>NC_090921.1:1496348268-1496651298 GCF_040938575.1 Ambystoma mexicanum
TGGCGCTGGCACATCCACTTGACTTTTCTGAGCGATACGCCGTAAGTATGAAGATGCAAAAGTTCAAGTGTGAGCCTCCTTTTATGTTGTTTTTTCTGTCCTTTATTTCAGGTGCAGAACAAAGGCGATGTGTTGAGGGGTTAAATTGCTGGTGGTAAATCAGGTGAGATAGTGATGGGGGCGACCCCTTTAAATGTCTTTATAATTCCCCAGTAATGTCTTTTGTCCTTTCCCCATAGGGGCCGGGGTGCGGTACCTGCCAAAGATGCGGCGCCGACCCGAGATGTGGAATGGTTCACCAAGAAAAGCCGGTAAGTAATATGGCTGAAAATTCGGCTTTCCTCTTGTGTTCCCTTGCTCACCTTTTGTCTCTTCTTCTCTCCCCTAGGTGCAGAGATGTGGTGACCGGTGCTGAGAGCCGCGATGGAGCCGGGCGGCGTCTCGGGAACAGGTGAGTGAAGCGCGGCGCTGCAGCGAGCAACGCAGTGCTTTTAAATGGAAGTCTTCCTTCATGAATGCTGGCGTGAAGATTCTGGATGCAGGTAAGAAGGTTGAATAAGTTCTTGGTTTTCACCTTTCTCTTCTCTTATTCCCTTACAGGTGTTCCAGGTTCGAGGCGGGCGTGGCTGGAGTCCAGGTGCGGGAGCAGACACGGTGAGCGTTCAGCTGCTGGGATGCAGAACAACGCGAAGCACGTGTGGCTGTCCGGGCGTGGCTTAAATAGCTTTGGAAGAAGTTCCAGGTGAGTATTCTTCCACAGCCCCACCCAAGTAACAAAATAGTTCCTTCAGAAAAATAGTCCCTTCTAAGCCTCATTTGGCTTGGTTCTTCATGCAGCATGGTCTGCATCAGGTGAGTGTGCAGCATGGTCTGCTTCAGGTAAGTGCACCAAACACTTCCCCTTATGAGCCTGGCGCCTATGGCGCCAGGACTGATGTCCAACATGAGCCTGGCGCCAACGGCGCCAGGACAGAGTCCAAAGAGCCCCTATAAAGGGCCGCTGGGCTTTTACCCGGGGACGTGATGCCTGCTCCCGGGGGTGCTGGGCCTGGCCTGGTGCTCCGGGGGTAGGCATCATGACACCCGGCTGGGTGACTCGGAGCTGGGGTGGATTGAGCTGCAGCTGCCCCTGCAGCCTCCTAACCCTGGCTACTTGGGGCAGCAGATGACATTGCGGCCCCAGATCCACGTGGTCTGGTGACAGCAACTTTCACCGCCACACATGGCTTTGACTTGGTGACACGGAAGTCGGCCTGTGAGTCATCCTGTGCCGGTTCGGTTGACAATATGGACCGGATTAACAAGGCCTGAGCTGGGTTGGTGTCAGCTGCATCTCCCCGACCCATTGGGGGGCATAGGTGTCCCTGATTGGTCCTCCACACACTGGTCTCTTGGGCCACCCTGCACATCCTGGCCACGTCCCCTACCGAGGACACCTCTTGGGGGTCGGCCACCTTTGCCTCCCTTACCACTTGGTCACCTTCCAACCATAGGACTGATGTTCTTGTGCGAATGGGAGGTGCAGTAAACAATTGTCCTGGGCAATTGGGGTGAAAGGGGAAGGGTACTCTAGATGGGATACGTACTCCAGTTCTCTAGCAAGGCTGTCTGTTACCCCTGGGGGAAGATGACAGGTCACGCAATGCTCAGGCACCCCGAAAACAAAATTTAACATGCACGCGACCCCTGGTAGCCCACGTGCATGGAATGAAGAACCCGCACTACGCTGTGGCACACAGAAACACAAAAATAAGCGTACGCGTGGTACACACAGGCTACAATGACTTCTGAATGGGTACGCGACACACGGGGCAGCCACAGTTGAAAAATACGTGCGCGACTCACCGTCTGCCTGGAACAAGAATGTGAAAAAGAAACGCATGTGCGCGTTGGCAACACCCCGCCAAAAGAAGAATTGAACGCTGTCTGAGTATAGAAGAAGTACGAACTGGAACCGTTGTGAGGTAATCGCGTGTGAACGACAAGAAGTACAAGAATCACCCGCTCGCTCTCCACAAAAAGCACATACATACAAGAAAATGGCGTCCTACGTGTACCTTTTAACCCAGCCCACACGTGCAACGTCACTTACACGCGTACGCGCTAAGGGCCTTTCCTCCAATTACACGCAGTGACAGCTGGACGTGCAGTTTTTGCACGTGTAGAATCAACATGCACCCGTGTGGAGGGAAATGCCCGTGCGTCTTACGTCACAGACGCGCTTACGTGCTAAGGGCCTTTCCTTGAATTTCACACTGGCGTGCAGTTTTTTCATGTGCCAAATCACTCCGTATCAAGCTGGCCACGCGACAACACACGGAAGACCATGCTCCTGCCCAGAAGGCCATTTTCCTGCCCCCCCAGAGCCCCGAGCCCGCTCCCATCTGCCATCTGCTGCTGCCTGCTGGCCACGTGCCCTGCTATTTGGTGCCTGCACGTCAGCCATCTGCAGGGGTCCAGTTGCTGTGACCACCCCTGCTAGAACAGAAGACTCCCGACTGAAGTTCCATTGCTCCACAGCCCAGCACCAGGACCCAGTTGCCCACCCGCACCTGCCTCAGGGGTTGCCATGTCGGGGGAAACACCATCGGAGACCACTGGCAACCCCCAGCCAGAGAGGCAGAGGGCTACCAGCTTCAGTGCCGCAGAAGTTGGTATCCTGGTGGAGCAAGTCCTGGTGCATTATGATGCCCTCTTCGGAAGTTCACGCGCTGACAATGAAGGACGGAAGAGGATCTGGAAGGACCTCGTGGCTGCCATCAACGTGGAGCGGGTGGCAGCCCGCAACATAGCACATATCTGGAAGCGCTGGGAGGACTTCAGATCCTGGACCCTCAACTAGGCCCGGCGCCTCTTGAAGGCAGCGCATGCAGAGGGGTGCCGGGTTCGCCTTACCAACATCCAGATGAGGGTCCTGGAATGCATACACCCAGCACTCCACCTCTAGGTCCTTCAGAGGTAGACCCGTCCGGAGTCGACCGGTAAGTATCCATGCGTACTGATTGGACACAGTGCATGTTGAGGTGTGCCAGGAGGGTGCAGGTTGGACATATGTCTTGAAAGGCCCATTTATGGATGTGTATCTACATGGACATGAGCCTGCCGCATGTGAGTCCAGTCATGTGTGAGGCACATCAATGGATGGTGTATGTGTTCAAATGCATGATGCCCAAATGCATGTGTGGGTGCACACATGTTTACGTTTCTGTGTATATACTGTGGCATGGTTGTGTTGTGACACATGGATGCTGGTTCCACCTTCATGTACGTGGACGGCATACATGTGCGTGTGTGTGTTTGACATGTGTGCGAATGTGATACACCATGGATGAATGTGACACAGACATGTATGAGTCTGATTTCACTGTGACAGGTGGTGGAGATGTACAGATGCATGTATGTCTGGTGGTGTGTCTGCATGTGTTTGGCACTCCCCGTGTTGCATGTGACGTCAGGCTAACTTTCGGATGCTCATGCTGTTGTACATGCTGCCTGCTGCAACAATCCTGTTAATTTGCGCATGTGTGTGGGTTCGAATGATATGTGTGTTAGGGAGTGTGATGCCATCTGTGAAGTTTGACACTGCCACTCATGTGCAACTGTCATGTGTGTATCAGACCATTGTACAGTGCCCTGATGCCTGTGTTCTGTCTCTCATTGTCTACAGCGTCAACTGATGAAGAGGGCGGAGACAGTGCTGTGGAGCACAGCGGCAGGGATCCCACCGCCAGCCGGAGACGCAAGGCCCAGCTCCCCTCTCGGGTTGTTATCTCTTCGGGGAGTGAGGAGTCTGGGCCGCAGCTGCCTAGGGTAGGTCCAAGAGGCGGAGGTCGGAGGTGGACACCTCAGCAGCAGAAGGGGCAGCTGAGACCCCACAGGGGCCTATGGAGGAAGATGGCACGGAGTCATCCAGGTTGTTGGGGGTTTGGTTGAGGAGGAGGCCATTAAAGGCCCACGCACGGGCCTGGAGGGGGGATTCCACTGGTGCTAGTGGTGCAGTCCAGGGGCAGGGACAGGAGGCAGCACAGGCGGCCGCGGAGGTGCCTGTGTGTAATCCTGTCCCTGATCCTGTGACTGCATCATCCCACACCAGCAGGGATGCCTTCGTCCAGACCCGTTTTCAGGGAGGGTATGCGCACACAACAACTGGCCTTCCTCTCCCTGCGGACGTGGCAATCCGGGACCGTGTTGAGCCTGTCCTGGCTGGGATGGCATTGCATCAACGTGGCATTCGGGATGATGTGCAGGGTTCCTGTGTGGACAATGCACGTTATTTCGGATGCCTCGTTGACCGCGTCGACCTACTAGGACGGGTCACCAGTGCTGGGTTCCTCCATGTACTGGACCTTCTACCGACCCCCTCCTCAACTGAATCCCCTATGCGCCAGTTGTCCTTCGTGCCATCTTCCTGCCCAGGTATCACCTGGGCACCCTGTGGAGGTGCCCCTGACCCAGCGGCCAGGCTGGTGGAGGACACATCCCTGCCACAGTCGGGAGTCGGAGGTCCAGCAGAGGTGGCTACCCAACAACTGGACACCAGCAGGAGGAGGACGTGTAGGCATCAACAGGCAGGGCACTTGCACGGCAGCAGCAGGCTCAAGGTGGGAGCAATGATGGCTCAGGGCCATCAACATCACAGGGGCAGGCATCGGCCAGAGGGCAGGAGGACCCTGGATTGGGAGTGTCTTCTGTGTGGCAGTGGTTGGGCCGGCAAATAGATGCGGAGCGGCGGCGGGCGGAAGAGGTACGGCTCACTATGGTCATGGTGGAGAACTCCATGCGCAGGGAGTTGAGGCGGGCTGAGTTTCTCGAGGCAACTCGCAAGGAGTTAGAGGAGGAGGCCATGGCTGCATCCCTGCGAGACCTCGGTGCCAGGGAAGAGGCCCGCCTCCAGGACGTTCAAGAGGAGTTCGATGATGCCCTGGCCATCAACAGGTGAGCCATTAGACTTGCCCGACGCCTTTGTAAATAGTTCTGTAGGTGTAAGTTTCCTTTCTATTTTATTTTCCTTTGGGGCGCATGGACTATGCCCCGCCTTTTTGTATATAGTTATCGATTAGGTAGGATTTAGGTTAGGTTTCCTTTGGATTGTTGGGCTCACGGACCCTTGGATGTTCATTTGTAAATAGTTTTGGACCTGGATTTCATTTTCTTGGTCCCATGGTGGAATACTTTGCTTTTTTGAAACTCTGATTTTGTTTAATGGACGGACCCATTGGAGCCATTTTACTTTGGATTTTTTTGGTTACAGCATTCATTTTTTTTTTCATTTTTGGACTTCCGTACTTTTTATTCTTGTGTGTTTTTGTTTTATTAATTTGGTTTATTCTTCAATACATTTTTTTTCTATACTTTACTTGTGTGGTCTTCTCTCATTTGTTTTGTGCATGTCACAATGTGGTTTTTCACAGTCATGTGTCGCCATTGTGTGAGTCTGAGGGACATGTATTCATGGGCATGCTGGTTATTTATTTTCTATCATGACATTGGGAATTCTATGTGGAGTGGATGGAATGCTTGGTTGGGTGTTTGGACTGGGGTGGCATGGGGTGGGATTTGGGTGGCCATAAGGTCTGGAGTGTGATGACGTATCGGGTGGGGGGACATGAGTCGGGGCCTGCTGGCAGGTGCCCGTCAATGGTGGGTGGGTGGGGGACATGAGTCAGGGCCTGCTGGCAGGTGCCCGTCAATGGTGGGTCGGTGGGGGACATGAGTGGGGGCCTGCTGGCAGGTACCCGTCAATGGTGGGTGGGTGGATGGGTGGGTGGGGGATATTAGTCGGGGCCTGCTGGCAGGTGCCTGTCAATGATGGGTGTGTGTTTGGTTGGGGGGCTTGAGTCGGGGCCTGCTGGTGCCCGTCAATGGTGGGTGGGTGGCTGGATGGGGGAAATGAGGCGGGGCCTGCTGCCAGGTGCCTGTCAATGGTGGGTGGGTGGATGGTTGGGGGACATGAGTCGGGGCCGGCTGGCAGGTGCCCGTCCGTTGGTTTGTGGGGATGGGGACATGAGTCGGGGCCTGCTGGCAGGTGACCGTCAATGGTGGGTGGCTGGATGGGTGGGTAGGTGGGGGACTTGACTCCGGGCCTGCTGGCGGGTGCCCGTCTTTGGGTGGGTGGGAGGGGGACATGAGTCAGGGCCTGCTGGCAGGTTCCCGTCAATGGTGGGTGGGTGTGGGACATGAGTTGGGGCCTGCTGGCAGGTGCCCATCAATGGTGGGTGGGTGTTCGGGTGGATGGATGGGGGACATGAGTCGGGGTCTGCTGGCAGGTGATCGTCAATGGTGGGTTGGGGGATGGTTTGGGGGACATAAGTCGGGGCCTGCTGGCAGGTGACCTTCAATGGTGGGTGGAATTATGGGTGGGGGACATGAGTCAGGGCCTGCTGGCAGGTGCCCATCAATGGTGGGTGGGGGACATGAGTCAGGGCTCACAAGTGCGCTCACAAGGGCATGGTGCCATGTGGGCTGCCTGCAGGGCATGGTGAGGGTTGTAGGGTAGTCCCCTGTGGTGTGGGCTGCCTGCAGGACATGAGGAGGGGGGAAAGGGAACACCCGGGAGGGGCCACAATGCCAAATCGCATGTGAAACTCCCCGCGTTCCCTCGAAATACACGTACCCCGTCCGCCCAAGGCCTATCGCGTGTGAAACTTCCCCCGCACCCTGAAATACACGTACCCCCTCGCACAAGGCCTATCGCGTGTGAAACTCCCCGTATACCCCCGAAAAACACGTACCCCGCTCGCACCAGGCCTATCGCGTGTGAGACTTCCCGCGCACCCCCGAAATACACGCAGGCAACCCATCCACCCTGGGCATGCCCCACAGGCAGCCCACTCACCCTCCCCATGCCCTTCAGGCAGGCCATCCACCCTGGGCATGCCCCACAGGCAGCCCACACCACACAGGGTGCTTTTGATATGCAATTTACCTGGCGCGAGCAGTGTACGTGTATTCCGAGGGGTGCGCAAGTACATTTTCACGCGTTTTGTCTGCCGTGAGCGGGGTACGCGTAGTATTTTCGCACGATTACAGTGTAGCGGCCCTGTAAACTGGTCCAGGGTTAGCGCGGCCCTTTGCGCTGCATTGGGGATTTCAATGGCTTTTCCTTGTGCAATGGGCGTTCTTGGGGGCGAACTGGCGCTGCGGGATGTTCTCTGCGCCAGCGGTCAAAATGGCTTGGAAATTCCATGAATACGCGGTGCGCCAGAATGCTGTTTAGCGCACACGGCTGGTGGACGCTGGCGCACGCTCCCTCTCTGCGCTGCTCATGTACGCTGCCTCTGCGCTGAAATCTATGAATTACCCCACATGTCTAAGAACCGTTACTTCAAAAGTTACTGAATTAGTCATATTTCTTTGGGGAGACAGAATGGTCATTTTATCAATTTATCTCTCTTCCAACTTGATTATGAACATGTTACTTGAGCAAGAGTAGGACTTTTGTTAGCAGGGTTACGACATTTATAGCAAACGCAAAGATAAAATCCCAAATCGAAAGAAGTTGGTTCACATTTTGCCTAGAAAATGAACCACTTCTCAACCAGAGGGTTTTACAGTCTATCATCAAGGTAACATATCTGCTGCATGAAAAGTATCCTTGGTTGATCGCAGCATGGTTGACTTGAATTGCGAGGAAAAAGACTGGTTTTCGATTGCACGTTCCCTTTGTAAAGATGTTCAGCATGCAAAGGAGGCTTTGTGATCAAAATATTACGGCCCCATCAAACTCCTATCATGGATCACCTGAGGTCACTCACATCTGTTTAACAAGTCTAAATATGCTTTCTCCGTCCCGGATATTGACATTCTCTGGCTGCAGGAAACTTGGCTATTGGAATAACCTGGAATGGATGACAACATCCGTTTACATACTACTTCTCGAATGGGAATTAAAGGACACCCTTATGGGGGTTAATACCTGCCATCCTATCTTGTGTTAAACGGGACCTGATCTCTCAGGACATTCTTGTGGTTAAATTAACATGGGTGGATCCAATTATTTCACAAATCTGCGATTGTTTGGCGTTGAATGTACAGTCGAACCCAGTGAGAACTCAGCAAAAATATATTTTTGACTGTTTAACTACCATTTTGGAAGCTTAAAATGAGGGTTATGTTTCCCTTATTTTGATTACAAGGGGACATTAACTGCAATTGTGTTGATTCTGATCCAGTGATTATCACCAACACAGAGAAGGATTCAGATAATCCCAGTATTAAGGAGGCATGCTGGGACGCTTTAATGAAACTGGGAATTTCAGAGAGTAAATTGTAACATTGCTCCTCATATTTCTCCTTGCTTTACTTGGAAGAGAGACCTACAGTCTTCAATCCTAGACTATGGGCCTCATCACGACCCAGGCGGTAAGTTACCGCCTGGGCCGTGACTTTACCACCATGGCGTAAACTACGTTTACGCCATGTTGGTTGGCAGACTTACCGCCCCATTCCGACCTTGGCGGGGCGGTAAGTCCCCAATCCCCATTTACCCTTCCCCATTCCCATTTTTGCCCCATAGGGCATAATGGGAGTGGGGAAGGCGTTAATTACGCCACCGTAAATTACGGTGGCGTAATTAACTCCATGGTCCCTTAGCGCCATGGATTTTAACACCTGCTAAAAGCAGGTGTTAAGTCCGCCATGGCGCTAAGGGACCTCGTACTCAGGCGGTAAGGGTCGGCGCTGTTTACTGCGCCGTAAACCCCTTACCGCCTGGGTCGTAATGAGGCCCTATATGTTTACCTCTGTGCCCCTTTTTGGCATTAGCACTTTATTTAGTGTGGTACATACGCCCTATAGCGATCATTCAGCTTTGCAGCTAACAATTGATTTGGATTTAGGGCGGAAATCAATGGTAATACAGTTATTGCCCCTATGAGTTAACAACTCAGCAGAAAAGATTAAATTGAACTCAAACGTCTATCTCCCTTTTCAATAACAAATTGTGAAAATGTGTGAATAGTGGGTTTAACGGTAGGGACGATAATGACGCCAATCCCTTTACTTCATCAAACTTCTTAAAACATGTGGCAGTAGAGTTAGGGAAAGAGGTTTACCTATGCAAACCTAAACAGTTACTTCTAAATGTACACGTCTATGATGAATTCCTTCAAAGAAAAAAATGAATAGAGACGAAAGTTACACCTTTGTCGGAAAAATATTGGTGATCCTGATATATTTAATAAAGTTTAAAAACTTATTTATAAAGCAGGGATTTAAAAACTGGGTTAAATCCCATAAACATATCATGATCCAGAGAGACACTGTACGAATGTTGTAAGTCATTAGCTCTAATCAGGACGAAAGCTTATGGAACTTGATAAATAATCAGGTTTGTTTTCAAACACAAATCGCAATTAACCCAATTCCTGATTTAATTTGGAAGCAGAATTTTATCTACTTACACTCTAAACCAAAGGGACAGACCAGTCTGAAAATCCCCATAACACTTCCTGACTGGCACTTAGAATTTGAGCCAGAAGACATTCTTTATTTAATTAAGAATGCTAAATCTTCCAGAGCTCCAGGTCAAGATGAGCCTGCCACTATTACAGTAAAGGTTGATTCACAGCTCTAGGCCTCTATCTCGTTTAATCTTTTTAAGCACGTAATAGACTTTAAATTACTTTTTATCATGGGAAAACATCTTACCCAACCACAAAAAAGGAGATAGGTTTAATCCAACTAATTATCACCTGATTGCCCTGTTAGATGCAACGAGTAATATCAGTGTGTCCCTGATCTTAGAAGAACTGTAAACTGTGTTGAAAAGAATAGGGATTCTGGACAGTATCCAGCCAGTTTCAGGAAGAGGTTGGGCACCTCCCTGAATCGACTTATTATTTATCTGTTTCAGAATCAGGCTATTATTATGAAGAAGGCCATTTATAATGCACTAATTGACTTACCCATGGTATTAGGCAGGTTAAACTAGAAGACATTGTGGATGAAATTGTATAACAGAGCTGCCCTGGTCCTCTCTTCAATATACTCCTGAATCTTCATTGGGACACACAAGTGTATGTCGGGTTGTTCAGGGAGAGCTTAATTACAGAACCTGTAACTACCCATCAATGTCTGCGCCAGGGAGGTTATGTTATGTTGTTGGCAGTGGTCGAAGTGTACAAAAAGAAGTAGTGGAACTATGTTCCCTACTGTCCTGCACTGCTCCCCACAAACCCCATCGCCATGCACCCTCCCACGCACAATACAAACCCCAAAAAACATGCTCCTGCTGTTTAGGGGAACGCTCAGTGCAGTGCACTAAAATGAAAGTTTTAACTTCTCCCTACACTTTTGTTTTAAAACGAAACCATTCCGGAACGGTTTATTTTTTTAAATAAAAGTATAGGAACAGTAAAACTTAATTAAAAGAAGTAGAGGAGCACCGCTCCTGACCGCTCCCGCCCACTTCGACCGCTTGTTGTTGGGCATTTGTATTTTATGATTGATTCCAAAAGGCTGTGGGTTGAATGCCCTCGTGGACTGTAGTCCAGGTCAGTGGAGACCGTAGTCCAGGTCAGTGGAGATAATAGTGTAATAAAAAGTGCTTGGGTGCACTGAGCATGTGAGTAGTTAGGCCGGATTAAATGGTGTGTATCTGCATTCTAGTGCTAGGTGTGGTGCAGTGGTTGCGTGAGATCAGTAGAATGTGCACATCAAGACCAATTAGACTTGGATAGCTGCATTCTGGCGGCGATCGAGTTTGGGCCTGGGATTATGTGTGCAGCTAGGCCTATTTTCGTTGGGTATATCTGCGTTCTAAAATCTGTTGAGGTGATCATGGAGATGTATAAGTATTTGTGTAGCTAGGCCGAATTAATCGAAGGGTATAGGTGTTAGGAAGAATTCTCATTTTATGGCTAATTTCCCTTACCTATAGAGTCCCCCAGCAGCTTTGCTGGATTTGAAGGGTTTGTTTTTTTCTCCTGCTAAGAGTGAGACTCTTTCTCCCACTCTTAGGCATTTTTGCTATGTGTGTTCTTGGCTATTTTGTGTTTAATGTCTATGGGGTTTTTCTCACCGCCATAGGAACCATCTTTATTCACATGTGTTACACAGCACCCTCCGTGCAGTGACACAGGGGTGTCGTAGTGACCCCCAAACATAGACTCCATACGCTGGGACTGACTACTGTCTCCCAGGGCATGTAAAGTCCCAATTGACTTTACTAGTCAATTTTTATGAACTAAACCAGTACAACCCATCTTACTATGGAGATACTGGAAAGGGTTAATAGTTTTTCCCTTATGTTCATTTTCGAGAGGGTACTGTACAGCCCCTCTCTCAAAAGTTTCTGGCTGGTGGCAGTGGTTACTACCGTAAATATTCGACCGAAAATATTTTCCGTTTGGGATATTCCCATTGTTCGAGGCTATGACATTTTCTGACAGCCTCTAACATATCGCCGGAGTATTTTTATATTAACTTTACTCTGGTAGGTTTTATTTGCCAGAAGTTTAATATAACTTCTTTCTCGTGTCTTTCTCTAAACTCCTAACCCAGGTCGGGGATCCTTTGTTCGTCCTTTTGGTGGGCTTCTGCCAAGAAGCCCTCCTTTCAGCGCAACTGAGTCTGGAGTGGGTCCATTGTATGGGAGGGGGAGTAGGACCCCTGGACAGGGTGCCTCAGCAACCCATGTCGCACTCTATCCTGGTAGGCTGGAGAATCTCCCGCCAAGATGACCACTCCACTGTGTGAGTGACAGCTAGGCTGTGTGAATGGGGATTTTATTGCATAAAAGCAGGGTCCTGAGGACAGCTAGGCTGTATGAATAGGGATTTTATTGCATAAAAGCAGGGTCCTGAGGACTGGAAAGAAAGACGTTGCCACTGGAACTAAGAAGCCAAAGAGGAGAGAAGCCAAAGACATCTGCAACGACTGAACCACTGGTGAAGCCCTGCTGCAGCGTCTCACCACTTTTCTCCACACGACGAGAGAAGATCTTCATCTGAAAGAGCCTTCTTCCCTTGAGCTGGTGGGGCCAACCAGTTTGCCAATCGTCTTCCCGGACCTGCCTTGGTCGAATCGCCAGTACCCTGTACTCGGAGTCTGGATGGCCAGGCACCAGTCCATCGGGACCGCGATTTAAAGGAGCGTACCTTTTATTCGTCGGGCAGCACCGCGGCTGGTTTCATCCCTGGGTAGTGCAGTAACTCGAAACATTCCTCCACGATGAGAGCTTCTCTTGCTCTGCTGGATCCCCCGAACTGCAGGAACTACCAGGAACAACCACCACCGCAGGAGCCACTTCTTAATTTTAAAGGTACCTTGTTTCACCAGGCCGGCCTTTCTGCGTGGTAGAGCTAAGGTGTTTTAAACCCTTTACCTACCTGTTGGGTTGGCCGCCCCTCTCTCTTAACATCGTCTTTCACCTTCTGCATCCACCTTTTCAAAATCGTTAACCAAAGACTTGACTGCAGCTACAAGAACATTTTGCTCCTGGGCCCTTGCCCTCTACCACTGACTCTGGCACAGGCCTACTGACTCTGGCTACATTTGTTAGAACAGCCTTCTTTAGATTGATTCTCAACTAGAACTGTGTTGGTGCACCTTCTTCTTATAACCACCCTCTTCTCCCCACTTTTAAACCTTGTGAAGTGCCAATTTGCTCAGTTTTCATTCAAGTATTTTCTATACTGATGTACTGCCTTGCTTAAACTAGTTCACAAACTTATGGGAAGTGTTGCTAGGGTGTGTAAGAAGATATTTCTGTATAACCTGTGCTTTCCCTCCATTGTGAGAAATTGCTAGAGTGCCATTTGTGTTTGGTTTTCACTATGCCGTTTTGCTCAGTTTTCACTCTTGCTCAAACTTGTCTACAATTTAACGAGGGAGTTGTGGATACTTTCTTTGACCGAATTTAACTTGCTTAAGAACTGTGATAGATGTGTTTAACTAGAAGTGTATAAAATAAATATATATATATTCTTTTTACTACAAAGCTTTGGTCAGTGTTTCCTTGTTCCATAGTACTGAAGGCCTATTGTGTAAACCCTGAATACTGCTCATCTCCCTCTTGAGATAAGTCTGACTGCTCAGCCACAGCTACCAACTAAATCTTTGTGGTACAGACTGATACCAAAGGGGATTTATTGCTCTCACCTGTAGTCCTAATCTTCTGTAGTGCTCCCTAAGGGAACTGCACAGGATTCTGCCTAACACTGGTCTACAGCGGTGGGATAAAAGTATTGGATTTACATTTTAGAGTTCTGCTAGTACCTTGGTTCAAATAACCACAAGGCTAACTATCACAAAAAGTTTATTTTAAACAAAGTCAAAAATATGGAAAGTTACAGCTAGGAGACCCTCCTTACTAATACTGCTGATTATTTAAGGGATCTGTGTAGACAGAAAGGTCTCCCTGTCAAAGGCAAGAAATTAGAAATTATTGATAGACTTTTAGAGAAACAAAGTCTGGATAGTGGTGCTGTAGTGCCCACTACCCCAGCAAATGTAGCAAACAGTTAGGAGAATAATGTTGAAAATGTTATTGTTGAAACAGATGAGGAAGAGGAGGATAACAATGTCACCCCGTCTGGCCCTCTGTCTGCTCAAAGGCCTCAACCTGTGGCTACTGGACCTTTACCAGGTCCCACATTAAGTCCTGAATTTATCTCTCTAGAAAAAATGAGACTTGAACTAGAATTCAAAAGAATGAGTGCCCAAACTGAACAGAGACATCAAGAACTAAGGCTCAAAGAAATGGAGCTCAATCATGAGCTTGAGATGAAGAAATTGTCTTTGGAAAATGCTTCACTCCCCGAATCCTCTAGATCTTCCAGTCCAAAAAGACCCCGGATGCCTAAAGAGATTGTGGGTATGTATGAACCTAAGTTGGATGTATTAGATTGGCTAGCTATGTTTGAATACAATCATGGGCTCCAGGATATCACAGGGAATCAGTTGATCCCCTGGTTATTCTCTAGGCTCACCCCTGTTGCATCTGATGTGGTAATGGAGTTGGGGGCGGTGGATAGGATGGATTATGAATGTGTAAAGCTAGTTTTGATAGCTAGATTCGGGAAGACTCCTTCCCAGTACCTTAAGAGGTTTAGGACCCTCAAAAAGCATGATAGTACCCCCTGGACTACTTGGGTGAATGAGTGTTTGAAGAACTTAGAGGGATGGATTAAGGGTTACAGAGTTAACACTTATGAAGGAATGAGAAATCTTGTAATGTTGGAGTCTATCTATGATGCCTGCTCCCCTGAGCTCAGACAGCACTTGGCTGATTCTAAGGAAATGGATCCTAGAAAGTTAGGCAAGGCTGCTGACTTGTGGGTTGCCAACAGGGCTACTCACAAGGAATCTGGGGTCACTCAGAAAAAGGATGAAGGAAAGCAGCCACCAAAAGAGAACCAAAAGAATTCTAATACCTCCCATACCAAAGAGGGCCACAAACAACAAAATAACCAGGGTAAGCCCCAAGGGAAACCAAATAGGGCTAGTGAGTCCTCTGGTGCTCAACCAGAGGGAGGTCAGCAGAAGACCCCATTCCAGAGAGCATTTGGAAAATGCTATGTCTGTGAGTCAACTGACCATATCAAAGGAGATCCCAGGTGCAAGGGTAAACCTGCAGGGATCAGCACAGTCTCCTTAGCCTTCACTCCTGAGGAGGAAGTACAAATGGCTAGTGCTCACTTTGAATTTTTTGCTGAAGAACCCTTGAGTCTTCAAGCAACTGTATCCGTAGAGTCCATGGGTCTGGTTATCAAACCGAATAGGGGTGTCTATGACTCCCTTCCAGAAAACTCTAAAGTATATTACTTGGACAGTGTTCTTGTCAATGGCCAGGATACTCCTGCCAGAAGAGACACTGGGGCCAGCAGAACAATAGTGGATGAAAGCTTTTTCAAGCCTGAGGATGTTGCTAAGGCACCCAAAGGTCCCACTAAATTATCTGGAGGTCCTGTCCAGTTAGTTCATATTCCACCAGCCCTCATTCAGTGTAATAACATGAAAGTGTGGATTCCTGTCAGTGTTCAGACTGAGGTGCCCGATCGAGTCCTGTTGGGGAATGATCTAAAACTCTAGGAGTAGTATCCAGTACCCCAAGGCCTCCCGGTATGGAGACGCAGAACCAAACCAGATTGGCTAGAAAGGTCACCTTAAGGGAACACTCTAAGCCTGTGAGAACCTCTACAGAGAACCCCACTACAAGCCCTGGTGTTAGTAAGTTGACCTCTAACCCAGGCACATTTCAGGCTAGTATGTTAGGGAAATGGGAGCCCCAACCAAGCTCCATCTTGTTCCCCCAGTCTTAAAGTCTCTGACTCCCCCTGCTTTTGAGGAAGAGGTGGATAGACCAACTGGGCCCCTCTCTACGTCTAAGAGAACTGGTAATTCTCAGTGCTGGTGGAAGACCAGTAAAGAAAAGTCTAAGGCCAAAAGCCTTTAGACTGTTGGACCTTCTACAGAAGACTCCAACCCAAATCCTAGTATTAGGAGGGAAACTCCTAAAGTAGGTAAGGTTAGATCTAAGAGGAATGGGAAGCAGGTACATTGCCTAGCGCCAGCTCCTCCACCCAAGAGGCCTAAAACCCAACCTGCTTCCAACAGAGAGGTGGTGAGGAACCCTGGAGGCCCCTCTAGATCTAAGGGAATCCTTTATAAGCACCCCTTGAAAAAGCCTAACACAGGTTCAGGAGTTGTACTGGTTAACCAGATCCCCTATAGATTTAAAAAGGAAGATGTTTCTCAAAGGGTTTGTAGGTCATATAGCTTGCAAAGGAAAACCTTTGATGTCACCATTGAGCACAGGTCAGGATGTCACCACCAAAATGCTGATGGTCTCTCTAGGATGTTTATAACCAACTAGAGGTAAGAGACTCATCCAGCAGTGGATTAGATCCTCCAGTCCCTTAGTCTGGGGGGGACCAGTGTTAGGGAGAATTCTCATTCTATGGCTAATTTCCCTTACCTATAGAGTCCCCCAGCAGCTTTGCTGGATTTGAAGGGTTTGTTTTTTTCTCCTGCTAAGAGTGAGACTCTTTTTCCCACTCTTAGGCATTTTTGCTATGTGTGTTCTAGGCTATTTTTGTGTTTAATGTCTATGGGGTTTTTCTCACCTCCATAGGAACTATCTTTATTCACATGTGTTACACAGCACCCTCCCTGCAGTGACACAGGGTTGTCGTAGCGACTCCCAAACATAGACTCCATACCCTGGGACTGACTACTGTCTCCCAGGGCATGTAAAGTCCCAAATGACTTTACTAGTCAATTTTTATGAACTAAACCAGTACAACCCATCTTATTATGGAGGTACTGGAAAGGGTTAATAGTTTTTCCCTCATGTTCATTTTTGAGAAGCTACCGTATAGCCCCTCTCTCAAAAGTTTCTGGCTGGTGGCAGTGGTTACTACCGTAAATATTGGACCGCAAATATTTTCCTATGGGATATTCCCATTGTTCGAGGCTACCACATTTTCTGACAGCCTCTAACATACTGCCGGTGTATTTTTATATTAACTTTACTCCGGTAGGTTTTATTTGCCAAGACTTTAATATAACTTCTTTCTCGTGTCTTTCTCTAAACTCCTAACCCAGGTCGGGGATCCTTTGTTCGTCCTTTTGGTGTGCTTCTGCCAAGAAGCCCTCCTTTCGGCGCCACTGAGTCTGGGGTGGGTCCATTGTATGGGAGGGGGAGTAGGACCCCTGGACAGGGTTGCCTCAGCAACCCATGTCGCACTCTATCCTGATAGGCTGGAGGGTCTCCCGCCAAGATGACCACTCCACTGTGTGAGTTACAGCTAGGCTGTATGAATGGGGATCTTTTTGCATAAAAACAGGGTCCTGAGGACTGGAAGAGAAAGACGTCGCCACTGGAACTAAGAAGCCGAAGAGGAGAGAAGCCAAAGACATCTGCAACAACTGAACCACCGGTGAAGCACTACTGCAGCGTCTCACCACTTTTCTCCACACGACGAGAGAAGATCTTCATCTGAACAAGCCTTCTTCCCTTGAGCTGGTGGGGCCAACCAGTTTGCCAATCGCCTTCCTGGACCTGCCTTGGTCGAATCACCAGTACCCTGTACTTGGAGGCCGGATAACCAGGCACTAGTCCACCCGGACCGCGATTTAAAGGAGCATACCTTTTATTCATCGGGCAGCAGCGCGGCTGGTTTCATCCCTGCGTAGTGCAGTAACTTGAAACCTTCCTCCACGACGAGAACCTCTCTTCCTCTGCTGGATCCCTCATACTGCAGCCACTTCTTCATTTTAAAGGTACATTGTTCCGCCAGGCTGCCCTTTCTGCGTGGTAGAGCTAAAGGTGTTTTAAATCCTTTACCTATCTGTTGGGTTGGCCGCCCCTCTCTTTTAACATTGTCTTTCAGCTTCTGCATCCACCTTTTCAAAATCGTTAACCAAAGACTTGACTGCAACTACAAGAACATTTTGCTCCTGGGCCCTTGCCCTGTACCACTGACTCTGGCACAGGCCTACTGACTCTGGCTAAATTTGTTAGAACTGCCTTCTCTAGATTACTTCTCAACTAGAACTGAGTTGGTGCACCTACTTCTTATAACCACCCTTTCCTCCCCACTTTTAAACCTTGTGAAGTGCCATTTTGCTCAGTTTTCATTTAAGTATTTTCTATACTGATGTACTGCCTTGCTTAAACTGGTTCACAAACTTATGGGAAGTGTTGCTAGGGTGAGTTAGAAGATATTTCTGTATAACTTGTGCTTTCCCTCCCTTATGAGAAATTGCTAGAGTGCCATTTGTGTTTGGTTTTCACTGTGCCGTTTTGCTCAGTTTTCACTCTTGCTCAAACTTGTCTACAATTTAACTAGGGAGTTGTGGATACTTCCTTTGACCGAATTTAACTTGCTTAAGAACTGTGATAGATGTGTTTAACTAGAAGTGTATAAAAAAAAAATATATATATATATATATATATATATATTCTTTTTACTACAAAGCTTTGGTCAGTGTTTCCTTGTTCCATAGTACTGAAGGCCTATTGTGTAAACCCTGAATACTGCTCATCTCCCTCTTGAGATACGTCTGACTGCTCAGCCACAGCTATGATATTTATTGCAATGATCTTTAACACTTGTTTCGCAACATTATAATAAGAATCCCTATTTCATGAAAAGTACATACACATGTGATATCAACAGTGATGTCATCAATGACATTTGTGATGTCATCTTTGATGTCCTGGGTTTTAGTCTTAGCAGTGCATGGTGGTGGCGTGAGTTATGGTTGCTTAGCTTACCATAACTGGCGAATTTCAAGGGTTTTTTCGGTTTTACTTGGAACCATAACGTCCCTTTGACAAAGTTTTTTCACTGAATTTCATAGGTTTTTAGTAGCGCAACTTAACCATAACGTCCCTTTAACAAAGTTTTTTTCATAAAATTTCATAGGTTTTTATTAGTGCAACTTAACCATAACGTCCCTGTAACATTTTTTTTAACTAAATTTTAAAGGTTTTTATTAGTGCAACGTCACCATAACATCCTTTTCAATAGATGAAGACCACTAACATCTTAGGTCCTCAAAGTGGGAACGCCGGGTGGTAAAAAAAACAAAAAGAATTTCCTTCCTACACCGGGACGCCACCATAGAAAGGGAAGGCGGGGTGTATAAAGAACACAACAGGGCATGAGCGGGGGGTGGGGGGGGACAGGGGAGACACATGGGCATGAGCGGGGGGTGAGAGGGAACAGGGTACAAACGGGGCATGAGCAGGGGGTGGGGGGGAAAAGGAAGGAAACACGGGGCATGAGCGGTGGTGGGGGAACACGAGAGAGACACAGGGCATGAGCAGCGGGTGGGGAGGAACATGAGGGAGACACGGAGTATGAGCGGGCGGTGGGGAGGAACACGAGGGAGACACGGGGCATGAGCGGGGGGTACAGGGCACACACGGGACATGAGCGGGGGTGGGGGGAAAGGAGAGAAACAAGGGGCATGAGCGGGGGGTGGGGGGAACAGAAGACAGACACGGGGCATGAGCGGAGGTGTGGGGGGCAACAGGAGAGAGACATGGGGCATGAGCAGGGGGTGGGGGGTACAGGAGACAGACACGGGGCATGAGCAGGGGGTGGGAGGCAACAGGAGAGAGACACGGGGCATGAACGGGGGTGGGGGGAACAGAAGACAGACACGGGGCATGAGCGGAGCTGTGGGGGGCAACAGGAGAGAGACATGGGGCATGAGCGGGGGGGTGGGGGGTACAGGAGACAGACACGGGGCATGAGCGGGAGGGTAACAGGAGAGAGACACGGGGCATGAGCAGGTGGGGGAACAGGAGACAGACACGGGGCATGAGCGGGAGGGCAACAGGAGAGAGACACGGGGCATGAGCAGGTGGGGGAAACAGGAGACAGACACGGGGCATGAGCGGGGGATGGGGGTTACAGGAGACAGACACAGGGCATGAGTGGGGGATGGGGGGCAACAGGAGAGAGACACGGGGCATGAGAGGGGGGTGGGGGGAACAGGAGACAGACACGGAGCATGAGGGGGGGTGGGGAATACAGGAGACAGACACGGGGCATGAGCAGGGGGGTGGGGGGGCAACAGGAGACAGACACGGGGCATGAGCAGGGTGTGGGGGGCAACAGGAGACAGACACGGGGCATGAGCAGGGGGTGGGGGCAACAGGAGACAGACATGGGCATGAGCGGGGGGTGGAGGGCAACAGGAGACAGACACGGGGCATGAGCGGGGGTGGTGAACAGGAGACAGACACGGGGCATGAGCGGGAGGGCAACAGGAGAGAGACATGGGGCATGAGCAGGTGGGGGGAACAGGAGACAGACATGGAGCATGAGGGGGGTGGGGAATACAGGAGACAGACACGGGGCATGAGCGGGGGAGTGGGGGGCAACAGGAGACAGACACGGGGCATGAGTGGGGGGTGGGGGGCAACAGGAGAGACACGGGGCATGAGCGGGGGGTGGGGGCAACAGGAGAGACACGGGGCATGAGCAGGGGGTGGGGGGAACAGGAGACAGAGGGCATGAGCGGGGGGTGGGGAGAACAGACACGGTGCATGAGCGGGGGGGTGGGGGGCAACAGGAGACAGACACGGGGCATGAGCAGGGGGAGGGAGGAACAGGAGACAGACACGGGGCATGAGCTGGGGGTGGGGAGAACAGGAGACAGACACGGGACATGAGCGGGGGGTGGTGGGAACAGAACACAGACACGGGCCATGAGCGGGTGGAGGGAACCGGAGACAGACACGGGGCATGAGCGGGGGGGTGGGGGGCAACAGGAGATGGACATGGGGCATGAGCGGGGGGTGGGGGGAACAGGACACAGACACGGGGCATGAGCGGGGGGTGGGGAGAACAGGAGACAGACACGGCACATGAGGGGAACAGGAGACAGACACGGGGCATGAGCGGGGGAACAGAAGACAGACACGGGGCATGAGCGGGGGGTGGGGGGAAGGGGAGAGAGACACACAGGGCATGAGCGGGGGTGGGGGGATGGAGAGAGACACACGGGGCATGAGAGGGGGGTGGGGGGAGGGAGAGAGACACACGGGCATGAGCGGGGGGTGGGCGGTAGGGAGAGAGACACACGGGGCATGAGCGGGGGTGGGGGGGAGGGAGAGAGACACACGAGGCATGAGCGGGGGTGGGGGAAGGGGAGAGACACGGGGCATGAGCGGGGGTGGGGGGAGGGAGAGAGACACACAGGGCATGAGCGGGGGTGGGGTGAAGGGGAGAGACACTCGGGGCATGAGCGGGGGTGGGGGGAAGGGGAGAGACACACGGGGTATGAGCGGGGGGTGGGCGGGAGGGGGAGAGACACACGGGGCATGAGCGGGGGTGGGCGGGAGGGGGAAAGACACACGGGGCAAGAGCGGGTGTGGGCGGGAGGGGGAGAGACCCCCGGGGCATGAGCGGGGGTGGGGGGGAGGGAGAGAGACACACGAGGCATGGGCGGGGGGTGGGGGGAAGGGGAGAGAGACACGGGGCATGAGCGGGGGTGGAGGGGAGGGAGAGTGACAAACGGGGCATGAGCGGGGGTGGGGGGAGGGAGAGAGACACACGGGGCATGAGCGGGGGGTGGGCGGGAGGGGGAGAGGCACACGGGGCATGAGCGGGGGGTGGGCAGGAGGGGGAGAGACACACGGGGCATGAGCGGGGGTGGGGGGGAGGGAGAGAGACACACGGGGCATGAGAGGGGGTGGGGGGAAGGGGAGAGACACATGGGGCATGAGCGGGCGGTGGGCGGGAGGGGGAGAGACACACGGGGCATGAGCGGGGGTGGGCGGGAGGGGGAAAGACACACGGGGCAAGAGCGGGGGTGGGCGGGAGGGGGAGAGACACATGGCGCATGAGCGGGGGTGGGGGGAGGGAGAGAGACACACAAGGCTTGAGCGGGGGGTGGGGGGAAGGGGAGAGAGACACGGGACATGAGCGGGGTGGAGGGGAGGGAGAGAGACACACGGGGCATGAGCGGGGTTCAGGGGGAGGGAGAGAGACACACAGGGCATGAGCGGGGGGTGGGCGGGAGGGTGAGAGACACACAGGGAATGAGCAGGGGGTGGGGGGAAGGGGAGAGAGACACGGGGCATGAGCGGGGGGTGAGGGGAAGGGGAGAGAGACACGGTTTTACTCACCGGATGGGGAGTATACCAAATCGGTGGCCGGAAGGCGCAGGACTGAACTATTAATTGAAGAGCTAGGTCGGGGCCTCCAACCTAGCCTCCTCTCTGTGAGGGCACAAGACCTTTTTAACGATATGACTCTCTGCTGGGTAGGACCAGGCAGAGAGACTGATCGCTCAAAAGGGCGGGGAGGACACGCCGCCACGAACCCAGCTGTAAAGGAAAAACAAGAGGTGAGCAATTGAGAATAAAGAAAGATCCCTTTCCCTCGATACTTCTTTCTAGTAGTACCTGAACTATGCCCTCCCCTTGTTTCAAGGCAACCGGAAACCACCTACAAGTAAGAGAGGAGAATGTAACCTGTCCTGACTATAGTTGTCAATTAGCTAAGGAAAATGGATAACCATACAAAAGAAAACCCTTACCACTAATGTGCTGTTGAATCTGTAATGTCCAAAGAGTTCATGACAACGGAAGTGTAAAATAACAAATAGGTAGGTTAGTTAGGGAAACTGAACCCGGGCGGAACGAGGGCCGCACTAGAGTCGGGTAGGTGGACTATCCGCAAAGCGTCCCTGTGTACTACTGAAGAATGAACAATGGAAGTCTGATTGTGGAAAGAGGATGGTAACAGCAACAGCAAAGGACACAATTGAGTTGGAGTGTTGCAGGTGGTATAGTTCAGCGACAAGGTACAATGAGTACAGGAAATGTGCTTGTTAGCAAGTGGTGAAAAGAAGAGTCTTACCGATGCCGTGATCACAAGGTTCCAAAAGCGGCAGGCAAAAGCAGTCAGTGAAAGAAGAAACAGGTCTGGTACACGGGTAAGTAGTTTTCCAAAAGCGGCAGGCAAAAGCAGTCCGTGAATGAGGAAACAGGTCTGGTACACGGGTAAGTAGTTTTCCAAAAGCGGCAGGCAAAAGCAGTCCGTGAATGAGGAAACAGGTCTGGTACACGAGCAAGTAACGTAGGATTGAAGACGGAACTTCTAAATACCGGGATGCAACTTTAATCAGAAGCAGCGTTTCGCCCGGTTCTGAGGTTTAAATCGGGAAGGAGAAGGCGGAACCGGACGAAACCAAGGCTCACACATCATCGCCTCTGAGCTGACAGCGGGAGGCGGAAAGCTGGGAATTGTAGTCCAAAATTGCCGCGGAGTGCTG
Source organism: Ambystoma mexicanum (assembly GCF_040938575.1). Classification (NCBI taxonomy): domain Eukaryota; kingdom Metazoa; phylum Chordata; class Amphibia; order Caudata; family Ambystomatidae; genus Ambystoma; species Ambystoma mexicanum. The sequence goes on from NC_090921.1 coordinate 1,496,371,012, forward strand.
TGGAGTGAGCCGAAGCCACTATTCTCCAGGGCAGTTGCCAGTGGGTATAGAATGGGTTTGCGCAATGACGCATACCCTTACGGAGGGCAATAACCTTCCTGCGGGCCTGCCGAGGCGTGACACACGGGGCATGAGCGAGGGTGGAGGGGAGGGAGAGAGACACACGAGGCATGAGCGGGGGTGCGGGGGAGGGAGAGAGACACACGGGGGCATGAGCTGGGGTGGGGGGAGGGAGAGAGACACATGGGGCATGAGCGGGGGGTGGGGGGAAGGGGAGAGGGACAAGGGGCATGAGCGAGGGGTGGGCGGGAGGGGGAGAGACACACGGGGCATGAGCGGGGGTGGGAGGGAGGGAGAGAGACACACGGGGGCTGAGCGGGGGGTGGGGGGAACAACAGACACGGGGCATGAGCGGGGGGTGGGGAGAACAGACACGGTGCATGAGCGGGGAGGGGGGGCAACAGGAGACAGACACGGGGCATGAGCGGGGGGTGGGAGGAAAGGAGACAGACATGGGGCATGAGCGGGGGTGGGGAGAACAGGAGACAGACACGGGGCATGAGCGGGGGATGGGGGGAACAGGACACAGACACGGGGCATGAGCGGGTGGGTGGAACAGGAGACAGACACGGGGCATGAGCGGTGGGGTGGGGGGCAACAGGAGATAGACATGGGGCATGAGCGGAGGGTGGGGGGAACAGGACACAGACACGGGGCATGAGCAGGGGGTGGGGAGAACAGGAGACAGACACAGGGCATGAGCGGGGGGTGTGGAGAACAGGAGACAGACACAGGGCATGAGCGGAGGGTGTGGGGGGCAACAGGAGACAGACACGGCACATGAGGGGAACAGGAGACAGATACGGGGCATGAGCGGGGGGTGGGGAGAACAGGAGACAGACACGAGGCATGAGCGGGGGGAACAGAAGACAGACACGGGGCATGAGCGGGGGGAGGGGAGAGAGACACACGGGGCATGAGCGGGGTGGGGGGAGGGAGAGAGACACACGGGGCATGAGCGGGGGGTGGGCGGGAGGGAGAGAGACACATGGGGCATGAGCGGGGGGTGTGCGAGAGGGGGAGAGACACACGGGGCATGAGCGGGGGTGTGGGGGAGGGAGAGAGACACACGGGGCATGAGCGGGGGGTAGCGGGAGGGGAGAGAGACAGAGAGACACATGGGGCATGAGCAGGGGGTGGGGGGAGGGAGAGAGACACACGGGGCATGAGCGGGGGGTAGGGGAGGGAGAGACACACAGGGCATGAGCGGGGGGGCGGGAGGGGGAGAGACACACGGGGCATGAACGGAGGGTGGGCAGGAGGGGGAGAGACACACGGGGCGTGAGCAGGGGGTGGGCGGGAGGGGGAGAGACACACGGGGCATGAGCGGGGGGTGGACGGGAGGGGGAAAGACACATGGGGCATGAGCGGGGGGTGGGCGGGAGGGAGAGAGACACACAGGGCATGAGCGGGGGTGGGGGGAGGGAGAGAGACACACGGGGCATGAGCGGGGGTGGGGGTAAGGGGAGAGACACACGGGGCATGAGCGGGGGTGGGCGGGAGGGGGAGAGACACACGGGGCATGAGCGGGGGTGGGCGGGAGGGGGAAAGACACACGGGGCAAGAGCGGGGGTGGGCGGGAGGGGGAGAGACACACGGGGCGTGAGCGGGGGTGGGGGGAGGGAGAGAGACACACGAGTCATGAGCAGGGGGTGGGGGGAAGGGGAGAGAGACACGGGGCATGAGCGGGGGTGGAGGGGAGGAAGAGAGACACACGGGGCATGAGCGGGGGTGGGGGGGAGAGACACACACGGGGCATGAGCGGGGGTTGGGCGGGAGGGGGAGAGACACACGGGGCATGAGCGGGGGTGGGTGGGAGGTAAGACACACGGGGCATGAGCGGGGGGTGGGGGGAAGGGGAGAGAGACACACGGGGCATGAGCGGGGGTGGGGGGGAGGGAGAGAGACACACGGGGCATAGGGGGGGTGGGGGGAAGGGGAGAGAGACACGGGGCATGAGCAGGGGTGAGGGGAAGGGGAGAGAGACACGGGGCATGAGCGGGGGTGGAGGGGAGGGAGAGAGACACATGGGGCATGAGCAGGGGTGGGGGGGAGGGAGTGAGACACACGGGGCATGAGCGGGGGGTGGGGGAAGGGGAGAGAGACACGGGGCATGAGCGGGGGTGGGCGGGAGGTGGAGAGACACATGGGGCATGAGCGGGGGTGGGGGGAGGGAGAGAGACACACGGGGCATGAGCGGGGGTGGGGGGGAGGGAGAGAGACACACGGGGCATGAGCGGGGGGTGGGGGGGAAGGGGAGAGAGACACACGGGGCATGAGCGGGGGTGGGGGGAGGGAGAGAGACACACAGGGCATGAGCAGGGGTGAGGGGGAGGGAGAGAGACACACGGGGCATGAGCGGGGGGTGGGGGGAACAACAGACACGAGGCATGAGCGGGGGGTGGGGAGAACAGACACGGTGCATGAGCAGGAGGGGTGGGGGGCAACAGGAGACAGACACGGGGCATGAGTGGGGGGTGGGAGGAACAGGAGACAGACACGGGGCATGAGCAGGGGGTGGGGAGAACACGAGACAGACACGGGGCATGAGCGGGGGTGGGGGGAACAGGACACAGACACGGGGCATGAGCGGGTGGGGGGAACAGGAGACAGACACGGGGCATGAGCGGGGGGTGGGGGCAACAGGAGATAGACACGGTCATGAGCGGGGGGGTGGGGGGAACAGGACACAGACACGGGGCATGAGCGGGTGGGGGGAACAGGAGACAGACACGGGGCATGAGCGGGGGAGTGGGGGCAACAGGAGACAGACACGGCACATGAGGGGAACAGGAGACAGATACGGGGCATGAGCGGGCGATGGGGAGAACAGGAGACAGACACGGGGCATGAGCGGGGGGAACAGAAGACAGACACAGGGCATGAGCGGGGGGTGGGTGGAAGGGGAGAGAGACACACGGGGCATGAGCGGGGTGGGGGGAGGGAGACAGACACGGGGCATGAGCGGGGGGTGGGAGGAGGGAGAGAGACACACGGGGTATGAGAGCAGGGGGTGGGCGGGAGGGAGAGAGACACATGGGGCATGAGCAGGGGGTGGGCGAGAGGGGGAGAGACACACGGGGCATGAGCGGGGGTGGGGGGAGGGAGAGAGACACACGGGTCATGAGCGGGGGGTAGGGGGAGGGGAGAGAGACAGAGAGACACATCGGGCATGAGCGGGGGGTGGGGGGAGGAAGAGAGACACACGGGGCATGAGCAGGGGGTGGGGGGCAGAGAGACACACGGGGCATGAGCGGGGGGTGGGCGGGAGGGGGAGAGACACACGGGGCATGAGCGGGGGGTGGGCGGGAGGGGGAGAGACACACGGGGCATGAGCGGGGGGTGGGCGAGAGGGGGAAAGACACATGGGGCATGAGCGGGGTTTGGGCGGGAGGGAGAGAGACACACAGGGCATGAGCGGCGGTGGGGGGGAGGGAGAGAGACACACGAGGCATGAGCGGGGGGTGGGCGGAAGGGGAGAGACACGGGGCATGAGCGGGGGTGGGGGGGAGGTAGAGAGACACACGGGGCATGAGCAGGGGTGGGGGGAAGGGGAGAGACACACGGGGCATGAGCGGGGGTGGGTGGGAGGGGGAGAGACACACGGGGCATGAGCGGGGGTGGGCGGGAGGCGGAAAGACACAAGGGGCAAGAGCGGGGGTGGGCGGGAGGGGGAGAGACACACGGGGCATGAGCGGGGGTAGGGGGAGGGAGAGAGACACATGGGGCATGAGCGGGGGTGGGGGGGAGAGAGATACACAGGGCATGAGCAGGGGTTGGGCGGGCGGGGGAGAGACACACGGGGCATGATCGGGGGTGGGTGGGAGGGAGGTAAGACATACAGGGCATGAGCGGGGGGTGGGGGAAGGAGAGAGAGACACACGGGGCATGAGCGGGGGTGAAGGGGAGGGAGAGAGACACACGAGGCATGAGCGGGGGGTGGGGGGAAGGGGAGAGAGACACGGGGCATGAGCGGGGGTGAGGGGAAGGGGAGAGAGACACGGGGCATGAGCGGGGGTGGAGGGGAGGGACAGAGACACATGGGGCATGAGCAGGGGTGGGGGGGAGGTACAAGAGACACACGGGCCATGAGCAAGGGTGGGGGGGAGGGAGAGAGACACACGGGGCATGAGCTGGGGGTGGGGGGAGGGAGAGAGACACACGGGGCATGAGCAGGGGGTGGGGGGAAGGGGAGAGAGACACGGGGCATGAGCGGGGGGTGAGGGGAAGGGGAGAGAGACACGGTTTTACTCACCGGACGGGGAGTATACCAAATCGGTGGCCGGAATGCGCAGGACTGAACTATTAATTGAAGAGCTAGGTCGGGGCCTCCAACCTAGCCTCCTCTCTGTGAGGGCACAAGACCTTTTTAACGATATGACTCTCTGCTGGGTAGGACCAGGCAGAGAGACAGATCGCTCAAAGGGGCTGGGAGGACACGCCGCCACGAACCCAGCTGTAAAGGAAAAACAAGAGGTGAGCAATTGAGAATAAAGAAAGATCCCTTTCCCTCGATACTTCTTTCTAGTAGTACCTGAACAATGCCCTCCCTTTGTTTCAAGGCAACCGGAAACCACCTACAAGTAAGAGAGGAGAATGTAACCTGTCCTGACTATATTTGTCAATTAGCTAAGGAAAATGGATAACCATACAAAAGAAAACCCTTACCACTAATGTGCTGTTGAATCTGTAATGTCCAAAGAGTTCATGACAATGGAAGTGCAAAATAACAAATAGGTAGGTTAGTTAGGGTAACTGAACCCGGGCGGAACGAGGGCCGCACTAGAGTCGGGTAGGTGCACTATCCGCAAAGCGTCCCTGTGCACTACTGAAGAATGTCCAATGGAAGTCTGATTGTGGAAAGAGGATGGTAACAGCAACAGCAAAGGACACAATTGAGTTGGAGTGTTGCAGGTGATATAGTTCAGCGACAAGGTACAATGAGTACAGGAAATGTGCTTGTTAGCAAGTGGTGAAAAGAAGAGTCTTACCGATGCCGTGATCACAAGGTTCCAAAAGCGGCAGGCAAAAGCAGTCAGTGAAAGAAGAAACAGGTCTGGTACACGGGTAAGTAGTTTTCCAAAAGTGGCAGGCAAAAGCAGTCCGTGAATGAGGAAACAGGTCTGGTACACGGGTAAGTAGTTTTCCAAAAGCGGCAGGCAAAAACAGTCCGTGAATGAGGAAACAGGTCTGGTACATGAGCAATTAACGTAGGATTGAAGACGGAACTTCTAAATACCGGGATGCAACTTTAATCAGAAGCAGCGTTTCGCCCGGTTCCGAGGTTTAAATCGGGAAGGAGAAGGCGGAACCGGACGAAACCGAGGCTCACACATCATCGCCTCTGAGCTGACAGCGGGAGGCGGAAAGCTGGGAATTGTAGTCCAAAATTGCCGCGGAGTGCTGTGGAGTGAGCCGAAGCCACTATTCTCCAGGGCAGTTGCCAGTAGGTATAGAATGGGTTTGCGCAATGGGGCATGAGCGGGGGGTGGGCGGGAGGGAGAGAGACACACGGGGCATGAGCGGGGGTGGGGGGAGGGAGAGAGACACACGAGGCATGAGTGGGGGGTGGGGGGAAGGAGAGAGACACACCTGGCATGAGCAAGGGTGGGGGGGAGGGAGAGAGACACACGGGGCATGAGCTGGGGGTGGGGGGAAGGGGAGAGAGACACGGGGCATGAGCGGGGGATGGGCGGGAGGTGGAGAGACACACGGGGCATGAGCGGGGGTGGGGGAAGGGGAGAGAGACACACGGGGCATGAGCGGGGGTGGGTGAGGGAACGAGACACACGGGGCATGAGCAGGGGGTGGGGGGAAGGGGAGAGAGACACGGGGCATGAGCGGCGGGTGAGGGGAAGGGGAGAGAGACACGGTTTTACTCACCGGACGGGGAGTATACCAAATCGGTGGCCGGAAGGCGCAGGACTGAACTATTAATTGAAGAGCTAGGTCGGGGCCTCCAACCTAGCCTCCTCTCTGTGAGGGGACAAGACCTTTTTAACGATATGACTCTCTGCTGGGTAGGACCAGGCAGAGAGACTGATCGCTCAAAAGGGCGGGGAGGACACGCCGCCACGAACCCAGCTGTAAAGGAAAAACAAGAGGTGAGCAATTGAGAATAAAGAAAGATCCCTTTCCCTCGATACTTCTTTCTAGTAGTGCCTTAACTATGCCCTCCCTTTGTTTCAAGGCAACCGGAAACCACCTACAAGTAAGAGAGGAGAATGTAACCTGTCCTGACTATAGTTGTCAATTAGCTAAGGAAAATGGATAACCATACAAAAGAAAACCCTTACCACTAATGTGCTGTTGAATCTGTAATGTCCAAAGAGTTCATGACAACGGAAGTGCAAAATAACAAATAGGTAGGTTAGTTAGGGAAACTGAACCCGGGCGGAACGAGGGCCGCACTAGAGTCGGGTAGGTGCACTATCCGCAAAGCGTCCCTGTGCACTACTGAAGAATGTCCAATGGAAGTCTGATTGTGGAAAGAGGATGGTAACAGCAACAGCAAAGGACACAATTGAGTTGGAGTGTTGCAGGTGATATAGTTTAGCGACAAGGTACAATGAGTACAGGAAATGTGCTTGTTAGCAAGTGGTGAAAAGAAGAGTCTTACCGATGCCGTGATCACAAGGTTCCAAAAGCGGCAGGCAAAAGCAGTCAGTGAAAGAAGAAACAGGTCTGGTACACGGGTAAGTAGTTTTCCAAAAGCGGCAGGCAAAAGCAGTCCGTGAATGAGGAAACAGGTCTGGTACACGGGTAAGTAGTTTTCCAAAAGCGGCAGGCAAAAGCAGTCCGTGAATGAGGAAACAGGTCTGGTACATGAGCAATTAACGTAGGACTGAAGACGGAACTTCTAAATACCGGGATGCAACTTTAATCAGAAGCAGCGTTTCGCCCGGTTCCGAGGTTTAAATCGGGAAGGAGAAGGCGGAACCGGACGAAACCAAGGCTCACACATCATCGCCTCTGAGCTGACAGCGGGAGGCGGAAAGCTGGGAATTGTAGTCCAAAATTGCCGCGGAGTGCTGTGGAGTGAGCCGAAGCCACTATTCTCCAGGGCAATTGCCAGTGGGTATAGAATGGGTTTGCGCAATGACGCATACCCTTACGGAGGGCAATAACCTTCCTGCGGGCCTGCCGAGGCGTGACACACGGGGCATGAGCGAGGGTGGAGGGGAGGGAGAGAGACACACGAGGCATGAGCGGGGGTGCGGGGGAGGGAGAGAGACACACGGGGGCATGAGCTGGGGTGGGGGGAGGGAGAGAGACACACAGAGCATGAGCGGGGGGTGGGGGGAAGGGGAGAGGGACACGGGGCATGAGCGGGGGTGGGCGGGAGGGGGAGAGACACACGGGGCATGAGCGGGGGTGGGGGGGAGGGAGAGAGACACAAGGGGGCTGAGCGGGAGGTGGGGGTAACAACAGACACGGGGCATGAGCGGGGGGTGGGGAGAACAGACACGGTGCATGAGCGGGGAGGGGGGGGCAACAGGAGACAGACACGGGGCATGAGCGGGGGGTGGGAGGAACAGGAGACAGACACGGGGCATGAGCGGGGGGTGGGGAGAACAGGAGACAGACACGGGGAATGAGCTGGGGGTGGGGGGAACAGGAGACAGACACGGGGCATGAGCGGGGGGGTGGGGGGGAGGGGAGAGACACACGGGGCATGAGCGGGGGGTGGGCGGGAGGGGGAAAGACACATGGGCATGAGCGGGGGGTGGGCGGGAGGGAGAGAGACACACGGGGCATGAGCAGGGGTGGGGGGGAGGGAGAGAGACACACGAGGCATGAGCGGGGGTGGGGGGAAGGGGAGAGACACGGGGCATGAGCGGGGGTGGGGGGGAGGTAGAGAGACACACGGGGCATGAGCGGGGGTGGGGGGGAGGGAGAGAGACACACGAGGCATGAGCGGAGGTGCGGGGGAGGGAGAGAGACACACGGGGGCATGAGCTGGGGTGGGGGGAGGGAGAGAGACACACAGAGCATGAGCGGGGGGCGGGGGGAAGGGGAGAGGGACACGGGGCATGAGCGGGGGTGGGCGGGAGGGGGAGAGACACACGGGGCATGAGCGGGGGTGGGGGGGAGGGAGAGAGACACAAGGGGGCTGAGCGGGGGGTGGGGGTAACAACAGACACGGGGCATGAGCGGGGGGTGGGGAGAACAGACACGGTGCATGAGCGGGGAGGGGGGGCAACAGGAGACAGACACGGGGCATGAGCGGGGGGTGGGAGGAACAGGAGACAGACACGGGGCATGAGCGGGGGGTGGGGAGAACAGGAGACAGACACGGGGAATGAGCTGGGGGTGGGGGGAACAGGAGACAGACACGGGGCATGAGCGGGGGGGTGGGGGGGAGGGGAGAGACACACGGGGCATGAGCGGGGGGTGGGCGGGAGGGGGAAAGACACATGGGCATGAGCGGGGGGTGGGCGGGAGGGAGAGAGACACACGGGGCATGAGCAGGGGTGGGGGGGAGGGAGAGAGACACACGAGGCATGAGCGGGGGGTGGGGGGAAGGGGAGAGACACGGGGCATGAGCGGGGGTGGGGGGGAGGTAGAGAGACACACGGGGCATGAGCGGGGGTGGGGGGAAGGGGAGAGACACACGGGGCATGAGCGGGGGTGGGCGGGAGGGGGAAAGACACATGGGGCAAGAGCGGGGTTGGGCGGGAGGGGGAGAGACACACGGGGCATGAGCGGGGGTGGGGGGAGGGAGAGAGACACACGAGGCATGAGCGGGGGGTGGGGGGAAGGGGAGAGAGACACGGGGCATGAGCGGGGGTGGGTGGGAGGCAGGTAAGACATACGGGGCATGAGCGGGGGGTGGGGGAAGGCGAGAGAGACACACGGGGCATGAGCGGGGGTGAGGGGGAGTGAGAGAGACACACGAGGCATGAGCGGGGGGTGCGGGGAAGGGGAGAGAGACACGGGGCATGAGCGGGGGTGAGGGGAAGGGGAGAGAGACACGGGGCATGAGCGGGGGTGGAGGGGAGGGACAGAGACACATGGGGCATGAGCAGGGGTGGGGGGGAGGGAGAGAGACACACGGGGCATGAGCAAGGGTGGGGGGAAGGGAGAGAGACACACGGGGCATGAGCTGGGGGTGGGGGGAAGGGGAGAGAGACACGGGGCATGAGCGGGGGATGGGCGGGAGGTGGAGAGACACACGGGGCATGAGCGGGGGTGGGGGAAGAGGAGAGAGACACACGGGGCATGAGCGGGGGTGGGGGGAGGGAACGAGACACACGGGGCATGAGCAGGGGGTGGGGGGAAGGGGAGAGAGACACGGGGCATGAGCGGCGGGTGAGGGGAAGGGGAGAGAGACACGGTTTTACTCACCGGACGGGGAGTATACCAAATCGGTGGCCGGAAGGCGCAGGACTGAACTATTAATTGAAGAGCTAGGTCGGGGCCTCCAACCTAGCCTCCTCTCTGTGAGGGGACAAGACCTTTTTAACGATATGACTCTCTGCTGGGTAGGACCAGGCAGAGAGACTGATCGCTCAAAAGGGCGGGGAGGACACGCCGCCACGAACCCAGCTGTAAAGGAAAAACAAGAGGTGAGCAATTGAGAATAAAGAAAGATCCCTTTCCCTCGATACTTCTTTCTAGTAGTGCCTTAACTATGCCCTCCCTTTGTTTCAAGGCAACCGGAAACCACCTACAAGTAAGAGAGGAGAATGTAACCTGTCCTGACTATAGTTGTCAATTAGCTAAGGAAAATGGATAACCATACAAAAGAAAACCCTTACCACTAATGTGCTGTTGAATCTGTAATGTCCAAAGAGTTCATGACAACGGAAGTGCAAAATAACAAATAGGTAGGTTAGTTAGGGAAACTGAACCCGGGCGGAACGAGGGCCGCACTAGAGTCGGGTAGGTGCACTATCCGTAAAGCGTCCCTGTGCACTACTGAAGAATGTCCAATGGAAGTCTGATTGTGGAAAGAGGATGGTAACAGCAACAGCAAAGGACACAATTGAGTTGGAGTGTTGCAGGTGATATAGTTCAGCGACAAGGTACAATGAGTACAGGAAATGTGCTTGTTAGCAAGTGGTGAAAAGAAGAGTCTTACCGATGCCGTGATCACAAGGTTCCAAAAGCGGCAGGCAAAAGCAGTCAGTGAAAGAAGAAACAGGTCTGGTACACGGGTAAGTAGTTTTCCAAAAGCGGCAGGCAAAAGCAGTCCGTGAATGAGGAAACAGGTCTGGTACACGGGTAAGTCGTTTTCCAAAAGCGGCAGGCAAAAGCAGTCCGTGAATGAGGAAACAGGTCTGGTACATGAGCAATTAACGTAGGATTGAAGACGGAACTTCTAAATACCGGGATGCAACTTTAATCAGAAGCAGCGTTTCGCCCGGTTCCGAGGTTTAAATCGGGAAGGAGAAGGCGGAACCGGACGAAACCAAGGCTCACACATCATCGCCTCTGAGCTGACAGCGGGAGGCGGAAAGCTGGGAATTGTAGTCCAAAATTGCCGCGGAGTGCTGTGGAGTGAGCCGAAGCCACTATTCTCCAGGGCAATTGCCAGTGGGTATAGAATGGGTTTGCGCAATAACGCATACCCTTAAGGAGGGCAATAACCTTCCTGCGGGCCTGCCGAGGCGTGAAACACGGGGCATGAGCGAGGGTGGAGGGGAGGGAGAGAGACACACGAGGCATGAGCGGGGGTGCGGGGGAGGGAGAGAGACACACAGGGGCATGAGCTGGGGTGGGGGGAGGGAGAGAGACACACGGAGCATGAGCGGGGGGTGGGGGGAAGGGGAGAGGGACACGGGGCATGAGCGGGGGTGGGCGGGAGGGGGAGAGACACACGGGGCATGAGCGGGGGTGGGGGGGAGGGAGAGAGACACAAGGGGGCTGAGCGGGGGGTAGGGGTAACAACAGACGCGGGGGGTGGGGAGAACAGACACGGTGCATGAGCGGGGAGGGGGGCAACAACAGGAGACAGACACGGGGCATGAGCGGGGGGTGGGAGGAACAGGAGACAGACACGGGACATGAGCGGGGGGTGGGGAGAACAGGAGACAGACACGGGGCATGAGCTGGGGGTGGGGGGAACAGGACACAGACACGGGGCATGAGCGGGTGGGGGGAACAGGAGACAGACACGGGGCATGAGCGGGGGGTGGGGGGCAACAGGAGATAGACACGGGGCATGAGCGGGGGCTGGGGGGAACAGGACACAGACATGGGGCATGAGCGGGGGGTGGGAAGAACAGGAGACAGACACAGGGCATGAGCGGGGGATGTGGGGGCAACAGGAGACAGACACGGCACATGAGGGGAACAGGAGACAGATACGGGGCATGAGCGGGGGGTGGGGAGAACAGGAGACAGACACGAGGCATGAGCGGGGGGAACAGAAGACAGACACGGGGCATGAGCAGGGGGTGGGGGGAAGGGGAGAGAGACACACGGGGAATGAGCGGGGTGGGGGGAGGGAGACAGACACGGGGCATGAGCAGGGGGTGGGGAGAACAGGAGACAGACACGGGGCATGAGCGGGGGGTGGGGGGAACAGGACACAGACACGGGGCATGAGCGGTTGGGGGGAACAGGAGACAGACACGGGGCATGAGCGAGGGGGTGGGGGGCAACAGGAGATAGACACGGGGCATGAGCGGGGGGTGGGGGGAACAGGACACAGACACTGGGCATGAGCGGGGGGTGGGGAGAACAGGAGACAGACACAGGGCATGAGGGGAACAGGAGACAGATACGGGGCATGAGCTGGGGTTGGGGAGAACAGGACACAGACACTGGGCATGAGCGGGGGTGGGGAGAACAGGAGACAGACACAGGGCATGAGCGGGGGGTGTGGGGGGCAACAGGAGACAGACACGGCACATGAGGGGAACAGGAGACAGACACGAGGCATGAGCGGGGGGAACAGAAGACAGACACGGGGCATGAGCGGAGGGGAGGGGAGAGAGACACACGGGGCATGAGCGGGGTGGGGGGAGGGGAGAGAGACACATGGGGCATGAGCGGGGGTGGGCGAGAGGGAGAGAGACACATGGGGCATGAGCGGGGGTGTGCGAGAGGGGGAGAGACACACAGGGCATGAGCGGAGGTGGCGGGGAGGGAGAGAGACACACGGGGCATGAGCGGGGGGTAGGGGGAGGGGAGAGAGACAGAGAGACACATGGGGCATGAGCGGGGGGTGGGGGAGGGAGAGAGACACACGGGGCATGAGCGGGGGGTGGGGGGGCAGAGAGACACAGGGGGCATGAGCGGGGGGTGGGCGGGAGGGGGAGAGACACACGGGGCATGAACAGAGGGTGGGCGGGAGGGGGAGAGACACACGGGGCATGAGCGGGGGTGGGGGGGAGGGAGAGAGACAGAAGGGGGCTGAGCGGGGGGTGGGGGGAACAACAGACATGGGGCATGAGCGGGGGTGGGGAGAACAGACACGGTGCATGAGCGGGGAGGGGGGGCAACAGGAGACAGGACACGGGGGCATGAGCGGGGGGTGGGAGGAACAGGAGACAGACACGGGGCATGAGCGGGGGTTGGGGAGAACAGGAGACAGACACGGGGCATGAGCGGGGGGTGGGCGGGAGGGGGAGAGACACACGGGGCATGAGCGGGGGTGGGGGGAGGGAGAGAGACACAAGGGGGCTGAGCGGGGGGGTGGGGGAACAACAGACATGGGGCATGAGCGGGGGGTGGGGAGAACAGACACGGTGCATGAGCGGGGAGGGGGGGCAACAGGAGACAGACACGGGGCATGAGCGGGGGTGGGGAGGAACAGGAGACAGACACGGGGCATGAGCGGGGGTTGGGGAGACCAGGAGACAGACACGGGGCATGAGCGGGGGGTGGGGGGAACAGGACACAGACACGGGGCATGAGCGGGTGGGGGGAACAGGAACAGACACGGGGCATGAGCGGGGGTGTGGGGGGCAACAGGAGATAGACACGGGGCATGAGCGGGGGGTGGGGGACAGGGACACAGACACGGGGCATGAGCGGGGGGTGGGGAGAACAGGAGACAGACACAGGGCATGAGCGGGGAGTGTGGGGGCAACAGGAGACAGAACACGGCACATGAGGGGAACAGGAGACAGATACGGGGCATGAGCGGGGGGTGGGGAGAACAGGAGACAGACACGAGGCATGAGCGGGGGGAACAGAAGACAGACACGGGGCATGAGCGGGGGGTGGGGGGAAGGGGAGAGAGATACACGGGGCATGAGCGGGGGTGGGGGGAGGGGAGAGAGACACACGGGGCATGAGCGGGGGTGGGGGGAGGGAGAGAGACACACGGGGCGTAGGGGGGTGGGGGGAAGGGGAGAGAGACATGTGGCATGAGCGGGGGTGAGGGGAAGGGGAGAGAGACACGGGGCATGAGCGGGGGTGGAGGGGGAGGGGAGAGAGACACATGGGGCATGAGCAGGGGTGGGGGGAGGGAGTGAGACACACGGGGCATGAGCGGGGGGTGGGGGAAGGGGAGAGAGACACGGGGCATGAGCGGGGGGTGGGCGGGAGGTGGAGAGACACATGGGGCATGAGCGGGGGTGGGGGGAGGGAGAGAGACACATGGGGCATGAGCGGGGTGGGGGGAGGGGAGCGAGACACACGGGGCATGAGCGGGGGGTGGGGGGGAAGGGGAGAGAGACACACGGGGCATGAGCGGGGGTAGGGGGAGGGAGAGAGACACACGGGGCATGAGCAGGGGTGAGGGGGAGGGAGAGAGGACACAAGGGGCATGAACGCGGGGTGGGGGGAACAACAGACACGGGGCATGAGCGGGGGGTGGGGAGAACAGACACGGTGCATGAGCAGGAGGGGTGGGGGGCAACAGGAGACAGACACGGGGCAAGAGTGGGGGGTGGGGGCAACAGGAGATAGGCACGGGCTTGAGCAGGGGGTGGCGGACACAGGACACAGACACGGGGCATGAGCGGGGGGTGGGGAGAACAGGAGACAGACACAGGGCATGAGCGGGGGTGTGGGGGACAACAGGAGACAGACACGGCACATGAGGGGAACAGGAGACAGATACGGGGCATGAGCGGGGGATGGGGAGAACAGGAGACAGACACGGGGCATGAGCGGGAGGAACAGAAGACAGACACAGGGCATGAGCGGGGGGTGGGGGAAGGGGAGAGAGACACACGGGGCATGAGCGGGGTGGGGGGAGGGAGAGAGACACAAGGGGCATGAGCGGGGGGTGGGAGGAGGGAGAGAGACACACGGGGCATGAGAGCGGGGGGTGGGCGGGAGGGAGAGAGACACATGGGGCATGAGCGGTGGGTGGGCGAGAGGGGGAGACAGACACGGGGCATGAGCGGGGGTGGGGGAACAGGACACAGACACGGGCATGAGCGGTTGGGGGAACAGGAGACAGACACGGGGCATGAGCGGGGGGGTGGGGGGCAACAGGAGATAGACACGGGGCATGAGCGGGGGTTGGGGGAACAGGACACAGACACTGGGCATGAGCGGGGGGTGGGGAGAACAGGAGACAGACACAGGGCATGAGGGGAACAGGAGACAGATACGGGGCATGAGCTGGGGTTGGAGAGAACAGGACACAGACACTGGGCATGAGCGGGGGTGGGGAGAACAGGAGACAGACACAGGGCATGAGCGGGGGTGTGGGGGGCAACAGGAGACAGACACGGCACATGAGGGGAACAGGAGACAGACACGAGGCCTGAGCGGGGGGAACAGAAGACAGACACGGGGCATGAGCGGAGGGGGAGGGGAGAGAGACACACGGGGCATGAGCGGGGTGGGGGGAGGGAGAGAGACACATGGGGCATGAGCGGGGGTGGGCGAGAGGGAGAGAGACACATGGGGCATGAGCGGGGGTGTGCGAGAGGGGGAGAGACACACGGGGCATGAGCGGAGGTGGCGGGGAGGAGAGAGACACACGGGGCATGAGCGGGGGGTAGGGGGAGGGGAGAGAGACAGAGAGACACATGGGGCATGAGCGGGGGGTGGGGGAGGGAGAGAGACACACGGGGCATGAGCGGGGGGTGGGGGGCAGAGAGACACAGGGGGCATGAGCGGGGGGTGGGCGGGAGGGGGAGAGACACACGGGGCATGAACAGAGGGTGGGCGGGAGGGGGAGAGACACACGGGGCATGAGCGGGGGTGGGGGGGGAGGGAGAGAGACAGAAGGGGGCTGAGCGGGGGGTGGGGGGAACAACAGACATGGGGCATGAGCGGGGGGTGGGGAGAACAGACACGGTGCATGAGCGGGGAGGGGGGGCAACAGGAGACAGACACGGGGCATGAGCGGGGGGTGGGAGGAACAGGAGACAGACACGGGGCATGAGCGGGTTGGGGAGAACAGGAGACAGACACGGGGCATGAGCGGGGGGTGGGCGAGGGGAGAGACACACGGGGCATGAGCAGGGGTGGGGGGGAGGGAGAGAGACACAAGGGGGCTGAGCGGGGGGTGGGGGGAACAACAGACATGGGGCATGAGCGGGGGGTGGGGAGAACAGACACGGTGCATGAGCGGGGAGGGGGGGCAACAGGAGACAGACACGGGGCATGAGCGGGGGGTGGGAGGAACAGGAGACAGACACGGGGCATGAGCGGGGGTTGGGGAGACCAGGAGACAGACACGGGGCATGAGCGGGGGGTGGGGGGAACAGACACAGACACGGGGCATGAGCGGGTGGGGGGAACAGGAGACAGACACGGGGCATGAGCGGGGGTGTGGGGGCAACAAGGAGATAGACACGGGGCATGAGCGGGGGGTGGGGGAACAGGACACAGACACGGGGCATGAGCGGGGGGTGGGGAGAACAGGAGACAGACACAGGGCATGAGCGGGGAGTGTGGGGGCAACAGGAGACAGACACGGCACATGAGGGGAACAGGAGACAGATACGGGGCATGAGCGGGGGGTGGGGAGAACAGGAGACAGACACGAGGCATGAGCGGGGGGAACAGAAGACAGACACGGGGCATGAGCGGGGGGTGGGGGGAAGGGGAGAGAGGATACACGGGGCATGAGCGGGGGTGGGGGGAGGGAGAGAGACACACGGGGCATGAGCGGGGGTGGTGGGACGGAGAGAGACACACGGGGCGTAGGGGGTGGGGGGAAGGGAGAGAGACATGTGGCATGAGCGGGGGTGAGGGGAAGGGGAGAGAGACACGGGGCATGAGCGGGGGTGGAGGGGAGGGAGAGAGACACATGGGGCATGAGCAGGGGTGGGGGGAGGGAGTGAGACACACGGGGCATGAGCAGGGGTGGGGGGAAGGGGAGAGAGACACGGGGCATGAGCGGGGGGTGGGCGGGAGGTGGAGAGACACATGGGGCATGAGCGGGGGTGGGGGAGGAGAGAGACACATGGGGCATGAGCGGGGGTGGGGGGGAGGGAGCGAGACACACGGGGCATGAGCGGGGGGTGGGGGGAAGGGGAGAGAGACACACGGGGCATGAGCGGGGGTAGGGGGAGGGAGAGAGACACACGGGGCATGAGCAGGGGTGAGGGGGAGGGAGAGAGACACAAGGGCATGAACGCGGGGTGGGGGGAACAACAGACACGGGGCATGAGCGGGGGGTGGGGAGGACAGACACGGTGCATGAGCAGGAGGGGTGGGGGGCAACAGGAGACAGGACACGGGGCATGAGTGGGGGGTGGGGGCAACAGGAGATAGGCACGGGCTTGAGCGGGGGGGTGGGGGACACAGGACACGGGGCATGAGCGGGGGGTGGGGAGAACAGGAGACAGACACAGGGCATGAGCGGGGGTGTGGGGGACAACAGGAGACAGACACGGCACATGAGGGGAACAGGAGACAGATACGGGGCATGAGCGGGGGATGGGGAGAACAGGAGACAGACACGGGGCATGAGCGGGAGGAACAGAAGACAGACACAGGGCATGAGCGGGGGGTGGGGGGAAGGGGAGAGAGACACACGGGGCATGAGCGGGGTGGGGGAGGGAGAGAGACACAAGGGGCATGAGCGGGGGGTGGGAGGAGGGAGAGAGACACACGGGGCATGAGAGCGGGGGGTGGGCGGGAGGGAGAGAGACACATGGGGCATGAGTGGTGGGTGGGCGAGAGGGGGAGAGACACACGGGGCATGAGCGGGGGTTGGGGGAGGGAGAGAGACACACGGGGCATGAGCGGGGGGTAGGGGGAGGGGAGAGAGACAGAGAGACACATGGGGCTTGAGGGGGGTTGGGGTGAGGGAGAGAGACACACGGGGCATGAGCGGGGGGTGGGGGGAGAGAGACACACGGGGCATGAGCGGGGTTGGGCGGGAGGGGGAGAGACACACGGGGCATGAGCAGGGGGTAGGCGGGAGGGGGAGAGACACAGGGGGTATGAGTGGGGGGTGGGCGGGAGGGGGAGAGACACATGGGGCATGAGCCGGGGGTGGGCGGGAGGGAGAGAGACACACGGGGCATGAGCGGGGGTGGGGGGGAGAGAGACACACGAGGCATGAGCGGGGTGTGGGGGGAAGGGGAGAGACACGGGGCATGAGCAGGGGTGGGGGGGAGGTAGAGAGACACATGGGGCATGAGCAGGGGTGGGGGGAAGGGGAGAGACACACGGGGCATGAGCGGGGGTGGGCGGGAGGGGGAGAGACACACGTGGCATGAGCGGGGGTGGGCGGGAGGGGGAAAGACACATGGGGCAAGAGCGGGGGTGGGCGGCAGGGGGAGACACACACGGGGCATGAGCGGGGGTGGGGGGAGGGAGAGAGACACACGAGCCATGAGCGGGGGGTGGGGGGAAGGGGAGAGAGTCACGGGGCATGAGCGGGGGGTGGGGGGAACAGGACACAGACACGGGGCATGAGCGGGCATGAGCGGGGGGTGGGGAGAACAGGAGACAGACACAGGGCATGAGCGGGGGGTGTGGGGGGCAACAGGAGACAGACACAGCACATGAGGGGAACAGGAGACAGATACGGGGCATGAGCGGGGGTTGGGGAGAACAGGAGACAGACACGAGGCATGAGCGGGGGGAACAGAAGACAGACACGGGGCATGAGCGGGGGGGAGGGGAGAGAGACACACGGGGCATGAGCGGGGTGGGGGGAGGGAGAGAGACACACGGGGCATGAGCGGGGGGTGGGCGGGAGGGAGAGAGACACATGGGGCATGAGCGGGGGTGTGCGAGAGGGGGAGAGACACACGGGGCATGAGCGGAGGTGGCGGGGAGGGAGAGAGACACACGGGGCATGAGCGGGGGGTGGGGGGGAGAGAGACACACGGGGCATGAGCGGGGGGTGGGCGGGAGGGGGAGAGACACACGGGGCATGAACGGAGGGTGGGTGGGAGGGGGAGAGACACACGGGGCATGAGCGGGGGTGGGGGGGAGGGAGAGAGACACAAGGGGGCTGAGCGGGGGGTGGGGGGAACAACAGACATGGGGCATGAGTGGGGGGTGGGGAGAACAGACACGGTGCATGAGCGGAGAGGGGGGGCAACAGGAGACAGACACGGGGCATGAGCGGGGGGTGGGAGGAACAGGAGACAGACACGGGGCATGAGCGGGGGTTGCGGAGAACAGGAGACAGACACGGGGCATGAGCGGGGGGTGGGCGGGAGGGGGAGAGACACACGGGGCATGAGCGGGGGTGTGGGGGAGGGAGAGAGACACAAGGGGGCTGAGCGGGGGGTGGGGGGAACAACAGACATGGGGCATGAGCGGGGGGTGGGGAGAACAGACACGGTGCATGAGCGGGGAGGGGGGGCAACAGGAGACAGACACGGGGCATGAGCGGGGGGTGGGAGGAACAGGAGACAGACACGGGGCATGAGCGGGGGTTGGGGAGACCAGGAGACAGACACGGGGCATGAGCGGGGGGTGGGGGGAACAGGACACAGACACGGGGCATGAGCGGGTGGGGGGAACAGGAGACAGACACGGGGCATGAGCGGGGGGTGGGGGGCAACAGGAGATAGACACGGGGCATGAGCGGGGGTTGGGGGGAACAGGACACAGACACGGGGCATGAGCGGGGGGTGGGGAGAACAGGAGACAGACACAGGGCATGAGCGGGGAGTGTGGGGGCAACAGGAGACAGACACGGCACATGAGGGGAACAGGAGACAGATACGGGGCATGAGCGGGGGGTGGGGAGAACAGGAGACAGACACGAGGCATGAGCGGGGGGAACAGAAGACAGACACGGGGCATGAGCGGGGGGTGGGGGGAGGGGGAGAGAGATACACGGGGCATGAGCGGGGGTGGGGGGAGGGAGAGAGACACACGGGGCATGAGCGGGGGTGGGGGGGAGGGAGAGAGACACACGGGGCATAGGGGAGTGGGGGGAAGGGGAGAGAGACATGTGGCATGAGCGGGGGTGAGGGGAAGGGGAGAGAGACACAGGGCATGAGCGGGGGTGGAGGGGAGGGAGAGAGACACATGGGGCATGAGCAGGGGTGGGGGGAGGGAGTGAGACACACGGGGCATGAGCGGGGGGTGGGCGGGAGGTGGAGAGACACATGGGGCATGAGCGGGGGTGGGGGGAGGGAGAGAGACACATGGGGCATGAGCGGGGGTGGGGGGGGAGAGAGACACACGGGGCATGAGCGGGGGGTGGGGGGGAGGGGAGAGAGACACACGGGGCATGAGCGGGGGTGGGGGGAGGGAGAGAGACACACAGGGCATGAGCAGGGGTGAGGGGGAGGGAGAGAGACACACGGGGCATGAGCGGGGGGTGGGGGGAACAACAGACACGGGGCATGAGCGGGGGGTGGGGAGAACAGACACGGTGCATGAGCAGGAGGGGTGGGGGGCAACAGGAGACAGACACGGGGCATGAGTGGGGGGTGGGAGGAACAGGAGACAGACACGGGGCATGAGCGGGGGGTGGGGAGAACAGGAGACAGACACGGGGCATGAGTGGGGGTGGGGGGAACAGGACACAGACACGGGGCATGAGCGGGTTTGGGGAACAGGAGACAGACACGGGGCATGAGCGGGGGGGTGGGGGCAACAGGAGATAGACACGGGGCATGAGCGGGGGGGTGGGGGGAACAGGACACAGACACGGGGCATGAGCGGGGGGTGGGGAGAACAGGAGACAGACACAGGGCATGAGCGGGGGGTGTGGGGGGCAACAGGAGACAGACACGGCACATGAGGGGAACAGGAGACAGATACGGGGCATGAGCAGGGGGTGGGGAGAACAGGAGACAGACACAGGGCATTAGCGGGGGGAACAGAAGACAGACACGGGGCATGAGCGGGGGGTGGAGGGAAGGGGAGAGAGACACACGGGGCATGAGCGAGGTGGGGGGAGGGAGAGAGACACAAGGGGCATGAGCGGGGGGGTGGGAGGAGGGAGAGAGACACATGGGGCATGAGCGGGGGGTGGGCGGGAGGGAGAGAGACACATGGGGCATGAGCGGGGGGTGGGCGAGAGGGGGAGAGACACACAGGGCATGAGCGGGGGTGGGGGGAGGGAGAGAGACACACGGGGCATGAGCGGGGGTAGGGGAGGGGAGAGAGACAGAGAGACACATGGGGCATGAGCGGGGGGTGCGGGGAGGGAGAGACACACGGGGCATGAGCGGGGGGTGGTGGGGAGAGAGACACGGGGCATGAGCGGGGGGTGGGCGGGAGGGGGAGAGACACACGGGCATGAGCGGGGGGTGGGCGGGAGGGGGAGAGACACACGGGGCATGAGCGGGGGGTGGGCGGGAGGGGGAAAGACACATGGGGCATGAGCGGGGGGTGGGCGGGAGGGAGAGAGACACACGGGGCATGAGCGGGGGTGGGGGGAGGGAGAGAGACACACGAGGCATGAGCGGGGGGTGGGGGGAAGGGGAGAGACACGAGGCATGAGTGGGGGTGGGGAGAACAGGAGACAGGCACGGGGCATGAGCGGGGGTGGGGGGAACAGGACACAGACACGGGGCATGAGCGGGTGGCGGGAACAGGAGACAGACACGGGGCATGAGCGGGGGGTGGGGGCAACAGGAGATAATAGACACGGGGCATGAGCGGGGGGTGGGGGGAACAGGACACAGACACGGGGCATGAGCGGGGGGTGGGGAGAACAGGAGACAGACACAGGGCATGAGCGGGGGTGTGGGGGGCAACAGGAGACAGACACGGGGCATGAGCAGGGGGTGGGGAGAACAGGAGACAGACACGGGGCATGAACGGGGGGAACAGAAGACAGACACGGGGCATGAGCGGGGGGTGGAGGGAAGGGGAGAGAGACACACGGGGCATGAGCGGGGTGGGGGGAGGGAGAGAGACACAAGGGGCATGAGCGGGGGGTGGGAGGAGGGAGAGAGACACACGGGGCATGAGCGGGGGGTGGGCGGGAGGGAGAGAGACACATGGGGCATGAGCGGGGGGTGGGCGAGAGGGGGAGAGACACACGGGGCATGAGCGGGGGTGGGGGGAGGGAGAGAGACACACAGGGCATGAGCGGTGGGTAGGGGGAGGGGAGAGAGACAGAGAGACACATGGGGCATGAGCGGGGGGTGGGGGGAGGGAGAGAGACACACGGGGCATGAGCGGGGGGTGGTGGGGAGAGAGACACACGGGGCATGAGCGGGGGGTGGGCGGAGGGGGAGAGACACACGGGGCATGAGCGGGGGGTGGGCGGGAGGGGGAGAGACACACGGGCCATGAGCGGGGGGTGGGCGGGAGGGGGAAAGACACATGGGCATGAGCGGGGGATGGGCAGGAGTTTCGAGAGCCACACGGGGCATGAGCGGGGGTGGGGAGGAGGGAGAGAGACACACGAGGCATGAGCGGGGGGTGGGGGGAAGGGGAGAGACACGGGGCATGAGCGGGGGTGGGGAGAACAGGAGACAGACACGGGGCATGAGCGGGGGTGGGGGGAACAGGACACAGACACGGGGCATGAGCGGGTGGGGGGAACAGGAGACAGACACGGGGCATGAGCAGGGGGTGGGGGCAACAGGAGATAGACACGGGGCATGAGCGGGGGGCGTGGGGTGAACAGGACACAGACACGGGGCATGAGCAGGGGGTGGGGAGAACAGGAGACAGACACAGGGCATGAGCGGGGGGCGTGGGGGGCAACAGGAGACAGACACGGCACATGAGGGGAACAGGAGACAGATACGGGGCATGAGCGGGGGATGGGGAGAACAGGAGACAGACACGGGGCATGAGCGGGGGGAACAGAAGACAGACACAGGGCATGAGCGGGGGGTGGGGGGATGGGGAGAGAGACACACGGGGCATGAGTGGGGTGGGGGGAGGGAGAGAGACACAAGGGGCATGAGCGGGGGGTGGGAGGAGGGAGAGAGACACACGGGGCATGAGAGCGGGGGGTGGGCGGGAGGGAGAGAGACACATGGGGCATGAGAGGGGGGTTGGCGAGAGGGGGAGAGACACACGGGGCATGAGCGGGGGTGGGGGGAGGGAGAGTGACACACGGGGCATGAGCGGGGGATGGGGGGAGAGAGACACACGGGGCATGAGCGGGGGGTGGGCGGGAGGGGGAGAGACACACGGTGCATGAGCGAGGGGTGGGCGGAGGGGGAGAGACACACAGGGCATGAGCGGGGGTGGGCGGGAGGGGGAAAGACACATGGGGCATGAGCGGGGGGTGGGCGGGAGGGAGAGAGTTACACGGGGCATGAGCGGGGGTGGGGGGGAGGGAGAGAGACACACGAGGCATGAGCAGGGGTGGGGGGAAGGGGAGAGACATGGGGCATGAGCGGGGGTGGGGGGGAGGTAGAGAGACACACGGGGCATGAGCGGGGGTGGGGGGAAGGGGAGAGACACACGGGGCAGGAGCAGGGGTGGACGGGAGGGGGAGAGACACACGGGGCATGAGCGGGGGTGGGCGGGAGGGGGAAAGACACATGGGGCAAGAGCGGGGGTGGGCGGGAGGGGGAGAGACACACGGGGCATGAGCTGGGGTAGGGGGAGGGAGAGAGACACACGAGGCATGAGCGGGGGAAGGGGAGAGAGACACGGGGCATGAGCGGGGGTGGAGGGGAGGGAGAGAGACACACGGGGCATGAGCGGGGGTGGGGGGGAGAGAGACACACGGGGCATGAGCAGGGGTGGGTGGGAGGGAGGTAAGACATACGGGGCATAAGCGGGGGGTGGGGGAAGGTGAGAGACACACATGGGGCATGAGCGGGGGTGAGGGGAAGGGGAGAGAGACACGGGGCATGAGCGGGGGTGGAGGGGAGGGACAGAGACACATGGGGCATGAGCAGGGGTGGGGGGGAGGGCGAGAGACACACGGGGCATGAGCAAGGGTGGGGGGAGGGAGAGAGAAACACGGGGCATGAGCGGGGGGTGGGGGGAAGGGGAGAGAGACACAGGGAATGAGCGGGGGGTGGGCGGGAGGTGAAGAGACACACGGGGCATGAGCAGGGGTGGGGGGAGGGAGAGAGACACACGGGGCATGAGCGTGGGTGGGGGGGATTGAGAGAGACACACGGGGCATGAGCGGGGGGTGGGGGGAAAGGGAGAGCGACACACAGTGCATGTGCGGGGGTCGGGGGAGGGAGAGAGACACACGGGGCATGAGCAGCGGTGAGGAGGAGGGAGAGAGACACACGGGCATGAGCGGGGGTTGGGGGGAACAACAGACACGGGGCATGAGCGGGGGGTGGGGAGAACAGACACGGTGCATGAGCGGGGAGGGGTGGAGGGCAACAGGAGACAGACACGGGGCATGAGCAGGGGGTGGGAGGAACAGGAGACAGACACGGGGCATGAGCGGGGGGTGGGGAGAACAGGAGACAGACACGGGGCATGAGCGGGGGTGGGGGGAACAGGACACAGACACGGGGCATGAGCGGGGGGTGGGGAGAACAGGGCATGAGCGGGTGGTGTGGGGGGCAACAGGAGACAGACACGGCACATGAGGGGAACAGGAGACAGATACGGGGCATGAGCAGGGGGTGGAGGGAAGGGGAGAGAGACACACGGGGCATGAGCGGGGTGGGGGGAGGGAGAGAGACACAAGGGGCATGAGCGGGGGGTGGGAGGAGGGAGAGAGACACACGGGGCATGAGCGGGGGTGGGGAGGAGGGAGAGAGACACACGAGGCATGAGCGGGGGGTGGGGGGGAGGGAGAGAGACACACGGGGCATGAGCGGGGGTGGGGGAAGGGGAGAGACACAGGAGGCATGAGCGTGGATGGGCGGGAGGGGGAGAGACACACGGGGCATGAGCGGGGGTTGGCCGGAGGGGGAAAGACACATGGGGCAAGAGCGGGGGTGGGCGGGAGGGGGAGAGACACACGAGGCATGAGCGGGGGTGGGGGGAAGGGGAGAGAGACACGGGGCATGAGCGGGGGTGGAGGGGAGAGAGAGAGACACACGGGGCATGAGCTTGGGTGGGGGGGAGAGAGACACACGAGGCATGAGCGGGGGTTGGGCGGGAGGGGGAGAGACACACGGGGCATGAGCGGGGGTGGGTGGGAGCAAGGTAAGACACACGGGGCATGAGCGGGGGGTGGGGGAAGGGGAGAGAGACACACGGGGCATGAGCGGGGGTGGGGGGAAGGGGAGAGAGACACGGGGCCTGAGCGGGGGTGGAGGGAAGGGAGAGAGACACATGGGGCATGAGCAGGGGTGGGGGGGAAGGAGAGAGACACACGGGGCATGAGCGGGGGTAGGGGGAGGGAGAGAGACACACGGGGCATGAGCAGGGGTTGGGGGGAAGGGGAGAGAGACACAGGGCATGAGCAGGGGGTGGGCGGGAGGTGGAGAGACACACGGGGCATGAGCGGGAGTGGGGGGAGGGAGAGAGACACAGGGGGCATGAGCGGGGGTGGGGGGAGGGAGAGAGACACACGGGGCATGAGCGGGGGGTGGGGGGGAAGGGGAGAGAGACACACGGGGCATGAGCGGGGGTGGGGGGAGGGAGAGAGACACACGGGGCATGAGCAGGGGTGAGGGGGAGGGAGAGAGACACACTGGGCATGAGCGGGGGGTGCGGGGAACAACAGACACGGGGCATGAGCGGGGGGTGGGGAGAACAGACACGGTGCATGAGCAGGGAGGGGTGGGGGGCAACAGGAGACAGACACCGGGCATGAGCGGGGGGTGGAAGGAACAGGAGACAGACACGGGGCATGAGCGGAGGGTGGGGAGAACAGGAGACAGACACGGGGCATGAGCGGGGGTGGGGGGAACAGGACACAGACACGGAGCATGAGCGGGTGGGGGGAACAGGAGACAGACATGTGGCATGAGCGGGGGGGTGGGGGCAACAGGAGATAGACACGGGGCATGAGCGGGGGGGTGGGGGGAACAGGACACAGACACGGGGCATGAGCGGGGGTGGGGAGAACAGGAGACAGACACAGGGCATGAGCGGGGGGTGTGGGGGGCAACAGGAGACAGACACGGCACATGAGGGGAACAGGAGACAGATACGGGGCATGAGCGGGGGGTGGGGAGAACAGGAGACAGACACGGGGCATGAGCGGGGGGAACAGAAGACAGACACAGGGCATGAGCGAGCGGGGGGTGGGGGGAAGGGTAGAGAGACACACGGGGCATGAGCGGGGGTGGGAGGAGGGTGAGAGACACACAGGGCATGAGCGGGGGGTGGGCGGGAGGGAGGGAGAGAGACACATGGGGCATGAGCGGGGGGTGGGCGAGAGGGGGAGAGACACACGGGGCATGAGCGGGGGTGGGGGGAGGGAGAGAGACACACGGGGCATGAGCGGGGGGTAGGGGGAGGGGAGAGAGACAGATAGACGCATGGGGCATGAGCGGGGGGTGGGGGGAGGGAGAGAGACACACGGGGCATGAGCGGGGGGTGGGGGGAGAGAGACACACGGGGCATGAGCGGCGGTTGGGCAGGAGGGGGAGAGACACACGGGGCGTGAGCGGGGGGTTGGCAGGAGGGGGAGAGACACACGGGGCGTGAGCGGGGGGTGGGCGGGAGGGGGAAAGACACATGGGGCATGAGCGGGGGGTGGGCGGGAGGGAAAGAGACACACGGGGCATGAGCGGGGATGGGGGGAGGGAGAGAGACACACGAGGCATGAGCGGGGGGTGGGGGGAAGGGGAGAGACACGGGGCATGAGCGGGGGTGGGGGGGAGGGAGAGAGACACACGGGGCATGAGTGGGGGTGGGGGGAAGGGGAGAGACACACGGGGCATGAGCGGGGGTGGGCTGGAGGGGGTGAGACACACGGGGCATGAGCGGGGATGGGCGGGAGGGGGAAAGACACACAGGGCTAGAGCGGGGGTGGGCGGGAGGGGGAGAGACACATGGGGCATGAGCAGGGGTGGGGGAGGGAGAGAGACACACGAGGCATGAGCGGGGGTGGGGGGAAGGGGAGAGACACGGGGCATGAGCGGGGGTGGAGGGGAGGGAGAGAGACACACGGGGCATGAGCGGGGGGGAGAGAGACACACGGGGCATGAGCAGGGGTTGGGCGGGAGGGGGAGAGACACGGGGCATGAGCGGGGGTGGGTGGGAGGGACGTAAGACACACGGGGCATGAGCGGGGGGTGGGGGAAGGGGAGAGAGACACATGGGGCATGAGCGGTGGTGGGGGGGAGGAAGAGAGACACACGGGGAATGAGCGGGGGTGGGTGGGAGGGAGGTAAGACACACGGGGCATGAGCGGGGGGTGGGGGGAAGGGGAGAGAGACACTCAGGGCATGAGCGGGGGTGGAGGGGAGAGTGAGACACACGGGGCATGAGTGGGGGGTGGGGGGATGGGGAGAGAGACACGGGGCATGAGCGGGGGTGAGGGGAAGGGGAGAGAGACACGGGGCATGAGCGGGGGTGGAGGGGAGGGAGAGAAACACATGGGGCATGAGCAGGGGTGGGCGGGAGGGAGAGAGACACACGGCGCATGAGCGGGGGTGGGGGAGAGAGACACACGGGGCATGAGCGGGGGGTGGGGGGAAGGGGAGAGAGACACGGGGCATGAGCGGGGGATGGGCGGGAGGTGGAGAGACACACGGGGCATGAGCGGGGGTGGGGGGGAGGGAGAGAGGCACACGGGGCATGAGCGGGGTTGTGGGGGAGAGAGACACACGGGGCATGAGCGGGGGGTGGGGGGGAAGGGGAGAGAGACACACGGGGCATGAGCAGGGGTGGAGGGAGGGAGAGAGACACACGGGGCATGAGCAGGGGTGGGGGGGAGGGAGAGAGACACACGGGGCATGAGCGGGGGGTGGGGGGAGGGAGAGAGACACATGGGGCATGAGCGGGGGGTGGGCGGGAGGGGCAGAGACACACGGGGCATGAGCGGGGGTGGGAGGGAGGGAGAGAGACACACGGGGCATGAGCGGGGGTGGGGGGAAGAGGAGAGAGACAGAGAGACACATGGGGCATGAGCAGGGGGTGGGGGGAGGGAGAGAGACACACGGGGCATGAGCAGGGGGTGGGGGGAGGGAGAGAGACACACGGGGCATGAGCAGGGGTGGGGGGGAGGGAGAGAGACACACGGGGCATGAGCGGGGGTGGGGGGAGGGAGAGAGACACACAGGGCATGAGCTGGGGTTGGGGGAAGGGGAGAGAGACACATGGGGCATGAGCGGGGGGAGGGAGAGAGACACACGGGGCATGAGCGGGGTTGTGGGGGAGGGAGAGAGACACACGGGGCATGAGCAGGGGGTGGGTGGAGGGAGAGAGACACACGGGGCATGAGCGAGGGTGGGAGGGAGGGAGAGAGACACACGGGGCATGAGCGGGGGTGGGCGGGAGGGGGAGAGACACACGGGGCATGAGCGGGGGTGGGAGGGAGGGAGACAGACACACGGGGCATGAGCGAGGGTGGGGGGAAGAGGAGAGAGACAGAGAGACACATGGGGCATGAGCGGGGGTGGGGGGAGGGAGATAGACACACGGGGCATGAGCAGGGGGTGGGGGGGAGAGAGACACACGGGGCATGAGCGGGGGGTTGGCGGGAGGGGGAGAGACACACAGGGCATGAGCAGGGGGTGGGCGGGAGGGGGAGAGACACACGGGGCATGAGCGGGGGGTGGGCGGGAGTGGGAGAGACACACAGGGCATGAGCGGGGGGTGGGGGAACAGGACACAGACACGGGGCATGAGCGGGTGGGGGGAACAGGAGACAGACACGGGGCATGAGCGGGGGGGTGGGGGGCAACAGGAGATAGACATGGGGCATGAGCGGGGGTGGGGGAACAGGACACAAACACGGGGCATGAGCGGGGGGTGGGGAGAACAGGAGACAGACACAGGGCATGAGGGGGGAGTGTGGGGGGCAACAGGAGACAGACAGGGCACATGAGGGGAACAGGAGACAGATACGGGGCATGAGCGGGGGGTGGGGAGAACAGGAGACAGACACGGGGCATGAGCGGGGGGAACAGAAGACAGACACGTGGCATGAGCGGGGGGTGGGGGGAAGGGGAGAGAGACACACGGGGCATGAGCGGGGGTGGGGGGAGGGAGAGAGACACACGGGGCATGAGCGGGGGGTGGGGGGAGGAAGAGAGACACATGGGGCATGAGCGGGGGGTGGGCGGGAGGGAGAGAGACACACGAGCATGAGCGGGGGGTGGGCGGGAGGGGGAGAGACACACGGGGCATGAGCGGGGGTGGGAGGGAGGGAGAGAGACACACGGGGCATGAGCGGGGGTGGGGGGAAGAGGAGAGAGAAGAGAGACACATGGGGCATGAGCAGGGGGTGGGGGGAGGGAGAGAGACACACGGGGCATGAGCAGGGGGTGGGGGGGAGAGAGACACACGGGGCATGAGCGGGGGGTTGGCGGGAGGGGGAGAGACAAACGGGGCATGAGCGGGGGGTGGGCGGGAGGGGGAGAGACACACGGGGCATGAGCGGGGGTGGGCGGGAGAGGCAGAGACACACAGGGCATGAGCGGGGGTGGGCGGGAGGGGGAGAGACACATGGGGCATGAGCGGGGGGTGGGCGGGAGGGAGAGAGACACATGGGGCATGAGCGGGGGTGGGGGCGGGGGAGAGAGACACACGAGGCATGAGCGGGGGGTGGGGGAAGGGGAGAGACACGGGCCATGAGCAGGGGTGTGGGGGAGGGAGAGAGACACACGGGGCATGAGCGGGGGTGGGGGGAAGGGGAGAGACACACGGGGCATGAGCGGGGGGTGGGCGGGATGGGGAGAGACACATGGGGCATGAGCGGGGGTGGGCAGGAGGGGGAAAGACACACAGGGCAAGAGCGGGGGTGGGCAGGAGGGGGAGAGACACACGGGGCATGAGCGGGGGTGGGGGGAGGGAGAGAGACACACGAGGCATGAGCGGGGGGTGGGGGAAGGGGAGAGAGACATGGGATATGAGCGGCAGTGGAGGGGAGGGAGAGAGACACACGGGGCATGAGCGGGGTGGGAGGGCAGAGAGACACACGGGGCATGAGCGGGGGGTGGGGGGAAGGGGAGAGAGACACGGGGCATGAGCGGGGGGTGGGCGGGAGGTGGAGAGAAACACGGGGCATGAGCGGGGGTGGGGGGGAGGGAGAGAGGCACACGGGGCATGAGCGGGGGTGTGGGGGAGAGAGACACACGGGGCATGAGCGGGGGGTGGGGGGGAAGGGGAGAGAGACACACGGGGCATGAGCAGGGGTGGAGGGAGGGAGAGAGACACACGGGGCATGAGCAGGGGTGGGGGGGAGGGAGAGAGACACACGGGGCATGAGCGGGGGGTGGGGGGAGGGAGAGAGACACATGGGGCATGAGCGGGGGGTGGGCGGGAGGGAGTGAGACACACGGGGCATGAGCGGGGGTGGGAGGGAGGGAGAGAGACACACGGGGCATGAGCGGGGGTGGGGGGAAGAGGAGAGAGACAGAGAGACACATGGGGCATGAGCAGGGGGTGGGGGGAGGGAGAGACACACGGGGCATGAGCAGGGGGTGGGGGGATGGAGAGAGACACACGGGGCATGAGCAGGGGTGGGGGGAGGGAGAGAGACACACGGGGCTTGAGCGGGGGTGGGGGGAGGGAGAGAGACACACAGGGCATGAGCGGGGGTTGGGGGAAGGGGAGAGAGACACACGGGGTATGAGCGGGGGGTGGGGGGAGGGAGAGAGACACACGGGGCATGAGCGGGTTGTGGGGGATGGAGAGAGACACACGGGGCATGAGCAGGGGGTGGGTGGAGGGAGAGAGACACACGGGGCATGAGGGAGGGTGGGAGGGAGGGAGAGAGACACACGGGGCATGAGCGGGGGTGGGCGGGAGGGGGAGAGACACACGGGGCATGAGCGGGGGTGGGAGGGAGGGAGACAGACACACGGGGCATGAGCGAGGGTGGGGGGAAGAGGAGAGAGACAGAGAGACACATGGGGCATGAGCGGGGGTGGGGGGAGGGAGAGAGACACACGGGGCAGGGGGTGGGGGGGAGAGAGACACACGGGGCATGAGCGGGGGGTTGGCGGGAGGGGGAGAGACACACGGGGCATGAGCGGGGGGTGGGCGGGAGGGGGAATGACACACGGGGCATGAGCGGGGGGTGGGCGGGAGTGGGAGAGACACACGGGGCATGAGCGGGGGGTGGGGGAACAGGACACAGACACGGGGCATGAGCGGGTGGGGGGAACAGGAGACAGAACGGGGCATGAGCGGGGGGGTGGGGGGCAACAGGAGATAGACATGGGGCATGAGCGGGGGGTGGGGAGAACAGGAGACAGACACGGGGCATGAGCGGGGGAACAAAAGACAGACACGGGGCATGAGCGGGGGGTGGGGGGAGGGAGAGAGACACACGGGGCATGAGCGGGGGTGGGGTGAGGAAGAGAGACACACGGGGCATGAGCGGGGGGTGGGCGGGAGGGAGAGAGACACACGGGGCATGAGCGGGGGGTGGGCGGGAGGGGGAGAGACACACGGGGCATGAGCGGGGGAGGGAGGGAGAGAGACACACGGGGCATGAGCGGGGGTGGGGGGAAGAGGAGAGAGACAGAGAAACACATGGGGCATGAGCAGGGGGTGGGGGGAGGGAGAGAGACACATGGGGCATGAGCAGGGGGTGGGGGGGAGAGAGACACACGGGGCATGAGCGGGGGGTTGGCGGGAGGGGGAGAGACACACGGGGCATGAGCGGGGGGTGGGCGGGAGGGGGAGAGACACACGGGGCATGAGCGGGGGGTGGGCGGGAGAGGCAGAGACACACAGGGCATGAGCGGGGGTGGGCGGGAGGGGGAGAGACACATGGGGCATGAGCGGGGGGTGGGCGGGAGGGAGAGAGACACATGGGGCATGAGCGGGGGTGGGGGTGAGGGAGAGAGACACACGAGGCATGAGCGGGGGGTGGGGGAAGGGGAGAGACACGGGCCATGAGCAGGGGTGTGGGGGAGGGAGAGAGACACACGGGGAATGAGCGGGGGTGGGGGGAAGGGGAGAGACACACGGGGCATGAGCGGGGGGTGGGCGGGATGGGGAGAGACACACGGGGCATGAGCGGGGGTGGGCAGGAGGGGGAAAGACACACAGGGCAAGAGTGGGGGTGGGCAGGAGGGGGAGAGACACACGGGGCATGAGCGGGGGTGGGGGGAGGGAGAGAGACACACGAGGCATGAGCGG
Organism: Ambystoma mexicanum; assembly: GCF_040938575.1. Taxonomy (NCBI): domain Eukaryota; kingdom Metazoa; phylum Chordata; class Amphibia; order Caudata; family Ambystomatidae; genus Ambystoma; species Ambystoma mexicanum. The sequence goes on from NC_090921.1 coordinate 1,496,402,521, forward strand.
GGGGTGGGGGAAGGGGAGAGAGACATGGGATATGAGCGGCAGTGGAGGGGAGGGAGAGAGACACACGGGGCATGAGCGGGGGTGGGAGGGGAGGGAGACACACCGGGCATGAGCGGGGGTTGGACGGGAGGGGGAGAGACACACGGGGCATGAGCGGCGGTGGGTGGGAGGGAGGTAAGACACACGGGGCATGAGCGGGGGGTGGGGGGAAGGGGAGAGAGACACTCAGGGCATGAGCGGGGGTGGGGGGGAGAGAGAGACACACGGGGCATGAGCGGGGGGTGGGGGGAAGGGGAGAGAGACACGGGGCATGAGCGGGAGTGAGGGGAAGGGGAGAGAGACACGGGGCATGAGCGGGGGTGGAGGGGAGGGAGAGAAACACATGGGGCATGAGCAGGGGTGGCGGGGAGGGAGAGAGACACACGGCGCATGAGCGGGGGTGGGGGGGAGGGAGAGAGACACACGGCGCATGAGCGGGGGGTGGGGGGAAGGGGAGAGAGACACGGGGCATGAGCGGGGGGTGGGCGGGAGGTGGAGAGACACACGGGGCATGAGCGGGGGTTGGGGGGAGGGAGAGAGACACACGGGGCATGAGCGAGGGTGTGGGGGAGGGAGAGAGACACACGGGGCATGAGCGGGGGGTGGGGGGAAGGGGAGAGAGACAGACGGGGCATGAGCAGGGGTGGAGGGAGGGAGAGAGACACACGGGGCATGAGCAGGGGTGGGGGGAGGGAGAGAGACACACGGGGCATGAGCGGGGGTGGGGGGAGGGAGAGAGACACACAGGGCATGAGCGGGGGTTGGGGGAAGGGGAGAGAAACACACGGGGCATGAGCGGGGGGTGGGGGGAGGGAGAGAGACACACGGGGCATGAGCGGGGTTGTGGGGGAGGGAGAGAGACACACGGGGCATGAGCAGGGGGTGGGTGGAGGGAGAGAGACACACGGGGCATGAGCGGGGGTGTGAGGGAGGGAGAGAGACACACGGGGCATGAGCGGGGGTGGGGGGGAGGTCGAGAGACACACGGGGCATGAGCGGGGGTGGGAGGAAGGGGAGAGAGACACACGGGGCATGAGCGGGGGGTGGGGGGAGGTAGAGAGACACACGGGGCATGAGCGGGGGGTGGGGGATATGGGAGAGAGACATAAAGCGTTCGTGTGCAGGCGGCAGATCCCACTCCTCGGCCCTCCGCTGGCCACCGTGTGCCGATGGCGTGAGCGGGGGGCTAGAGGAACAGGGGAGACACGGAGCATGAGTGGGGGTGGGGGGGACAAGAAGGACACACTGGGCATGAGCAGGGGTGGGAGGAACAGGAGACAGACACAAGACTTACTGTGCAGGCGGCGAGGAACAAAGATGGCGGGCGTCTCTGAAGCCAGACGCACTTCACGCTTTCACCGCATCCAATGAGAGAGCACGTCAGATGTCCACAGACATCACGCAAGCTGCTTGCCCAATCACCGTCCTGTCCGCGGAGCGAACAGGGAAGTGTGTCCGCGAAGCGAACACAGATATCACTTATTTTTTTCACTTACATTTTTGTCATTTTTTTAAAAACTACTGGACGGATTTACACCAAATAAAGCAAAGCACGCTTTCGGGACCAAGCCGCCGCTCCTGCCGCAAATTTGGTGTAAATCGTCCAGTGGTTTGGGCTGTAGGCGTGAGCAAAGATTTTTTCCATTATGTCTATAGGAAATAAAAAAAGTTTTGGGACCCCCCTATAACTTTGCCCCCCCCTGGCCGAATCCTCACCAAACTTTGCAAAAAAATTCAGAGTGACCCAAATACTTTTTTTGCAAAGTTTGGTGAGGATTTGTCCAGGGAGAGCAAAGTTATAAGCCGCCCAAAAACTGCTCTTCCTATGGAAACACCAACTTAACCATAACTACATGGCCACTACCGTGGCCATGTAATGTATAGTTGGTGCTTGCCGCAATCTATTTCACTATCAAGCATAAGCAAGCGTCACAATTTCTTTGCTTCTTGCGGTTTCTTGCATCTGTACACGTTTAAACTAACTGAATATCTTTATCGTGCATATGGCATATGTTTCTGCATCTTGACATCAACTGTTTCACTTTAGGCTCAAGATTTCACTTATCCATGGTATTTCGTCTCTTTGTCAGTATTCTTAGGTCATTATATCTTCTATATGTGCGTCAGTCTGATTTATTATGACGGCACCATTCGTCTTCCTTTAGTATCCTTTTGGCTTCTTCGGGTATTTCATTCTGACAAACGTCATTTTGTCTTGCCTGTAGATATGGTATTCTCAATGGGTACCTTACTATCAGGTTTTCTTAGGTGTCGGTACTTCAATAGGTGCTGTTACTCTGATCGGCCCTGGGCAGAACGCAACTGCAGCTCTCTGCTGGTTTATCTGTTCTCCATACGTCACATATTTTGGCGTGAAAGTACCTGGTACTTCGAAGGGGGCGGCAGGAGTGTGGATGGTGCTTGGCACTTCCTCTTCACTGGCAAGGTCAATCTACAAACAGAGGACACTGGCATGAGGCCTACCGATGAGAGACGGTAGACTAATTAGGAAAACAAGGGGAGAACTGACATTTCTCCAAGCACCTTGGTTTTGTTTCTATATACCTGCTGCTAGCGAGCCGAATGTCCACGGTTGGATTTGGGTTGCCAACCAATCAGAAAAGCCTGCCATGCACTTTTACATACAATGTTGTAAAGTATTATTCTGCTGCCATAATTTTTGCTGTAATCAGTGTGCTATTTATGTATAAGTAGCTCAGGGCGTGTCCTACAGACAAGGCACAGCCAATGAAAGACTAATACTCATGCATTCTATACGTAGATATGTTCCCCTAATCCAATTTCATCCCTCAATAGGTTTTTGTAAGATGATGTCATAGATGACACATATAGCATTATATAAACTAAATATAATCAAGAAGACATGTGATCCTGCATGAATCAATTTGATGAATGAGGATTAACTCTGCTTTCCTTCATTGAGATAAAAGCAGTATTTTAACATCTTCTTTGAGTCTGTCCGGGTATTTGTTCTGAGACATTTTATTGGCAATTCCATCTAATACAAACTAGAGCACATCACCACCAGTATACTGGGCCCGGGGCTCAGCTCTTGAAGACTTGCAGCCCGTGGAGGAAGAAGACGTCTCATGCACCCGATCGGCATGTTCATCTACCCGGAGCACCTTGAGAACCTCATCTGTTAAGGCATCTTCAAAGACAATGTTTCCTGCAAAAGGGAGCCAAAAGGTGGCCGCCGTTTGCGACCCCTCTGACTTCCAACCCCACAAAGGAGATGACAACTGGCAAAAACACAGGCCCCCATTGCCATGGTGGTGCCTCACACTCCGTCGAAGGAGAAAGCCGAAAGCAGGTCTACTTGCTTCTAGCACGTTAGCGAACACAGGTGCACAATCTGAACCAGCCTCACAGAGCACCAGATGGAAGCCCACATGGGCCTGCTTCCAAGCTGAGTCAGCCTTATGGTCCACCGGGTCCTCTATCGCAGTCATAGAGGACCGCCAAAATAAGGCAATATATCATATTTGTCCACAAATTCGGGGAGGAAGGAGTCACACCCTTAAACGGAGGCACATGTTCAGGGACCCACCATGCCCACCAACTCTTGGCCTGGAAGTCAGAGATCAGCAGAAGGCCCAATATAGAGATGGGTTTATACAGTCAGATTTTGGGATCAGAGGACCTATCCCCTTTGACAGGATCTGAGAAGCTCATGGAGAACCATACTTGAAAGGCCACAGCTTCCGCCACAGAACGGGGTGGGTACACCCCCTCAGCTTCATCATCCGAGTGGGCAGGACCTAGATCCCAACTACTTGCAAAATCTTGCCAGTCGCAAGAATCAGCCGGGTAACTCTCAACAACAACGGAAGGTTACTTTTTCAGGAAGTAGAAGTAACTCCTCTGGTTCTGACGGGGACTATTTCTGTCCGCCTTAGTACCCCCCATTCCACGGGTTCCTGCCTTTTTTAGGAGTCGGTTCATTTCGAGGCCCAGGCCCGGGCTGGTTCCCTCCGAAATACCAACAATGGGGAACCTACCAGAGGCAACCACGCCCCGCAGCAGGAACAGCAGACAACAATGGAGTCACTAAATCTTCCTATTTTTAATCTCTCGCAGACTCCGCTCTCACATACAGAAATGGCAATCCTAGCCAAGGGTTTGACGTTCATTCCAACTCACCCTACAGACTGGTTCATTGTGCAGACTGAGATCCGCAAATTCTTTACAGTCATTCTGTTTAAAATATTTTTTCAAGACACAGAGTATCCGCAAGATGAGGGCAACACAGGGCTTTGCCTCCAATCTATTTTTACACCGGAGGATAGTACTATGCCCATGGAACTACTTGCAAACCAAACACATTCCTATGAGATATAACCTCAAGGAACAAGAACGACAGGTGCTAAGTTCCCTTGCCAATAACCCCCAAATTGTTGCCAAACCGGCTGACAAGGGTGGGGGTATTGTCGTGATGAACTGTGAACAATATCACACTATGGTGATGGAGCTATTGAATTTACCAGGCAGTTATCACCAGCGGCGCAGAGATCACACTAAAGAAATTCAGAGTTTAATTCAAGAAATCACAAACTATGCGTGCAAATGCGCTTGGATCTCTCAGAAGGAATTTGAGTTCCTTAATAAAGCTCACGGATCGATTCCAAAATGTTATGCCATCCTGAAAAATACACAAGGATGCTGCAAATCCACCTGGCAGACCAAGCCTAGCAGGGTGTGGCACTATTCTAGAGCCCATCTGTCAATTTATTGACAAGTTACTGCAACCGATCAGTCAACAAACTGCTACCTACCTTAGGGACAGCACCTCAGTGATTTCGCTTTTTGAAAGTAAACGATTTGACCTCACAACTAGTTTGCTGGTTTCCTTTGACATTGTAGCGTTATATACATATATGCCCCATGATGAGGCCATTGATTGTATTTGCTCTAGTCTGACTCACTCGCTACCATCTTCCCAGGCACCAGTGGAATTGATAATGGAACTACATTATCTCTCACTAAAAATGTCTTTAAATACCAAGAACAGTTTTTTTAACAAACTCAAGGTACAGCTGTGGGGGCAGCATTTGCCCCGAGCCTGGCCATTATATTCATGGCATCATTTGAAGATACATTTATTCTTTCAGACCTCAATCCATACCATCAATATATTGACAGCTGGTGACGGTACATTGATGATATTATTTTCATTTGGCACAGTACCGCTGACAATCTCAATGCTTTCTTGATATGGCTGAATACATGCCACACCACAAAATTCACAATGACAACAAGTAATACTCAGAAATCGTTTTTGGACCTCCTCATTCAACATCAAGCCAATAAACGTATCTGTTTACTATACACTAAACGGACTGATCACAATACTTTGTTGCATTTCGACAGCTTCCACCCACAAAATCAAAAAGAAAGTCTTCCGTATTCCCAGTTTCTCAGGCTAAGGCGGAATTGCACCTTATTACCTGACTATGACCATCATGGCCATACTCTCAGTACTAATTTCAGACAATGGAGATATCCTAAAAAACAAATCTTACAAACGAGATAGGTTCACTCCCTGCGAAAGCTTTTTTGAACCTAAAATCATCACCACAAGACAAATCAGTATGTGCCTTGACATTTAGTCCACACACTTATATGATCAAAAAAACTATCAGGAAATACTGGCCTGTGGCTCAATTACTGTTACCTGAAGAACCACTGCTAATTTTTGCCATGAAAAGGCAGAAAAACTTGATGGACCAATTGGTCCATGCCTCTTCAAAAAAACTTTCCAGATCAATAACAAATAGCTGGGACCTACGAACCCTTATGGGCCATTTCCCTTGTGGATCCTGTTCGATCTGTATATTTGTGTACAAAACCCAAGCATTTACCTTTGATGGTAATACATGGGACCTTCGGCATCATACATATTGTAAAACACCCTGGGCCATATATTGCATTGAGTGTCCCTGTGGGCTCAAATATATAGGCAAAACAACACGGCCGGTTCATGCTCGCATTACGGAACACTGTTCTAGTATTCGATGCAAATCAATCAATTCGCCACTAGTAAGTCACTATATGCAATATGACCACTCAACGGAAGACTTACGCTGGTGGGTCATTGATGTCGTCAAAGATGCTGCTAATCCACACCAATCATTAACTAACAAGGAAGCACAGTGGATTGTTCTCCTTGATACAATTGATTGGGGCTTAAATGAAGCATTACCCATTTGGTAGCAGTCAGACCCTACTAAGCCATCTTGGGACTGTCTAGTCTGTGTTGGGCCACCAATGCGTTCAGACGTATTATTTCTAATCATATAAATTGCACTTTAATCACATTTTTCGAGCTCACTTCTTTTTATTCAATGGATCTCACAATTGGTGATCAGTACTTATTCCATTTATTTCTCTACATTTACAGGCATCATGTTGTACTTTGGTAGTTTTCCTTCATACTGCTCCAATTGGAGTCTTTGAGTTATCATTCTCATATGCCTTCTGTTCTTTGCTGAGCAGTTTATTCTGCCTCCTGAGTTGGCACGCTATGGGGGATCTTCACGTTCCAATCGTGACCTGTTTTCAAGCATTCATACTTGAATTTGATAACCAGTCCTCTTTTGCTGTCTGTGAATCGATCTACTTCCTCATTCTAAACCACCCTCAAACTGGTCTATCTCTCTACAGTTACTCTGTAGACCAGGAGCTTCCAATATTCGTGGAGTTTGTGCAATTGTTGCACCCATTCCAAAAACTTCGCCTGAGATATACACAGGTTAGTGTAATGTATTAATGCCGGCAGGACCGCAATTCCATGCGGTTACTATTTGAAATGTTTCTAGTCACTCGGGGCTCATTTCTAATTGGAACGCCCTGTTGTTTCTTTGACTTTCTTCCTGTTCACTCAGCGATCTTGCCCTGGGAGCAAATAGAGCAAGGCTTCCACTACTCTAAACTGCCTCACCATGAGGTACTAGTTGGAACAAATCTGATGCGCTTTACCTAGGTAAGTGTGTCTGACTGGCTGTTGTTATTCATATTTCAAATGGTTTATGCATGCAAATATAGCATCTTGCTCTTTTTCATTTCCTCATTTTTTCGTACAGCTAGATTAAAGTGATTATCCATGAGGCACGCAAGCACGCATTCTGGCTCATAGCAACTTTATCTTGAGGAGACAATATTCATAAGGCCATCATCGGACCCAAATGCTAAATGTTCCGACAATGATGTAGCGTCTTGGTAGGTAGTTCTGCAAAGTTTGTATTGTGTATCTTTGCACGTTCTACCTTTCAATTATACTTGATCAGTTTCTATATAAGGTTGGGACTACTGTGCAATATAGCAATATATTTTTTAAGCACTATTAAGTACATTTTTCACTCGTGTTGCTGCTACGCACTGAACACGTTGTTTCTTGTTTCTTATTTTTTACATCCGATTGGTGGTGGATGATTCTATTGCTGTTTAGTCATAGGATACAACCCCTGGGTAACCCTCTTCGGGGCATTGACTGCCCAGCTCCACATTTCAAATTATGATTGGTTTTGAGCTTGATACCTACTATATGATTATCTGACTTTATTTGTTTTTAAGTACATTATTTCCATTATTTGTTTTTAGGGGCTGTATAGAGTATTCCTCCTCCTGACGAAGGTGGTTCATTCTTCCTCTCTTACCAGCGAAACGCCAGTTCTGCCACTGTGCTAGCTTGGGATGTGAGAACACACCCTCAAGAAGAGAACGTGGCATTTCACGATCATAACCATCTACGACAGCGGATGGCATAGGCTCTCTTTTTTGCATCAGCCTCGTCTTTCGTTCTGACTTGTCCTGGTGAACACTATCCACGTTGCACCAAACTATTAGACGTTGGGCCTCATTACGAGTCCGGCGGTAACCGAGGCGGTTAAACTGCCTGGTTACCGCCGGACTCGTATTACCATTCCGCCTCCGTGACTCCCGGAAATACCAGGGCATTACGACCCTGGTGTCCCGGGAATTCCGGAGGCGGAATTCGGTAAATCCCCATTCCCATTGAGTCCCATAGGACTCAATGGGAATGGGGAAGTGGAAACACCGGCACGATCTCGTGATGGTGCCGGTGTTTCCACGTCCGCCTGCAGGCGGGCGGTGTTAAACCCGCCAGGTCAGACCTGGCGGGAACATCACCTCCCGCCTGCAGGACTCGGGATCGGGCGGTCCGGAATTAACAGTGGCGGCGGGTTTACCGCCACTGTTATTTCCGGACTGCCCGACCTGTAATGAGGCCCATTGTCTTTGTCAACTGACCGCATTGATGGACTGATGAAACCAATCATCATTTAGCCAGGGACATTTAGCTACATTTTGTAAGGTTAATGTTTGGTGCTTCACGTTCAATTCAAGTCTGCTGGTTAGAATTCGCACTATGAATGCATATGCACACCTGGTAAATATATGTTTGCTCAAGTCTAATTGCTTTAACTGAATTTTCTTTTTAGCATATTGTATGTGTTTCCGCTATCATCAGCTCCCCACCTGTGTTTTTTGACCCAGGTACATCTGCACATAAGTTTATTTATCTTTCTGTGCGTTTGTAAAATTTCGAAATACTTTGTCTTGAATATTTTTCTTAATTTTTTTTTATTTATTACATTTGTTACACGCCCAGACCCTCAGGTATCACGGCTAGGTTTCAGGAAGATTGTACATAATTATACAGTAATATTCACATTATTGCACAGTAGGTTTGATGGTTTCGTTTATTTTTTTTGGGGGGGGCAGTCAATCTAGCAATATGGTAAGCAACATAGTTACAAATTAATACAAATTAATACATAAGAAAAAAGTTACAATTCTATTTACAATCACTCAAGACTATTGCCCACTATATTAATTGAACAGCCATGTTTTGAGTGATTCTTTTGAAACCTGAAAAGGAGCCCTCTTCTTTGATGCTATTAGGAAGGGAGTTCCAGTGTTTGGGGGCTTAGTATTTGAAACTGCTACAACCCGCTTTGGTATTCTTGTAGTGAGGGATCTCAAGTAGTCGGTGGTTATAGGATCTGAGTGTTCTTATGAAGGTCTTTTTTTACAATACTTTATTCATGTATTTGGGTGCTGTGCCATCTTGGCATTTGTAGGATATGCACAGAGTTTTAAAGGTAATCCTGTCTGCCACTGGTAGCCAGTGGTGAGCTCTTCTGATCATCGAGATGTGCTCTGATTTTCTAATGCCGAGGGCTGCTCTAAGAGCTTTATTTTGTAAGAGTTGTAGTTTTTTTAGATTGGATTTGGAGGTGCCTAGTAGTAATACATTGCAATAGTCAAGACGTGACAGTATTAGTGCTCTAGCCAAAGTGACGCAGTTTGTAGGGGTGAGAAATTGTCTACTTAATGCAATTAGTTTCGCTGTATAGGAGGTGGTAGACGAGAGGCTGTTGATGTGTTTGTTCATGGTCATATTAGCATCCAGGTAAACTCCTAAAGTTTTGATCGAGACATAGTCAGGGTGGAGGGTGCAAACTCTAGGCTGCGAGTCCACAATGAGAATTTCAGTCTTCCCATCGTTGAGACAGACTATTTAAGGCCATCCAATTTTGGATGATCCCATAAATTCTGTTAATGATTAAGGTATCTTGAGTGTAGTTTCTTGAGAGAGGGTTGAGGATCTGGGTGTCATCCGCAAAATGAATGTAAATGACACCCATATCATCTAGTGCTGCGAAGAGGAGCTTCGTGTAAGCATTGTTAAGTGTAGGTGAGAGGCAGGAGCCCTGGGGCACTCCAATGAGGACGGTGATGGAGTCAGCGGCTTCCTTTCCCATAGTGACTCTGGAGGTTCGGTCGGCTAGGAAGGATTTAATCGACATAGTAGCATCCATGGAGAAGTTAAAGGGCCTCATTACACGGAAGGCGGTAAGGGTTAACGGTCACCGGTAATGCTACCGGTGACCGTTAACCCTTACCGCCTGATTACGAGGTCCCTTTGCAGGTTGGTACTTTAACGCCTGGCGTTAAAAACCAACCCGCAAAGGGACCAGGGTGCTAATTACGATACCGCAATGGGGCAAAAATGGGAATGGGGAAGGGCAATGGAGGAAGGGGGAATTACCGCCCCGCCAACCTTGGAATAGGGCGGTAATTCCCCTTTCCTCCAAGGTGGTGCCGGTATTTTACGGTATTTATTTTTAATAGCACCTTGGTCCACCGCCTACCGTGTAATGAGGCCCAAAGTCTTTTCCTAGCGTATTGCAAACTTTATCATGGTCCACTAGGTCGACCACTGCAGAAAGGACTAATAATAGGAGGATACATAGTTTACCGGAATCTCTGATGGCATCCATCTGGATTTTGAGGTCCAAAAGAGCCGTTTCTGTGCTATGGTTTGGCCTGAACCCGGATTGTCTTGAGCCAAGAAGTTGGTAACTTTCTAGATGAGATTGTACTTGATTATAAACTCTTATGTCAACGATTTTAAGTAGGAAAGGAACTGTCATTATTGGATGGTAATAAGTAGGTACTGTCGGGTCTAAGGTAGTTTTTTTTAGCAGTGGGGTGACCCATGCATCTTTAATACTCGCTGGGACCAGATTAGCTTTGAAAGAGGCGTTCATGAAATTGGTGATGATAAGTGTGAGTGTGTGGGCACATAATTTAACTATTTGTGCTGGGACAGAGTCTCCTTTGCAATTAGATGCTTTAAGTTTGGAGATGGTGTCACAGACTAGTTCTTGGGAGACTGGGCTGAAAGCGAAAAGAGGACTGGTGTTAACAGCGGTGTTGAGAGTCTGTTTGTCACTAAGGAGTTTACTTGCTAGTACATCCATTTTGGAGGTAATTTTAGATTGTAGCAGCTTGATTTTGGTTGCAAGAGCATTTTGTATGGTGGTGCACCATTCTTTGCTCGGTTTGGTGGGGTTAATGATTGGGATTGGGTTTTCCAATTCTCTTAAAATGGAGAATAGTTCTTTGGAATCGGACGCAGTGTTATTAATCTGTGTATTATAGGCATTCGCTTTGGTTGAGATTATGGCTGACTTGTAGCTTTTATTTGATAAGAGAAAGGCATTTTCTGAATCTGGCGTGGGGTTTTTCCTCTATATATATATGTTCTAGAGCATGTTTCTTTCTTCTAAGTGCAACCAGGTCCTCATTAAACCAGAAGCATGACCGTTTGTCAGTGCGTTTTGTTTTAGTGGTTATTGGTGTTACTGCGTTGATAGTGGAGGTGAGACAGTTTTTGTAGATATCGGCTCGGATACATGGGTTGTCACTAGTAATTGTCATGGAATCTAGTCATGGAGAGGGGCCAGTATAAGGGGGATGTCTGATTCGGGATGACTATTTAAATTAGGCACTCTATATATAACAATGAAGTCAATGGTGGTTTTATCATTAATAGCTAGTTTTCTATGAAGTCATTCATAGCCAACAACACTGTCAATGGGGCATGCTCTCATTTTGAGGTTGGTCCTAGCAATAATGGCAACTCCACCTCCCTGAGAATGAGTCCTGTCTGCTCTGAATATGGTGTATTCAGTTGGGATGGCAAGTGATAGAAGAGGGCCTGAGGCTTGGTGCAACGAGGATTCAGTGACGACTAGGAAGTCCAGATGCAAATCTAGTGTGAGATCATGAATTTCAGTGACGTGGGCTCCTAGGGATCGAGCATTAATAAGTGCACCTTTGAGGTTGGGGGTGGGATTCTGTTTAGGGGTGGTTGATTCAGTGAGATGCTTGGGGTGAGAGGTGAGGTGAGTTTGATTAGGTGAGATGTTGAGAGGAGGAGGATATGAGGAGCTTGGGATTTCGGTTGGCCTGTATGCATTACAATTGGCAGTGGTTCTATAACCATGCCTAAGAGTACAGGATCTGAGACAGTAGCATCTGATTTCACCCAAAATCGGGTGGGAGGGGTAGTTTCCAATATTAGGTTGGATTAGAGTTTGCTCTGTAGTGGGTGAATTGGATTGAGGGGTATTAGAATATGTACAGTCATGTAGGTTAGTGGTGCTAGTATGGGTGGTGACTGCTGGAAATGGTGGTGTGATAGGTAGAAATGGTGTGGGGCATGTGATTGGAAAGTGTTGGGGACAGGCAGGTTTGGATAGACCATTCTTGAAGGTTACAAACTGATTGCCCAAACAAAGTATTCTATTGTCAACGATACAGAAAGGAAACATGGTGATTAGAAGGCAAATTTGCATGGTGGATAGATATAGCACTATTAGCGGCAAAGCTAACATGTCCCTTAAGGCTACAATGAAGTACATCTGACTTCGAGGTACTAAATAGTAAGTAGGATTTCAAGACTGATTGAGGCAGTGGCTAGCTACTTAGGGGCTGCATAGGTGAGCGGCTAATCTGGCAATTGACACTGATAATATGCTCTTGGTACAAGCTAGTAACGCTAGTAGTAGGACACAGACAATAACATTCCTCAGTTAGCTAGACGTCTAAGCCTAACAGCAATACGGTAGTATCGGCCAGGAATATAATCAAGTTCAAAGTAAAGTATTTATGAGTTAGCTGGCGGAGCAGATATATATGAAATCCAGGTCACGGGTTCGGAAACAACGTACAATATTTATAAACACCAATTGGGAATCAAGATAAAAAGTGTTTAATTGAGCGATAATATACGCTTGTCTCCAATTTGGAGTAGCAATGAAAACCACAGTACTAAGCATGCACAGTTTAGCTAAAAGTAGAACGTATGTGAGGTGGGGGGCATGTTATGATCTGACGTTAGCTTAGTTCGTAGACACTTGTTTCATGATATATCACCACAGAGAATGAATAAGCTCTCTGGTGAGCGATTTTCCTTTTGATAGCACTTAATCAAAATATGTTGGTCTAAATGTATTTGTCAACCATTTCCTTTGTTTTCTGTGTTTAATACATGACATAGTGTACTCTATCACTCTGATAGGTATCAAACTTTCACAAAATTAAGTGATTAAATCACTGTGAGACTTGCTTAGTAAATGTTTTCTGTTTATTAATTATTTCATTAGTTCTGAACACCCTGTTGTTATATTTTCACTACTCCATATAGTTCCTGGGGTGAACAGAGTTCCTCTTTGTCTTCAAGGGAGAAGGTAGCCAGCATTGCTGACCCTGAGAGCACAGCTCGTAGCAATGGAAAGCCCAGAAGGAGACGCTGGAACGGTCCTCCAGCAGCCGATGCAACCCAAGAAAGACCCCCCACCCAAACCCGAGAGACAGGAGGAGGGAAAGCCGGTGGCCCCCAATCTTTAGAGTGAGCGGAAGAAGCCACCTGACAGAGACCCCAACCCCCCAGTCAGGCATGGTCACCACTGCCAGCGTGGCAGGCATTTGAGAAACCGGGGGAGGGCCTTACCAACCCCCTTCTCGCTTTATCAGGAAGGCCGATGGAAGAAGATGCCAGACTCCTGGACCGTGGGAGACACTAGCCCACCCGAAAAACCAGCCCGCAGAAGACCCAGCCAAGCACCTCTGGCAGAAGGAAGTCAGCTGGCAAACATGCGCAAAGCCGAGCGGAGGAAGCAACCTGACTGAGATCCCAATCCCCAGTCAGGCACAGCCACCACTACTGGAAAGCCGGAAGTAGAGAATCAGGGAAGACCATACCAACATCCTCACCGCTGTATCTGGAAAGCCGATGAAAGGAGAAACAAGGCTTCTGGACCAAGGCTAAACAGCCTGCCAGTGCTGCAGGAATCCACAGGTGGAGGGAAAGCAGGCAAGGACAGCACCCGAAGGAGGCCCTGTCTCCAGTCAGGCATGGCCACCACAGCCAGTGCCCACAGCCAGCATATGGTGAAGCAGGTAGGGCCTTACCAACCCCCTCTCTACTCCATCGGAAGACCTAAAGAAGTGGCCCAGACCTCTAGACCGTGGGAGAAAGTAACCCACCTCACGGACCAGCAAGCCCCTCAGGGGGCCTGAGGATGTTGCAGGTCCCAGGCTCAACCAGACCCCAAGAGCCACCACATTGCCAGATTACTGTCGCCGCCCTGCAGGAGGCGTCGCCCAGGATGGCACTGAACATCACTCTGCAGACCCCTGCTTCAAGGAGATCCAGTCCCTGTCAGAGACAGGCAAAAAAGAACTGGGAATTATGGGTAAGTAGGAGGTATATAGCTACAGAAGAAGAAAAAAGTTCCTGTATGGGAGGCGGAGTATCATAGGTAAGTACTATAACGAGAAAGAGTAGGAGTCATGAAGATTACTGGTAAGTAAGCAGAGCATTAATAACCATTTATGTATCTATCAAATGCATTTACTAGTAGTAATACGAATAGGTTAGTCTCCTTTAAAATGTATGTGCTAAATGTCCTAGAAAAAGTGAATATTACATTGTTATACAGTGCTTCATGTCGGATTCCTCATTTGCTGCATTGGAAATTGTTATTTGGACCTACATTAATGTACTCAATTTATCAGCCTCAGAACGATAAAGGGCTGAGTCAACCCTTTTGGAAATCGAATGATTACAGTGGCAGACCGCCACCCTAGCCTGATGAAGCACTTTATTCGCTGAACTATCCACCTCGATTCTGGCTGAATGATATGAAACAACTTAAAAAATGTGTGTTTAAAATTAACACAGTAGAACTATGTTGACACACACCTACCAACCAATCCCCTTGGATTTGAGTTTGTGAACTGCATTGAAGCCGCAAAACAGAGTTGGATATGAACATTCCCTTGAGAGTGAGGGTGAGAAGGGGTTAGTAAACAAAAGAAAACGCTTTGCGTCGTGGACATCCAGCTGGATTCGTATTAACCACACACAACATAAGAACTGTGAGATTGATATCTGGGTTACAACAAGCTGCAGTGCAGCACTCTGTTCAACCTCTGTATTCACACAACGAGAACCATATGTGCACTGATGCCTACACAGAACGGGGTGAGTTGAGGACGGAATGGCAGGCTCGCGGTACAAATTCCACATCCTTGACTTTTGTGAGCTTACAAAGGCAGACCTTTTCGTTATTTTAACATGAGCTTTGTTGGCCAACACTGCACAGGGATCATCAGACGCTGGATAAGTGCCGGTTGACGACTTGTTTTCTTTGGTTTATTCCGCTCGTTTTCGATATTTTTACATTATTCGTGCATTCAAGAATGTCGTTCTGTAGACTGATGAGCGGATAGATCAGTTACTGAGTGCACATCGGGACATTAGTTGGAAGCCTTCACTTCACAGCCAGCCCCATGTTTAAACTCCCGGATTGCACAACCGACTTCAGAATGGACGGGGAAAACACACTTCCAGTATCTGTGTCATGCTTTTTTTCCTCAATCAGTCTTCACGTTTGTGGTAATCAGGAGTCCAGTGCAACGATGCGCTTGAAGTCAGGTGTTGTTAGACTCAAGTAGAGGTCGTTTTGATCAGGTCTAAATAAAGCGGTCTGGGAGCTCCGTGGTATTAGTTCTCTCCCACTCTGGGGCCAATTCTGAGTTCACCATCAAGAGTGTGGAAATATGACATTCTCCACTCCAATTTCTAGCACCACCATTCTGAAGTGGGTGGAAGTATTGGAGGGGAGATGTCGTGCTTTCCAGCAGCAAAAGTTGCTAAAATCACTCATTAGCGGTCGCTCTACCAGCAACCTCAGCTTACTGTTTCCACCACCCAATATCCGTACGGGCGGCGGCAAAATGATAACTTCCCATTCCCATGGAGTCACATGACTCAATAAAGAAGAATAAAGACTTTAACATAGTAATTTTGGGGGTGTCTTCCTAATGTTGTGGGAGTCATCCTACTTCTTTGTGGTTGTTGGCGCTGTTCAGTACCTCTGGCAGCTTGCTTGAAACATCTTTTCTCATTCCTCGTGCATTCTCTTCTTCACTTATCTTGTGCTTCTTGTCATGCTGCTTCATATATGCCAACAGTCTGTGACCACAAATCTGTAGGAATCTTGACGTTTCCAAAATAATAATTAGCATAATGATGGCATCACAGGAAATGATGTCACATCAACTTGACCCGATGAAATGACAGGACATGATATCATGTCACATGAACTTTGACCATATGACATCTCAGGAAGAAATCAAACAAAAGGATTGCCTGTTGTGGTCTATCCCATCTCTTCAGCACATTACAAGAAAGACATTTACCAAATGAGTGACCTGTGAGCACTGTGAGCAGCTTCTTTCTCACTAACACAGATTTTCCTCTACTAACATACCAATAACAATAATATAATTCTCCATTAACTTTGGGATTTTAGAAGTAGTTGAAACCAGGTTAACAATTTATTAGATTACAAAACTTGTACTTCTTTAAGAATAAAACATTGTAATAGTTTTTCTTAAAACAAACAACATCTCTGTAAGTAAAAACAAGCAAATAAATAAAGTGATATTACTCTCAGTCAGTAAATAACATTTTGAATAAACTGTACCTTGGGTTCAATGAGATTTTCTTTTGCAGAAGACTAACAAAGCCTACATTTTTAACAAAAGACAAGTATAAGAGGTGTTAGAAAACCTAACTAAATAAATACGAATTAGAGAATTAGGCCCAAAATATGATAAAACAACATGTAAAACATATTGTGTATTAGAGTAGAGCACAAACAGGCCATACTATGTGGGAATTATGAACATGTTGGAATCTGTGAATCAGATGAGTTTGAAGGAGGGACACAAGTAGAAGCATCAAACACTGACAGTTTAGCACTGGTGCCGCTCGGTGAACGGTTCATTGGAGGCTAAAATAACATATCACTCAGTTGTTTAGACAGTCAGTACGATCTCACAAGATACAGATACACTGTCAGGATCCTGCAATAGGTCTTAACGGTGTCCCACAGAGACCTGTGGTAGGCCTGGGTAAAATGGGGTAAAAGAGTATCTCCTGAAACTGTTTATAGGAGAAATTGGGTATTATTATAAGTGTATTTAGTTTACAAAAAACCTTTTACACCGGAATTAAGCATCACCATAAAAATACAATAATAATACAATTCACTAGAAAAAAGTATGATACATAAAAGCAAAACAGTGAACAATAATACAATTAAAAACATAATGAAATTTAGATCAATCTTTCCACGTGATCTAATATATATAATTATTTAGCTTTGGTTTCTAGCCAAATATGGTGAGCTGCCACTGCGAGAATTAATATCTTTGCCAAAAACCACAATGGCCAAAACTGATCTGTTTGAATTTGTTCCAGCCCAAGAACATATTTGGTGTAACCTTTCTGATACATATTATTTCCTCTTATGCTGAAGTTAAGACATGGAGAGATGTTCCGATTTCTAAATGACAGAGGCGTTAGCGTCTTTGTGCGTAAGGCACCTTAGACCACTCCCCTGTTTGGGCATTAACGGGCAATAAGTTAAAAAGAAGTAAGATAATAAAACACATTAACTGTGGGTTTCTCACTATTAAAATATAATTAGATGGCTTACCCACTGGGAAACCCTGCTTAATATATTCCATGAAGGCACACTTAGCAGAAAGCTTATTCAAGTTAGTACTATAAGGACTCCATGGGAATGGGAAACCTGAAGCACCGGCACTGTTAGTAATGGTGCCAGTGCTTCAGTGAAAAGTACACTGGTAGAGGCCTGCACTCCTAGCAGGTCAGACCTGCCAGGAGTTCTGCGCCCCTACCAGCATACTTATAGTTTGTCAGCCCGGAAAAGGTGCCAGTACGTTGCTACTGGGACCTTTATTTCCGGATGGCCAAACTCGTGATGACGGTATATCTATTTCACTTTTAGCAAAGTTCAAATGCCAACATACACAGTGGTTTGCCCAGAAGTCCCTTGCCAGGTCTAGCACCCGGGTCTTTCATTGCAAATCCTGCACTAATGCTCTGATAACTTATTGGTAATCTTCATTGCTCCTAGTCCAACTCTTCTTTGTCGTAGTACTTATTTAAAGTGATCTTCCTTCTCATAGGACTCTTACCCACATTTGTTTTCATAGATGTAGCCCCTCACAGCCTGGGATATAAAGCACCTGTCACGTCCAATAATCTGCCTGTCTATGCCAAAGGAAAAGGGACAATCGCACCACTGGGGAGGGAGAGACAGGTGTCAGTATTGTGACGAGGAAGAGAAGCAATAGGAGTAATGAAGATTAACAGTAAGTAATCAGTGCATTGCATCCACGTCCCTCTTCCTCATCGTAGTACTTATTTATTGGAGTGTACCGAAGATCCAAGATCTGACTGGCACATACTTGTTCCGAAAAGGAATGGTCTTCTCCTGCACATCGGGAGCAGTGGCCATCCCATGGAGAATCATAAGCAACCTCCGGAGGTAAAAATGGGGAGTGTGGATGGCATCCTTCATGGAGATCAAGTGGGAACAGACCAAAGAGACGGGCACTAAGGATAGGCACAAATCCAGGCAGCTCAACAAGAATACTTCAGGTAATCCAAGGGTCCCTCACCAGGAGGACAACCCAAACCAGGGACAGCAAGAGAATAGCAAGTCCCAGGAAAACCTGGGAAGAAGACAAGAGGATTATGGGACATGTCAGGTGTTTTAAATTCCATGGGGAGGTGGGATTATGAAAAAAATTGTGAAAGCGTTCTTTTGTAAGTAGGTAGACCACCATCAAAAAGTACTGTTAAACCTTTCATTTCATGCACCACCCTTGCCTATCAGGCTTTAACAACATTTTGTTTTCTGGCTTGCATGTAACCGCTGTCTCCTCTACTGTTTAGCCAATCATAATCGCTTCTTCCAATGTTGGATTCTTTGCATTGATCTTTTTTTCTTGAAGCTTGAAGTCTTTTCAATAAGTCACTGATTCTGTCTTCCACAGTGTTTCTGAAGTTGCACAGAGTCACCAGTTCCTTTGGTACGACTGCACAGTCGTTGATCAATTCTTTCATGCCTTGTTTCTTGTGTAGAATCTAGTTCTGTGCAGCATTATGTTAGGCACATCAGCAAATCATGTTTGCATGCCGGCCTGACCACTGTAAAAACATCAAGGTTGGCGGGTGACTAGCAGACTTTTGAAAGGGCGGTGTCATTCCACGGCTAAATTGTTGAGAAGTATTGCCTTCTTCCGCTCTTTGGCATATTCTAACCCATCCATTGCTTTAATGTATACGTTGAATCATTTTATCCACCTGCCCATCGTATGGAAGGTGTGCCTGGACTGGGCAGAAATACTGCTGGGGCTTGGGCTCCCTGCATAATTTTGTTCTTACTGTGGTAGTTCCAGGTTAGGATGTAGATATCCCATCACTGGTCGCCAGAGTGGTGGTCTGCTTAAAAGTAATTCACCCACCTCAGTGAAGCTCCTGGAGTCAGCTCTTGCTAGAATAGATGTTTATTTAAAACGCCATCTCTTACTTTAACAGTTAAAAGGAGACAGCAGTTTTTATAATGTCTACATGAAGCAGGCCGAGAGAACCATTGCATTGGTGCTCTCCCGCTCTGTATCCTTTTTCCGTATGCACTTTGGGCCTCATCAGGAGTTGGGCAGTATACCGGTGGAAATTCTGCATAGCAGAATTAGCATTACCGCCGGGACCTGCAGCGCTAATTGCAACCTGGTGTGAACGCACACACCACTTCGGCAGTAACGCTAATTCCACCCAGTGAAATTAGCGACAAAACAAGGCACTTTGCCGAAATCCCAGCACAAATAGTGCTACCGCTGGCCCCTGTGGCACTAATAACGCTGGCACAATTAGCACCAACCGAAATAGCATCATCGCCGGAACAGGAAGCATGGTGGTGGCCATCTTTAAAAACTGATTCCAACCTGAATCATCCACATCCTGCAGCCATTCAACCCTAAAGGTCACTGGCAACAAGTCTCAGGCGCGGACCCAAAGAAAGGTGCCAGAAAACTGGCTCTGTAAGTCGAAATATAGTGAAGAAGAGCTCATAGTCCCCACAGATGAGGCAGTAGCACACTGCGAGGAGCTGTTTGGGAGCAGGCAGCGCAAAGTCTCGGGCCAGCGCAAAACCGCAATCTTGCTGGCAATAAGCCAGAAGGTAACCACCAGAAGGTAACTGCAGTAGGCAGTG
The DNA here is from genome assembly GCF_040938575.1 of Ambystoma mexicanum. Classification (NCBI taxonomy): domain Eukaryota; kingdom Metazoa; phylum Chordata; class Amphibia; order Caudata; family Ambystomatidae; genus Ambystoma; species Ambystoma mexicanum. Next base: position 1,496,422,554 of record NC_090921.1, read on the forward strand.
CCCCGTGATGCAGAGGACTGCTGCAAGAGATGGAATGACCTAAAGGTTGGGGTTCGGGGACTCCTCTCCCAACACCGACAGAAGACCATGACAACAGGAGGAGGTACCACTGAGCCCCCAGTCTTCTCACCATGGGAGGAGAAGTACAGCAGTATCCATGACATGGAGGCTATTGAGGGAGTTGGTGGAGCGGAGGCAGGTACCAGGAAGCAGGAGGTGAGCCCCTCCCCCAATCCACACAGCAAATGAACATCCATAAATGTTAGCCTTAGCACAAAATGATGCAGTGGATAGGGACACTTGTCAACAGGCCCAGCTGCTGGGCCGGACAATCAGGGTGAAGTGCTGGGGTGCCACATCTGCCCCCTCCATAACAGCCTGGAGGGAGGGCACCAAACGCACCCCTGAGTGGTTGTGAAGTGTGAAGTTGTTGCAAGTGGCCAATCCAAGTGCAATGCACCCCACACCCCTGTTGGTGCTCTCTGTTCCAGCAGGAGTGTGGCATGTGAGCAAACACTACACCACGTAGTTGTCACACCAACATGTTGCAGGCCCACGTGCCCAGCCCCATGACAGTGCATGACCCCTGAACCTACATGGGTGCAGCAGGCCAAACACAAAACAAGACAGTGCACCACTGCTGGCTGCACAACAGTGTCCCATTGTGCCATGTCAGTGCCATAGACAAAGCCTCCATACCCACTCCCACAAGGCTTGTGTTGCCAGGCGAGGGGATGTAGGATCATGAAGACATATTACCGTCCCATGTGCTGCTATTACAAAGGATGTGCCTGTATGCTAGCACTTGACCATGAGAGCATGCCACAATATGCGTTACCCTGCAGGACCACATGCATGCATGGAATACCTAGTCGGCTGCCCCTGCATGGACATCCCTCCTTGACCGCACAAATAGCTGCGATCATTCTCACAATGCTGTGGGCCCACGCGAAGTCCCTTGAACAACCATGCCCATCTGGCCACATGGGTGGGGTGTCACTCTGTACAATAGCATATGTGACTTGCATGTCAATCCACGTGAACACACCATACCTGACAACATGTTATTTGTCCCCTACAGGCAGCTCTGGAAGAGTCCAAGTAGGACGAGGCGGCAGGCCCTCAAAGTCCACTACCAGCCCTGAAGGGCAAACCCATGCGATGCCGAAGCCACACCTTGCCCCAGCAAGACCAAGCCTGCTGATGGCAGCGCAGGCCCTGCACCAACCCCACGTGCCACCGGGAGTACCTCCAAAACAACTGCACCCACACAACAAGCTGCAGTAGCTGTGACTGAGGACACAACTCAGAAAGACTCCAGCCAAGTATCACAGAGTGATCTAGGGACACACAGCCCTGACAGCATGCATCACCGCTAGTGGGCCCAGACACCCCCTCATATGGCTCACTGTGCTTCAGCCCTGTATTCCGCAGAGTCCCCAACCCATCCCCCTATCTACACCAAGCCACTCCATCCTCCAGAGGCTGGACGACATGGAGAGGCAGCAACTGCAGATGAAGGCCATTGCAAACACACACTCACTCCAACTTCAAGCCATACGTAACTGTATACAGGGAGCGACCTGCAGAATCATCAGGTAAATGGAGCGCAACTGGGCACAGCGGCTGCAAGTACTGCCGCTCTGACCATCTAAGCCAGCGAGTCGGGGAGCTGACCGAGGGAATATCTGCTTTTGCAGAGTCCTTGCAACAGAGTCTTGAACTCACTCTGCAGCACATCCGGGGGCCAGGGTCCATATCCTCAAGTTCAGCCACACCCACTAAGGAACCATTGCCCAGCACACCAGGGCAGATGTCTGAATGTCATTTAGGCCCAAAGTCACTTGGGGCAGCCCTGAGGGAGAAGAGACCATGCAAGTGACAGTGTCCCACTTGTTGCCCACAGTGGGCATGTTGGTGTGTTGGTTCAGGGGTGTGGGTGGATAGTGTGTTGGGGTGTTGGTGTGGGGTGGGGGATGGGAGGATAGTGGGTTAGGTTGTTGGTGGGAGTTGGGGGGTAGTGTGTTGGTGTGGTGGGGGATACTGTGTTGGGGAGCGGATGGGGGATAGTGCATTGGGATGGTGGTTGGCAGTGGGGGATTGGTTTATATATTAGTGCACTTCAAAACATTAAACATAGTTAAACTTCATCAATGCAAGGACATTCCACATTGTGTCATTGTTGTGTTTATTCATTAACGTGAGTGGGAAACAGTGGTGCATGGTATGCGCCATGTCAATGTCTTATAAAGAATTGTCCATCAGTCCCTGGAGAGCCAGTCAGCCATCCCTGATATTGTCTCTGACAATGGGTGAAGATGCCTCTGCCACTGGTACTGCTTCCTCCTCCTCTGGGAGTGGCATGTCCATATCAGGGGGGTAGAAGGATATTCCTCTGGAGGCAGATATTGTGCAACATGGCGTGCACAAGCATGATTTTATCCACTTTTTCAGGTGTATAGATTAGGTCCCCTCCCTATGGTCCAGGTAGCGGAAACGGGCCTTCACGAGGCCAAAAATACACTACATACAGACACAGGTCCTGTTGTGAGCATGATTGTAGGCCAACCCCTGTGGTGTTCATGGATTCCGCACAGGTGTCATGGGCAAGGGCAGCTGCGGGTATCTGGAATCACCTGAATGGAGAGAGGCACAGCCAGGAGTCACAGTGTATTGTGTAAGGGTGGCCTTTCACGGCATATCCAAACCCAGCTGCAAGCAATACTGACGGAAATGAAAATAATTGCATAGCAGATTAACGAAACTAACAGCGCCATCCACGATATTAAACGGGACATACAGGAGGTACAGACCTGACTGAACGTGCAGGCAGAATGAACTACTGAAAATTAACAGTGCATCAGTACATTAGAAGGTAATTTTGACACGGCTGCCCCGATCTAGATGGCTTGATAAAAGAGGTGCAACGCCTGGGGCCAAAATGGAGGATTAGGAAAACAGGTCCTGGTGCAACAACCTCTGCCTGGTTGGCCTCCGAGAGCAAACTGAAGCTGCCAACCTGGAGTCCTACATCTGAGGCTTCCTGCAGGACACACTACGCATTGACAACCAGAGGAACTAAAGCCTTGAAAGGGTGCACAGGGCCCCTATCCTCAGCCCGCCGCTGGTGAACGACCATGCATCATAACGATACGCCTACTTAACTTTCAGCATAAACTTGCAATATTGAAGGTGTATCGGGCTGCTGGGACAGTGAGAGTGGCCAGCTTGGATATTCGGCTGTTGAACAACTACTCTATTGAGGTCTCACGCTGCAGGAAATTATTTAACCCCCTGTTTAATGCACTGAAGCACACGGAGTAGAGATTTTACCTAAAATTTCCAGCGGTCTGGTGTAAACAGCTCCATCGGCAGTGCCATTTCATTTGAAGACCTGCAAGAGTCCTGGTGCTTTTTGAAACAGCATGACTTGGTGACCACTGATTTTCCAAATGTAGATGATGGGGATGTGCAGGCGGGTGCGTGTCGCTGTATCTGCATTGCCAATTGTGGCCAAAAGGGAGATGGAAAAGAGTGGGCAGGGAGCCATCAGGCCCGGACCACAGATTAGAGGAAAATGAAATGAAAGCGCGATGGACCTGCATAGTGCATTGTGATCGGAGGGATATGGACGGCATGAAAGGGAAGAGGCAAGAGGAGGGACCACATGAGAGAGAGCACCCGATCGGAGGAAGACCACCTGAGAGGGGGTACCAACCGACCAAGCCGCGAGGTCAGGAGAGCACAGTCCAGATAATTAACAGTCTTGGGACCCCAAAAGACAGCATTAAGAGAGACGTGGACGAAAGGACACCGGCTTCCCACGCGGTCCCTTTCACAACACGGTCGAGGCCGTACACAGTGACGCGGAAGGCAGAGACGCGCTTCCGAGTTCACCGCCAACACTCACCTTCAGAAAGCGTCCCAGAGACCTCGAGGGTGCCAGACCTCTTCAAGACGGGGGTTCCTCGCGGGGTCCCGGACTTGGCAGGCCAGGCAGGCAACCCTCCTTCAAACCAAGAGAAAGGGGGCGGGGCTTATGGGGATATTTATAGAGAACCAAACCAAGTCCATGCTGATTGGCTACCTGGACCCCAACCCCTATATAAGGTAAAAACAAATGATGGACTGGGTGTCTCTTTGCCATTCTCTTCTAGGACTTCGAGAGAGAGAGAGCTGTGCCTGAGACGCTGTGGGCTTACGAGGACTAGCTGCAAGGTTGAGAAGCCACATCCATATTCCAAGAAAAAGAAGAAGCATTCTTGAACTTTTTGTTCCATTTGAATTCTGGTATTCTGAATAAAGGTTTTACTTAAGTTTCACTCCTGGCTGCCGTCCCTCATTCACACGCATTCTCGCTGATTACTCTGAACAAGCCTGAGATGATGGACTATGTGTAATTTGCCTAGCCTATTTCACTGCACAGGCTCAAGCGGGGGTCCCCGGACTGGCATATATTGCCGCACTGTAAGTGCCTTGCAGTCTCCATCTGATGGTAACATGATCATTCTGCTCTACATTCCCCTTTTTATTAAAAAATGTTCTCTGCACTGCGCACACAGGGATGGTACCCAGTGCACAGCTCACCACCCTCAGCCCATCTGACTCTCTCGCGGTTCCATAGTTCTCTCGTTCGGTAAGAGTGCCAACGCTCCCTTGACAGGACACTGGTATACATGGGGAAGGGAGACGATCACTCAATCCATCCCGGTAGGCCCCATGCATGGGCTATTCTAGCTCTGTATTGGGAGGTTCACTGATCCCAATGTTTTCTTCATTATGTTGGTTAGGAGGCGAATGCTTAGTTACATGCGGTATGTCCAGAGTGACATAATATTTTTGCAAGAGACACATCTTAATGCAGCAGAATCTGCAACACTGAGCCGTGGCTCGGTGGGAGTGGCGCATCACTCACCCTTTCATGGAAAAAGAGGGGTCTGCATACTAATCAGTAGGAGAATACTGTAAAGAATCCTATGGATCCCTCTCTGAACCCCTACATATAGTCTCCTCCCAGGTGACCTGAGGAAGGCAGACGCTTCTTGATCCCAACCCAAGGGGTGGTGTACTGCAGGAGGATCACCTGGGAGGTGACAGGGTCCGGAGTGGTGAGGAGATTCCGTGGGATGAGTATGTTTCCTCTAATAAAAAGATTCTTACCACTGTACCTAAAGAGGTTCTACACTGCGCAATCCTTGCAGCTAACTGTAGCAAGCTCCTAATGGACTTGCATAATGTTAAATTGGAGCGAAAGCTGTTCGTTATACCCAAAGTCTGATTAACAATGGAATAGTAGCAATCGCATATATCGTAAGAGATTCATACTTGCGTGAGAACCTAAAGTACTTGAAACCATTGTTGAAGTCTCTAAAGACTGTTACTGTATGACAGAGTGATCACGTGTCCCTAATTAACAAAAGGAAATGCTTCCTAAACATTACAGAATACCTAACATTGATTATATACGAGTTACAAGCTGCAGCGAGTGAAAAATAAATCAAAAGGCAGTTGCATGTGCCTGACTGTAATCCCCAAAGGAAGTTAGAACTAATCCTCTACCGTTATATGGGAATACAATTCATTATTCAACTTCAAACCTGAAAGACTGAACTCTATACTGTATCCAGAAGGGACATTCATCCTTGTTCTAAGAAGTAAAGAGTCTAAAGGATTGAAGAGAAGAAGAGAAGAACATGCATTGCCCAAGCCAAAATGTATTCCCTTTTCACAGTGAAGCCAATCTTGCCAAGAGTTAAAGAGCCATCTACCTACACTGTGAAGTTATTAACTGTCCAGTGGCATAAAAAAACAAGTACACCAATGTTACCTGAAGCTGAAAGAGTGGCACATAAGCTTCTGGGTAATTACTTGGGCTGATAACTGGGGGAAAAGTGGGAGCTAAGCTGGTGAAGGGGAACCACATACTTGTGAAGAATACTTGGAAGTAAAATATAACCTGTGGTGCCAAAGATGGCTGAAGCTAGAAAGGAGAGAGTCTTATGGGCAGAAGCAGTTTGTTTTTCTGGTATTCAATAAGATGCATGAGGCTAAGAGGCTGCCCCTTTTGAGAAAGTTATTAAAAGGAAGTGCCTTGTCAAAACCTAACTAATATTTCTGAGAAAGCTGTATCTCAAAGTGTTTGCAATGTGGAATCTTTGAACCACATGAGTATGGATGTAGAGCTTATCGGCCATATAGAATTCTGAAAGATGGGTGTGAAGAGGAAAAACAACCACTTTCTGAAGAAAGTCTGTCATCTGACAACTTATCTAAATACGGGAGGGGAGATCAATCAGATAACATGTTTTGTACTGGTAAGAAAACCAGTTACAGGATGCCTGTAGTATTTCAGGGTGAAACAATCTGGGCCCAGTTAGCTACCGGAAGTAAAAAGTCTGCTATACAAGCTAGTCTTCTTCTATCTAGTTGGAAAACTATTGGCTATAAAGAAATTAATTGTGCACATGGTCAAATAGAGGAACATTCATTAGCCATTCTTAATATTACCATTCTAGGGATGAATTCTCCAGTATTAGTAACAGTAATACCTAATCTGCCTACATATTTAGATTTTGGGTAGTGACATTCCATGCTTTAATGATTGGATTTTTCCAATAGCTCAAATGAAAGGAAAGGAAGGGAGAAACGTTTCACATTCCCCCTGTGATTCATGGGTCTGTGCAGATGTCTTTAACAATGATCCAGTCTGGGACTGGCAAGCTGGTGAACCTACTAAAAAGGCAGGGTAGGCAGAAGAAGAAGAGGAGGAACAGGAACCTGGACTGGGAGGTCAGGTCTTTAGAGGTAGGATGTGCAAAGAATCCTACGGCTTGTTCACTGAACCCCTATCTAAAGTCTCCTCCCAGGTGGCCAGGGCAAGGCAGATGCTTCCTGATCCCAACCCTGGGTGTGGCGTATTGTGGGAGGATCACCTGGGAGGAGACTGGGACCAGGGTGGTGAGGAGATTCCGTGGGATGAGAGACAGTATTTTTCCTCCAATAGGAAGATTCTTACCACTGTACCTAAAGAGGTTATGGCTAATTGTCATTTTATTGTCTCTCAACCTCATATGAGATCTAAAGTTCTGAACCCCAAAGTTATAAAATCAGAACAAACTATACCGAAAGAAAGATCCTTTTTGGTATCCCAAACTAAACACCTTTCTCAAACCCAAGGGTACAATGTAAAGGATTATGGAAATGTTGTCTTCACTAATACATCTTTCTCTGTAATAGCTAATTCTCACGGGCCTTCTGTTAAAAACCTAATGAGAATTAAATCTACCCTTATAAACAATGAAGAAGTTGAAAAAACTATCTTTTGTGGAAGAAATTACAAGTCCCAGAGTCCTAGAGGTACTGAGATGAGGAAGATGGTAGAAGAGGCATGTAGCTGTAGTAGTCAGGCAATAAAGCCTAGTAGCCATTGCAGTAGACAGGCAATTAAGGCTAATAGCCTACACATGAAGCCCATCATTGAACCTGTGAGGAATAAAAGGCCCCACCAGGAAAGGAGGAGTGGAAGGAGCTTGAATGAGAGCTGGAAGGCTGGCTGTAGCAGCAGTAGCACAGGAGAAGTACGAGGCTAGCAAATCACATGAAAGTGGAAGAATAGAAGGGACACCAGAGCTTGGAGACAGCAGATTTCACCTGCAAGCTCTAAGAGAGTCCTTTTTTTACCAAACTCTTAAGTGCAGAGGCTGTGCAATGGAAGATGTGCTGGAGGCTGAGTTTTCTCCATGTGAGCCTTGTTGCTGTGATTGCAGAGCCGTGGAAGTGCATGAGACAAAAGTCAGAAGCAGAATGCAAGCTGAGGGTCTGGGGATGAAAAAGAACTCTCAAATTAAGTGCCCGGACTGGAAGCACCTGTGCTGGAGAAGCGTGTGGGAATACCGATCTATGTGATTACTGCACCACGTTTACTGTGACCCCCCGAAAATGTCAACACTTGACCCACTTTTCACCCCATAAATAATCAGGTAGAAACCCCTGCAGCCCCCTTCTTCCATTATATACTGTGCCCATCCCCCACTTCTTCGGGGGTTGCAGTAAATGTGGCGCAGTAATTGTATAATACCGGTCCTCAGTGAGCCAGAAGCAGTAGAAGAGGCTGAGGAAGTCGGGAAAGCAGTACAACCCGTAACACCAGTGATTCTGAAGCCAGTGAGTGAAGCATAGCATTCAAATACAGTGTGCGAGCCTTGCATGTATCTGTAGCCAGCTCCTAATGGACTTGTGTAGTGTTAAATGTGAGTGAAATCTGTTTGCAATATCAAAAGTCTGATTAACAATGGAATTGTAGCTCTTGCGTATAGCTAAAGTACTTGAAATCATTGTGGAAGTCACTAAAGACTGTTGCTGTATAACAGAGTGCTCGCGTGTCCCTAATTAACAAAAGGTGACGCTTCCTAAACATTACTGAATACCTAACATTGACTATATACCAGTTAAAAGTTGCAGTGAGCGAAACATACATCAATAGGTCACATGTGCCCAATTGTAACCCTCAAAGGAAGTTAGAACTAATACTTTACTGTTACATGGGAATACAATTCATTATTCAACTTTAAACCTTAAAGTCTAATTGAAAGAGAGGTTGCATGTGCCCAATTTTGTTTTCACTTGAAAGGACTCTATACAGTATCCAGAAGTGACATTCATTTTGTTTCTCAGAAGTAAGTAGTCTAAAGGATTGAAGAGAAGAACAAGCATTGCCCAAGCCAAGAATCATTCCCTTTTCATAGTGAAACCAGTCTTGACAAGAGTTAAATAGCCATCTAACTACACAGTGAAGTTACCAGTCCAGTGGCATAAAAAACAAGTACACCATTGTTACTTGAAGCAGAGAGAGTGGTGCATAAGCTTCTGGGTAGGTGGGATCCAAGCTGGGGAAGGAGAACCAAATGTGTGTGAAGAATACTACCTGTGGTGCGAAAGACTGCTGAAGCTAGAAAGGAGAGAGTCTTCTGGGCAGAAGCAGGTTGTTCTTGTGGTAGTCAGGCGGCAGAGGCAAAGAGGCTGCCCCTTTTGAGAAAGTTATAAAAAGGAAGAGTGCCTTGCCTACCTGAAGAGGTTGAAGTGTTTTGTCAAAACCTACCTAATATTTCAACAGTACTAAGCAGTAGTGAACTATACTTGAACTGTGGTTGTCTATTAAGTTGTCAGCAGAGGTCACATTGAAGTGTTTTGAAGCAGTAACCTACTGTGGGACAAAGGTGCCTATTCTCATAGTACCAACAGTAGAAGTGTGGTTGTTGAAAATAGAAGCATATTACACCTTATTTTGAACTGTGACACATTATCTTGAAGAAGAGACAAGGTGCTATTATAACAAGGATTGCCATTGGTGCTATTTCTTTTCCTGGAAGTCGGAAAGGGGATCTTTTCATCTGAGAACAAAGTGTTGTTAGCAGTGGTTTTTAGTTTGATGATCTTTTTTCTTTTTCTTTTCTCTTTTCAAGAGTTGGTTAAAAACTTTTATTTTATTTTGATGGAGTTAACTTTGAATCCTGGGCAGGGATCTTACCCAGGACAGGAGAAGGCCATTCAGATATTGTATTTATATTGTTTAGCATGTTGTGTTGCTTTATAATTTCTTTTGTATGTTTGTTGTTTAATGTGAAGGCCAGTTTACCCATGCTAGAGAATGTTCCCTTAGCCTTTAGACTAGGTAGAGAATTGCGCTGTGGAGTGGGGCAAGCAAGGTATTTCCCTATTATATTTTTTCAATAAAATGGCATGAGAAATCTAGAAGCAGTTGTCTGCCTGGCATTACTGACCCGTCACAATACCTTTTCAGGTTCTTCACACACAGCCATACAGGGCGGGATGCTACGTTCGGGTCCAGGGCCACTTCCAACAACAGTCTATTACATTACTCACATTTTCTGCACCTAAAGCCGACACCCCCAGCCTTTTCTATGCATACTGGAACGTGCACACTATATGGGGGCTCTGACAGTGCTGGGGAGAGACTTTAATGTCATTTTGGACCCGATATTGGACCACCAGAGTACACACGTGGCCCCCGGCCATGCAACCCGCAAATGGGCCATCCTTAGTTCCCTCATTGACAATCTTATTCTACAGATGGGGGGTGGAGGGACTATACTTTGAATTCCAACCGACATGGTAGCTACTCTAGGATAGACTACTGGCTGGTCCCTTCAAACTTCACACACCTGATTCAAAGATGTTAGATCCTGGCCACGAACCTGTTGGATCACGCGTCGGTACTACCGTGGATAGTGTTGCCTCATGTCCCATGCCGACTATCGTCATGGTGACTGAACCTGAAAGCCCTGGGATACCCTGACCTTCGCGTGCACTTAGAGGTGGATGTACACCTCTTTTGACAGACCACCCTACTCCTAGAGTACACTGCGCATGAGTGCTGGGTGTAGCATTCAAAGCCTATCTGCGCAGACAATGTAAATCGCATCGGTCTCACAAGTTAAAGGTTTGGGGTGAATGGAAGAAGCAGTTAAGGGATAACATTCTGGACTCCCAAAAGCATCATAAATGCACCCAGGACACCCAAACCTACACACACCTGCTTAGACTCCAGACAGAACTTAAACAGATATCTCCGCCCGTGCCCAGAAATCTTTCACAAGCTGGTCAGAGACAATCTACCCGGAAGGAGTAGACCGTTGCACCTTATGGCACTTGCACTGTGGAAAGGGCAAGCGGCGCAAGTTATAGATGCAATTAGGGATCAGGGGCAGGTCTCTTGTGACAGGGGATGGCAACATCAACTCTCGGTTTGTGTAATACTATGGCACGCTCTACACTAACCATGAACATCATGGGGCGCAGCGCATTAGCACATTTCTTGCGACTCACACTCCCAAGGACCAGCGTGCCCCTGGCAGATACCCTTGAGGCTCCTATTTCAGCTGTGGAAATTATGCGGGCCATGACATCCCTCACAGCTTGCAAAGCATTGGGCCCAGACAGGCAGCCCGTCGACTTATATAAGGTGTTGGCGGACATACTCGCACCTATATTCTAATCAGTGTTTGCCAATGCTTGCGAATTTGGCAGACGCCTGCACACAATGTTGGCCCCTAATACCGTGGTCTTCCACAAAAAGGGTCACAACCCGATAGACTGCAGGTCATATCGGCCGTCTTCGTTGATCAATGCCGACACCAAGAATCTTGCAAAGTGTCTGGCACAACAAATAGAGGTGATCCTCCCACTTTTAATTCACAGGGCCCAAACAGGTTTTATGTGCCATAGACACTCTGCCGATTATGTGTGACGTTTGTTACATATCATAGCTGGAGGGGCTGCGGACGCAGTTCTAACATTCGACACTGAAAAGGCATTCGATAAAGTCCAGTGGGAGTTTATGTTTTTGGTGCTAGATAAATATGGGTTCCCGTCAGCATTCATAAGATTAGTTAGGCTTCTGTATACCAACCCAGCCCGAGGCCTCAGTGGTCACAAATGGGATTGCCCCCTTTGCCCTGCACACAGGCACGCATCAAGGCTGCCCCTTATCCCCTTCTAAAGGCCCTTACCATAGAACCTTTAGCTAGTAAGCTCCGTAATGACCCAGAATGGTCGAGCTTGCAGAGGGGGACGGAGGAGCATTGAGTGTCCCGATACGCAGACAACCTACTCATATACGTCAGTAACTGTGTAACCTCGCTCCCGCAACTACAAAGCCTACTCCAGGAATGTGGCCCTGTGGCTGGGTACAAAATCAATTGGGATACATTGGAGATCCTTCCACTGAGATCTGACATTCCATGGGACACTTGGGGGGGTCGTTCCGGTTAGGCTTCAAATGCAAAGCATCAAATATCTAGGGGTAAACATCAGCACCTCCTTGAATGAGTTGCTGGAGCTAGACTATCCCCAGACCCTGCATAAAATCAAGCAGGACCTGGCCAGGTGGGACACTCTGACCCTGTCCCTTACAGGTCAGATCTAAGCTTCCAAAATGAGCTCCCTGCCGAAGCTGGTATACTTGGCCATCATGCTGCCCGTGACTCTCACGCCGCCAATATTCAAAGATCTAGATGCACACATTTCTAAATTTGTGTGGAGGGGAAAGAGAGCGCAGGTTAAACTAGGAGTCCTGCAGACACCCAAGGGGCTTGCCCTACTTTCATGGAATGTGTGCTACCAAGCCACCCAGTTTTGATGGGGTAAGAAGTGGCTCAATCCGATGATGTGACCATCTGGTGGGTGATGGAACTGTCCTTGTTGGACATGTATTCCCCATAGGAGATCCTGGATATCCCGCCAACCGAGCTGCCAGACTGGATTAGTATGTTTTTCATTATAGGGCCAACACTCGCGCAGTGGCACAAGATGAGGTTGGCTTTGGGATGCCCTTTCATACTGTGCCAGCATGGGTAAGTATTAGAGCGCCCTAAGCAAGATACGATATGGCCACACGTCAGAGTAATGGATCTATATGATGGGGATACCCTGCTTTCCTAAGCAAATTCTGGGGATGGGGGACACTGATTGGCTCAGGTACAGGACCCTGTTGTCGGTGCTCAACACACACACTACCGAGCAGTCCCATCAGGCACATCTGACTACAGGCAAATCAGAAATGGAACAAAATGTGACTGATTTCCAGCATCTATGCACATTTTATGGCCTTTGTATTCCTAATAATGTAGAGAGGATTCACACACTATCTAACATGTGGCCTAGCGATCTCGAGATCACGCTAGATGCCGGAGATCTGTACAGTTTTTTCATCAGGATCCCTGAGGTTTCTTTCAATATTAAGAACAGGGAGATCAATTCAAGATGATTCACAGGATGTACTACGCGCCTAGCAAGCTATATAAGATGGGGTTAACACACACTCCAACATTCTGGCGGTGCTGTGAGGACCTGGGGGTTTATGGGGAACATCCTCTGGTCTTGCCAGCTGACAGAAACATACTGGAACATGGTTCACCGGCAGATAACATGCATTGCAGGCTCGAACGGGCTCCAGGCCCCGTGATTTGGAACTCAGAGGGATGAATGGCATGATGACCCCTTGATATACAAATGTATCCATGTGATATTGTTCACAGCCCGCAAGCTCCTGATCATTCAGTGGAAGTCTGATACTCCACCCAGAAAAGTTGCGTGGAGAGCCCTTCTGGCTAAATTGTGATTGAGGGAACGTAATGGTTACAAATGACTATCTGGCACTAGACATGAAGATCGCTTCTGGGAGATGGTTGATTCCTGTGTCTAATATGCTGGTCCTGGGGTGGCAGGGGGAGGGCACCGGCTCTTCGGTGAAACACAAGGCTGGGGTGGGTGGGATAAAGGATGCAGGAAAACTGTGATCTATTGATTCTGTTGTTGGGTCTATGATCTTTGGAGACAATTGGGATGCATCAGAGGACATCCCGAGCAGGACATGGCTATGGCCGTGGCTTAGTAGTAGACTCTGAACTCAGGCCTTCATACCCAAATGGGATTTGACACCAGGTATAGGGCGGGCCTGACCGTCAACTGTCTGCTATTTCTACCACACTGTAATCACTGCAGAGAGCATGTCCGAAGGTGAGAGGGGAGGACCTGGGGGTGTTTTTATTGGTTGTATTGGTTTGTTGCAGTGAGCACGGCATGTCTAGTAGTTCACACAAAACTGCCACATCATGGCTGCATGTTACTGGTTCACAATGTGAAACACCATGATGTTGTGACCGGTATCCGGTTCAATGCTCGAAAACATATTTCCGAAATACCAGAGGGACCCCCCATTTCTAAAAATAAAATGTAAAAAAAAAACTTTCGAAAAAATATTCTTCGGCTATTTTGTGCCGACAAAATGGCATTTCGAAAATATGGCATTAAAAAATGTCACTATAAACTGTTGTGATGATACTGCTGATTTGCTTACAAATTTTTTGTTATATGGTTTGAAAATAAAAAAAATATTAAATAAAAAAAGAGAACTAGTGCACGTACTACTTATGAAACTAATGGATTATGAGCTCAACTAGAATCAAACTGAGGGTCTGTCCAGCAGTATGTGCTGTGAGGAACCTGAGGGTGTCCTCACTTCTTTTTTCCCAAAATCCTCCTCTCAGATGGCCAGGGGAAGGCCATCGCTTTTGGATCCCGACCCTGGGGATGGATATGCTAGGCAGGATCACCTGGGTGCAGGGAAATTGAGGAATGGGGAGAGGGCATCCTTAGGTGAGACACAGTATTCCCCTTTCATAATGAGCCCTCTATTCCTAAAGCCTTTATGGGATATTGTGAACCCTTTTCCTTCTCCTTCCAAACTGTTTCCCAGAAACAACACCTTAGTACTGGGACGAATAAGAGACCAACGAGGTGATATGAAGGCATCATGAAGCAAGAGATAGACAACAGACTTAAAATAAAATGCAAACAAAAGATATCTATTAACTGAAATGTCAGGATGGTATAAAGCCTAACTTGCCCTATGCTAAGGTGGGATTTTCCTACCTGAACAAAACTAAGGAAAGTCTGAGTCAAAGAGTTCAACTTAAATGTCTGCCTGTATCCAAAACCTGTCCTTGCCAATAATGAAAGAAATAGTGATTAACACAAAGTTATGAGCTTCTTTCAGCTCTTAGCTTCCTTTTCAGCTCCCTCTCCCAAGTTCAAGAAAGTTCCAAAAACATTTCAAAATTACCTTTCTCACTTTCAAGGTAATACAGTTCCACACAATCCTCGTGGGTCCCCTTCCTCAAATTCCAAGCAACACAGTTCAAAAGAAAAGGGTCTTGAGGCTTTGTTCTCAAGACAATACTTGTACTTCCTCAGATGCCAGGGTTCCCTTCCCCAAGACTTTAACTTATACTTATTTTAGTATTTTCAAAAAGTGTAGCAACTCGAGGTCAACCTGACCCTCCTTCTGGATTGCATCACCAGTTCACTTGCAGTGCTTCTCCTTGGTTTATTTCACAGTGTCTTTGGTTCTCACAATTGAGGGCTCACTGGTCTAGACGCAGTTGTCAGGCCACATGGTCCACCCATCACAGGTTGCACAACCAGGATCCCTGTTTCTCTTTGTTGGCCTCTTGGCTTTATGTGCAGGGTTTACACTCCTCTGGCTTCTCCTGATTAGCCTCTTGGCTCTGCCAGAACGTGTCACACACCTCTTGCCAGTCTTTGGTCTTGCCACTCTGCATTTAATCATAAAGCTCACTTTGTGGTGGTCTTGTTTATGTTCCACCTTTCTATGGCACTCTTTCACACTTGCACTCTTTTGTATAGGTTGCTTTCATATGGGCACTTTCGGTTTGACTGTCCTCTGCTATGTGCTTTGCCCATAAAGGTGTACTTAATTCTGTATTCAATATGCTTAATTGCAAAGTTTCATTCAGTTCGGTATTCAACAGATGTTCAAGATGCTTAATTTCAAGTTTCCCTTTACTTCGGTTTTCAACATGCATTCGATATGCTGAATTTCAAGTTTCCCTTCAGTTCGGTATTCAATATGCATTGGATATACTGAATGTCAAGTTCACCTTCAGTTTGGTATTCAATATGCATTCAATATGTTTCATTTAATGTTTTTATTCAGTTTGGTACTTCATTACCTATTTGCAGCCTGCGGGGAGTGCCCCGGCAGTCAAGTGGCTTTTCCAGACACTCACTGGTCCTTGCCGTTGTCCCTCAGCGGGTCCTGCTGCTTCCTTTCTGCTCCATAGGTCGGCGGGCTAGCTTTGGCAAAGACCGCTAACATATCAGGCTGTCTTGCACAGGCTCGTAGTTCCGCAGCCTTCGCCCAGACGCGGATGGCATCCTCCTTTCTTCTGCTTGCTCGCAGCTCCAGCTGCTGGTTCCTTGACACTGAGGCTCCCACACTTGTGGCAGCCCAACAGCCTGACTTGCCTTGGGCTGTACAAGTTCTCTGGTCTGCTGGCCAGCGTCCTGGTTCCTCCACAGGTCCCACCACGGCTGCCTCCTTCAGAAAAGGGTCTCCTGCTGGTCTCTCCTCCACAGGCTTCCCTGTCGCTTTCTCTGCTGTTCTCTGGCTCTCTCTTTGTACACCTGCAACTACTTAACAGGTTGCAGGTGTAGATCCTCAATTGGGTTTGTCTGATTATGATTAAGGGGACATGCCTGACTCTCACAATACTCATCAGGCATCTTCTTCGCCCCATCCCAGAATGGTAAAAAGAAGATTTTGTGTTCATTACTCTCAGTCATCTCTTCCTTGTCCCAGTACTTTCAGAGGTTAAATGTGGGGCAATAAAGGGAGAGGTTTTGCATAGCCCATAAAGGTCAGGGGAGGGTTAGGTTGGTCTTCAATAGGGAAGTGGAAATACCATGTCTCGCCTATGGGCCCGACTCCCAATCCCCAATGATCCATCAAGCCAGGTGATCCTGAACCCCTAAGGTCAAGATTTAAAAGAGATGGCCTTTCCCTGACCACCTGAGAAGAAGATTATGGGGGAGTAGGCGTGATGTTAACCTCAGGTTTCTCACAGAGGACACATCCTCATTTCACTGGCACACACATATATATCAGAGACCAAACAGAGGTGCAAAGGATTCTTTTATTAACTCAGAGAGTTCCAAACCCCACTATGGTACTGAGACGAGGAAGGAAGCTATGGAGGCATATCAGAAACAGAGGAACAACCAGGCATGTCTGTCTAATGGAGTCTACCATAGTCAGGCAAAAGAACCTAATGGGCCATACCTGGGGTCACTTAACAGACCTGATGGATATAAAAATGCCGCTGCTCTGAGAGACAGCGAATGGGTTGGAGGAAAGGATGCTGGCGACCCAGGTAGCTGGAGCAGTTTTGCACAGGAGAAGGGGACGCCGTGGTCGGCTGTGCAAGGGTCCGGAGGTCCTGCTATTCGCCAGAGGGGGTATTTTGTTGTGGAGCACCCCTCGACCTCTGCCACCACAAAGGGAAGCCAGGAAAGTGGGCGTGCGCGTGGTGCAGACCACGAGGCAAAGGCAGAGTATGGAGAAGCCAGGAAACCACCAAAGCCTGAAGAAGCCCGTCGCAAGGGACTCCAAGAGGAAGAACGCTGCCGCGTGTGACCAGTGAATGTAAAGCCAATACACACTCCTACCGGGGCGCTCCAGTCATGTATAACAAAGTTCTTTACAAATATTGAACGAACAGCAAGTGATTGAAAGTACTGTTGAATAACAGAACAAGTATTGTCAAGATATCGAGTGAACTGAAACTGATTTAAAGTCCTTGTGAATGCTGCACAGAGAAACAAGTATTAAAAGCACTTGTGAATGCAGTAGAGAGTAAAAAGTCAATTGAACACTCATGGGTGAAGTAAAAGCTCAGTAATACATGAATCAGAAATCTAAGAATGTAATTTATGAAAGAAGTATTGCCAAAGTCAAGAAAATACCATGTGATGTATGAAAGGAAAAATATCTAGTATTGGCCCTAGGTTAAGAGGGGCCCTTGAAACAAATGTTAACAAGGTAAAGAAAATACCTAGAAGGGGGTACAAATTAGAGACCATGTGTCGGCCTGAATCAAGCAAGGGCCAATGAAACAAGTAGTTGTACAGCCCATAGAATACCAAGGAAGATATGAAGAGGACAAACTTAATGGTGGCCCAGAGTCAAGAGGGGCCTAGGCATTGCAATCTAAGAGACACTTGTGTTGAATAATAAAGTGCATAGGGGCTAGGCCAACCTTGGGACAGTGTGTGAAGAGCATGACACTGAAGAATCAACTAAACATCACTGTCAGATGGAACCAGTGGCTAAGTGTTGATGGAAGCAGTTTGAAGGGGTATTGGTTGCGTGACCTGTAATGGGTGGACCGTGTGGTCTGACAACTGCTCCTAGTATGAGTGCCCTATTTGGAAGAAACCAATGAAAGTAGGTTCGAAGTTAAGTTTCTGTGTTGCCACATCCCTGTGTGTGAAACTAAAGTTAAGACACAGAACTGTGTTATTTTTGAAAGTTTGAAGCTTTGAACCTTTTGGGAAAAAAAGCTTGACCTGGGAAGTGTCCCAGGGTACTGTGTTGATTTTGAAAGCTGGAAGACTTGAAGTCTTGGGTGAAGTAAACCCCCGACTTGAGAAGTTTCCCAAGGAACTATGTTATTTTTGGAAAACTGGAAGATTTGAACATCCTGGGGAAGGGAACCCCAACTTGGGAGGTGTCCCATGGAACTGTGTTATTTTTGGAAGCAAGAAGGTTTGAACTATTGGGGAAGGGAATCCCAATATTCGGAGAACTATGTTGAACTTGGGGAAGGGGAATCTAATACTAATCCAAGAGCTGTAGGGGACTCTGATCTTTCTTTTGAACACTATTCTTTTGAGGCTGACATCCCTACACAATGTACACAGTTAATTGTGAGGGCAAGTATAGGTTTTGGACACAGACATATACTTAAATGGGACATCCTGACACAGACTATCCTTAACTTCCGTTAGGTAGGGAAATCCCACCTTAGCCTAGAGCAAGTTAGGCCTTACTCAACTCCACATTTTAAGTTAAATAAACTTTCTTTAAGTATGAATTTCAATCTGTTGTCTGTGTCTTGCTTTGTTATGCCTTTACAGTACATGGATGTAATAAACAATGCCAATAAGGACTTTTGAGAAGATTGGGTAGTGAGCAGCAGTGTGGGTTACTAAATGAGGCTTCCCTTAGGTGGCTCAGTAGAACTGCAAACACTGTGCTATTGAAGGTACAACCGAATTTGGTATTTTCAGGATGATTGACAAGGAGGCTGAATGGCACACTAAGAGGATTGTGACAGTGTGACTTACAAAGTGGCAATAGATAAGGCAAGCCTTGGCAAAGCTAATAGTTCCCGCTTTTGCAGTTGTACATTATATTTTACATGTATAGGCAAGAATATGTCTCATGACATGAATATGTTATTATGTGAGCCATTAGCTTCTGTTTCTAATTAAATAATTTTGATATTTTACATCAGATGCTGCATCTTGAACAGCCGGCTACAGAGGCCCATAAAATGCTTTTAACCTCTTCAACATCTTACATAGCATCATCAATAATGGTAAAACACAACTTCTAGCCCCAATTACCCAGTGCCATAAATGAAGTACAGCAAAACAGCAAACTCCTCAACAATCCATTAACTACTGGGCCAAAAAGACCATACCACTCGGAAATAGAATACGGACCTCCATTATTTGTGAAATCATGTGTAGGTGTGAGTACCGGCCTTGACTCCAGTTACGAGGAAAACAAGCGGCTCATACCAGCCAGTGAGTGGAGGGGTGAACCGATAAGAGCCGGGCTGTGGTGAATGATAGACGCTGAATGGCAAGTTGAAATAAGTTCAGAGAACTACAAAAGTGTTGAGGGGAGACCAGCTGCAGAAGGAACCAGCACCACATGGGTGTTAACTCGAAAGACACTGCTCGATCCCCGTCTGAATCAACTACACTAACCAGAAGGCCGTAAGAGAGCCGCCAAGTTAGGTGAAAGTGGTCATACAGGAGGTCAAGCAAAATCCCCATACAGTCGAAAGCCTTTGACCTAAAAACTGTAAAGAAAGTAAAGGAAGTGAATCCGGCAAATGATTGAAAGCAAAGTGAATGTGAAGTTGGCAAGAGTGAACCCGGAAGAGGGATGCTAACGAGAAGGGGCAAGTTTAAAGTCCCAAGAAACAGTGTGTCGACAAACGTGAACCCCTATCGAGGGATGTCCACTGGAACTGTTTAAAAAGACATCAAACTTTGAGAATGGGTCCGAGCTCGAACAAGGGAGATCCAGGGGTGAAGCTATCACCCAAATGTTCATGAAAAGCCATGGTCAACCCGGTGGAGGGAAGCTGAAAGTAAAGAGGGGTCATCGCCTGGAAGAGGACGACCCGGGGTTGAAGAATCCTCACCCTAAGTGAAACGAGGAAACAAACTTATTTTGTTGAAAGGACTTTTGTTGATTGTTTTCGTGAACCTATCAGGCCCTCAGAAACAGAAGGCAAAACCACCAAAGGCCTTGAAACTGATAGGAACTGTTTTTGAGGGGATCTGACCCCGAAAGATGGAGATCCAGTGGTGAAGCCATCAACCAAAGTCCATTAAGAAAAGGATATGTTATTGATTTATGGAATACGATTTGTGAAGGGTCAGGGCCCGGAAGAGTGGAACCCAGGGGTGACACCATCAGCCACAGAAATCGTGAAAAGGAACTTTGTGATTGTTTGTTCGTTTTCTGATCCTCGAAGGCAAGACGCTTTTGTTGAAAAGAGACTTGGCCGTTGATGCTTCTAAGAAGTTGAAACCAGAACTGTCGTCTCGTGCTGGGGAAAGCTCGAGAATTGTGCTGTGCTCCAAAATCCCACCTTACCCTTTGCTTAGAACGTAGGGAAGGGAGACCAAAGCGAACTCATTCTGACACATTATTTGAGAACACTTCTTTCTTTTCTTGAAAACTATTCCACACCCTTTTTTTGTATTAATTGTAATGGTTTGGGAATAGGTTTCTTAGTATAGGCCCTTTTTATTTGAAACATCACCACTAGGACTGCCTTATTTTAATTTTATGGTCGACACTTGCTCACATTTTAGATTTAGGTTTGGATTAGGTGTTTATCCAACCTGCATACAGTTTAATAAACAACCTTGAAATGTGATCACTTGTGTCTGTCTTAACTGTTGCCACCATGGGTTCCTTACAGCGGGTATGTACTGCTTGATGAACATTGTTTGCAGCAAAATGACAATATCATGCTGTACGTGCAAGGCCAGCACCCAGTTTAACAGCCATGCCCATCGAAAAAGTGGGCATGAATATTAATTATTAATGATGTAAGGAGAATCCGATAATATGAGGGTCATATGCTCATTTATGGCTGAGAAGATTTGAGCAACATTCTTGTTCTAACTTTAACTGTTTAACGTTCAAACACAACCTAACAAGGAAGACACAAATTGCTTGGTACCAACTTTCTCTCATGCAGAAAATCAAGCCCTTCATCCCAGAAAACAACTTCAGAACTATGGTCCAAGCCTTGGTCCTCTCCCACCTGGATGGTGGCAATGCCCTTCTGGAAAGCCTTCCGACAACTACCGAGGCACCCCCGATATGTGTCCTGTATGCTGCAGCAAGACTCATCAAAACACTCTACAAATTTGCCCACATCACCCCGACCCTCGAACTGCATTAGCTCCTGCTGCAAACCTGTATCATCTTCACATCGTGTTGCATCATCTACAAGGCTGTCACTTTGAAGTCCCCAAGCTACCTCACTGAGCAACTCAGCATCTTCGGAGGCCTGCGATCCACCAGAAGCAAGAAAATGTGCAGGCTTGAACTCCTATGGTACAGAAAGGAAAGCTCCAGAAGACAAGCCTTCTCTGTCTATGCTCCAAGACTCTGAAACCTCCTTCCATCAACATAAGACTTGCCCCATCACTTCTACCATTCAGAAAAGAGCTCAAGACTTTCCGCTTCAATTAATGGCTCCTCCCTAACACCTACGTCCACACAACTTGCACTCCCCACCCTACCTGAGACTCAGTGATTTGCTCCCCACTGTATTCTAACTTGGTTGCTTGTAGATCCCTTGCTGCCAATTGTCCAACCTTGCCCTCCTCTGTGAGCTCACTACTCCCTAATCTCTAATCTCTGCTTCCCTCACTGTGCTCTTCCCCCTGTGATTGTAAAGCTCTCCATTGCTTCCAAGGCTAGGTCTGCACTCAATAAATTCCCTAAAAATAATGATAATAATAGAACAAAGGATGTAGACAATGGAATAGGGTGATGGAGAAGGACTAGGACTAAGGACTAGAGTAAGAGAATGACGAGGATTAAGCACAAGGATGACGTATAACAACTACCACAAATGAAAGGGGCTATGAAAAAGTGTTCTGATAATGACCTAGGATACAAAAAAAGAACTAGGATGAAGGAGAAGGACTAAAGACTAGGATGAAAAAGACGAACTTGGACTGATGGTATAAGACTAAGGACTACAATGAAGGAGGAAGGCTAGGACTACATTCTGAGACAAAGGACAAAGACTGGGATGAAGGACAAAGACTAGGATGATGAAGAATCACTCAAATTAAGGGGAATGGGAATGATTAAGAAATATAGACTACGACAAAGGACTAGAGTGAAGGGCAAGGAAGAAGGACTAGGATGAGGACAGGGATAAACGAGGAGGACTAAAATTAAGGACTAGGAAAAAGAACTACAATGGAAGCATATGACTAACATGAAGGGCTAGGATGAAGGAGAAGGATTAGAATGAATGAAAAGGACTAGGATGAAGGAGATGGACTAGAACAAAGGATAAGGACTAGGAAGAGGAACTGGGTTTATTTATACCTGTGGTGAAAAATGCTAACAGGTTAGGGAATAGTGAGTGACATGACACATAACATGGCAATCTGTGATGTATTTAATGCATGCCATTAGCATTGACAGTTGCTATGAAACCCGAATCATTGACTTCTTAACACAATTTCTCCCATATATCCTATCTGTTGCATTGTTTTGGCCACAAGATAGAGCTAAAGTACCAAAACCGAGAAGATGGTCAAGAGTAAAGCAGAGCAAAGGGAAGGCAGTAGAGTTCATAAAGTTGCCTCAGCTTGTTAAATTGTTAGACCAAACATGTTGAATGGGTATTATTGCATTCTACGGCATATCTATGTGGATATATGTGGGTATGAGACTTATCACAGTGGTGAGAGTGGGCAGGTGCACACTATGGAAGCTCTTTTTCGCTTGTCTGGTTAATAACAAACTAAAAAAGATATTAAGCGTAAAATATGTTCTTTTTTCCTAAAGTGCGGCCTACTTCCCATTCATTTTCCCATAGACAAACAAGGTCAATTTTTGTCAAAGGGCACAGACCAAATCACTGGATGGATTTGGACCAGGTGCAAAACAACTTGGGAAAGAAGAGTTGACTCACGATCCATGTGTGGTTTGGGGTTATTCCGAGCAGTAGTTATTTAAATATTTGACAGAGAAGGGGGTGCCCCCTTCTGAAAAATAGATAGCTATATCTCAAGGATTTACCCGAAACTGGGTTTTAAAAAAAATGAAATGACCGGCATCTTGTTTTTCTCTCGATGCGAGAGATATCCAAAGTTATCGTTCAGGATATGGGAAAATGAAATGCAGGAAAAAAGCTGCTTGCAGGTCAAAAAACATGCAAATGCCATCAGGCTAGAGGCGGAGGGAAGGGGGCCGGATAGAGGGCACCAAGTGAAATTTGGGAGTTGCAGGGGGTCTAGGGACTGAGTTTGCAACATTAATATTTCTGTAGCCTCGAATAGCCGACATCTGAAAGCAAACTGCGTTACAGAAACTGTATGTGTTGTGGGGGGAAGAGAGAGGACAGGGGAAGTGAGGAGACCATCTGGGGAGTGGGGGGGAGCTAGCACAGTGAGGGGGCACTTGATGAAGGCCTGGGGACCAGGAAAGCATTTTATTTTCCAGACGTTTTGCCGATATTCACGGCTATATTCGTGGCTAGAAAACACTACCGATTACAGCGGGCACGAGTCGTTCCGTGCCCGCGGCTATACATTTTGGGGTGTCTGTGTTTTATTTCTTTTTTAAAGTTATTTTTATAGGTATAGTGATGTCAGGGGTGAAAATCACTGTCCAAGACCAAAGGCCATGGTCAGTGATATGGTAGGTATTTGGGAGTCTTATGTATTTTGGCTGTGTGTTTTTAGACTTTCTTACATGTGCAGTTGAGCAAGTGATTTGCAATTTCCTCAAGAAAGTGACAATGTTCAATGCAACTTAGATATATCCCTGGTGTATATTTTATTCATATGTTGTAATATGTCAGTAGGATATGTAGTTGAAGATTCTTAAGCTAGTGATTATATAAAAATCAAACAAAACAGAACAAGTAACAAATGTTTATTTTTAACCAAACTGGAGTTTCTTAAATATGGGATGGACAAAGTATGAAATACTTAATCAATATGGAAACATTTTTGTTAGAGTTTTGTTTGAAAAACGATTTTCCAAATAATGTTTTCTTGGCTGCTGATGCCTTTGATGTTGCTAGCTCAGTGCAAACAGGATCCATTTACACTATGATGGCCCTTGTGCTTTTCATTGTGATTGTACTGTTGGTGTTATGCAGTAGGCATATGGATTTTGGGGCCCATTTTATCATAACAGTAGGGTCTATGCTCCCCATTTATTCATTTACTTTATTTGCCAGGTGTAGTATCTTTTTGGTTGTTCCCAACACATCCAGTAATTTATCTTGTTATGATTTCCAAGATGCATCAAGCTGTTTCTTCATAAGTTTAGTATATTTTCCCATGCGGTTGAGCATTATTTTGTCCTTTTTAGGTGTTTCAGCAATTTCTTTTGTCAGATGTGGTGTGGGATACTCATTCCGTAGTTTTTTTCTGGCTTTTTTGGCCAGTGGTTTTCTCAACCTCCTCATCAGGTACGCTTTTACTTTTGTTTGTGGCTTTCATTTTAATGACCTGGGATGAATGAGAGTGTCAGGGTGGAAGTTGTCTGCATTCTCCTTCTGATTTCACTCAGTCTTTGTTTTTTTTAAAGCTTTTTGATCTTTATCTTCACTGAAAGATGACAGAATTTCTGCCTTTTCTTCACTGGAGTGATCCTGCCAGTCAACCGAGCTGGGTGAGGATACTTTTTACGGTGTGCTTTCTTTTATCCTCTTTCTCAGTGCTTTTCTATTTTCACTTTTCTTTTTTTGTGGTGTAGTTGCGGTGTGTGGTCATCATGCGCCCTCTGGGCTTTCTTTTCACCCTTTTTCTCTTCTATGGCCATCCGTATTTCTGATCTTGTCAATGACATGGGAGAACTTTATCTAATTCTGCATGAGGGATAGATGCTGTGAACTATATCTGAAACTAGCACTTAATGCCTTCTGGATGGTCTGGCCCAAACTGGGCTGCAGCCTTTTTTGGCTTGCGTGTGATCTTACCTGTTCATTGTAGCTGTGAGCGTTTTTTGTGCAGAATCACCTCGACTCATTAAAGGTGCTTCCAGTGACAGCCAGAGTCTTGAAACAGATGTAGAAGTGGGGCACTCCATTCAAAGAGTCACCAGAAATGCTACAGAGGTGGCTTCATCATTTTTTGGCACTGTCTTTTTCCTTACCAGTTGGCCATTTTAACATGTCTAACCATGCAATCAGCAGCAGCAATGATGATACCATCTGGGTCCCCAATCCATCACCACCCAGGAAGAAAGCCAGAGGAATACAAATGCGTGTATACAGTTGGAGGTATTTAAGGTTAACCAACAGTGCTTTAAAAGGGAGCAGAGGATTTTCAGTGCATAGTGTGCAAGAAAATACTAAGATGTGGCCCTTCTGATGTTCCATCACAAAGATTGGGAACATCAATCATGATAAATCATCTGGTGCTAGTCTCTGGATGATGTGGATTATGCATATTGGAAATTGCACAAGCACCACAAAATAAAAAGGCTTGGAGCTCATGTATTACATTCATGGAAATTGGCACCACGTCCAGCAGCTGATTGCAGCAATGCGACACCACCAACACTGAATGAACCCTTGACTTCGGCAGCAGTGTCAACTTCACATGTTCCAATTTTACCGGCTTCCAATGTCTAAATCATGAGAGTCATGTGTGATCTATGCCACCAATGGGTAGCTGTGGGAGGTGGTGCAACTAAGGATTGGTCAATACTAGAATACGAGATTCATTGTTAGCCTTAATTCTTTTTTAAGAAGCAACTTTTTCAGAACTTTCAACAAAACAAAGATTATGTGTACATAGATGAAACACCTATGCATTACACATCATTTTATTTACATGTTCGGTTATAACAAAAATGTATTCCTTAATAAGAATGAAGGCTACGTTTGCAGAAGTCACACTGTGAATATGCTTACTGAGTTATTGATATAAACGTCTGTGGGCAAGAAGAGTTGACTCACATGTCAGTAAATATTTACAGCTTCATTTGCAGTGGAAACTCTGAGAGTGTTCATTTGTTGTGTTATTTAGAGCGTTCTTCATGACAAACTATTGTTTACCTTCTTACAGATTTCTATTTGCAGATTCACTAACATCTATATTCTTTGCATATTACTTGTCATTAAAAAAGAAAAATATGTAATGAAATCAATATGCACACAGGTTTGGGGAATCAGTGTATTTTCAGTCTAAGTGTGTAATATATTGCACATCTGTATTGCAGAAAATTATTATTTAACAGTAAATCCTGGGCGGGTGGGCCTTACCACATCAAGTAATGACCCGGGGCCCATAGTTAAATGTCCCACCAACGTGAGGGCTTTAATAAAGACTCTGGGGCATTACTTGACGTAGTCATGCCCCCCTGGCTCCGGGGTTATTGCTATTAGGACTGTGGCCCATTAGACTGGGGTAGTAATAGTGTGTTTATTTGTTTGCAAGACACACCAGCATTTTGAAACTGAAAGAGATTTCAGCCATGGAATGGTATACAAAGCCCGTTTACCCTTTCAATGGTTTTGACAACTCAGAATGTTTTTAGGCAATATTTCTGAACTTGTCCATTCCTTGGGAGGACGTAAACCAATTTGGCATTAGGGATAGATGTGTAAACTATATTTCAAACTAGCACCCAACACCTTTGCCCATAATGGGCTGCAGCCTTTTTTTGGCTTATATGTGGTCTTATATCTTCACTGCAGCTGTGAGCGGTGGTTGTACATGTTAGTATTTTAAAATATACAGTGGACATGGCCAAAAGATGTACAAACTGCTCATGGTCAAAGGCCATGCTAGTGAGGACCATTTATATATTAGAATATATAGTGTGCACAGTTAAAGATTGTGGCCACTGGTCAATATTGTGCTAAAGCCCATGGCTAGTGGCTGATTATTTTATATAATATTCAGTGAAAAAACATTGTTAAAGCGACGCTATGGTTGAGTTGCGCTGATAAAAACCTATAAAATTCAGTGAAAAAACTTTGTTAAAGGGACATTATGGTTCAGTTGCCCTAATAAAAACCTATCAAATTCAGTGCAAAAACTTTGTCAAAGGGACATTATAGTTGCCATTGGAGAAACACGTGTCGAGGGAATCAGTCACTAAGGACCTTACTATGAAGCAATATTAAGGATCCTATTCAAGTAACTACAAGTTCTCGCTTTGTGGAAACAACACTAAGGGAAGTAGCTAGCTACTAACTGGACCCTGAACAAATCAAGAAAATCAGGCAATAAGGACCTTACTATGGAGCAATATTAAGGACCTTGAAGACATTAATACTAACAAAGACCCCCTAACACTAAGGGAAGTAACCAGCTATTAACTGGACCCTGAGCAAATCAAGAAAACAATTAGGCAAGAAGGACCTTACTATGAAGCAATATTAAGAACCCTAAACAATTGAGTAATTTCAAAGACTTTTACGGTGGAATCAACAACAGCCAATAAACATCCATTCTCATTCACTTTGTGCTTCTGCTTGTTATTCCTAAACACATTTTTCCTTTTGAAATCTGTAGGCGCAACAAATAAGGTAATATACCTTTCTCTTTTCACTTTTCCCAAACATTGGGCAACCTCAATGACAATATTACTGTGCAGCCACAGCTACCTTACAACTTTAAAAGCTAACAATAGTGAGCTCGCTTTTAAGATTAGGTTGCAAACACTTTCATGGACGTTATAGTTACCTCGCACTAATAACAACCTAACCATATTATGGTTACAAGTAAAACTGAAGAAAAAAAAAGAAATTCACCAGTTATGGTAAGCTAAACAACCATAACTCATGCCACACAGTGCACTGCTAAGACTAACACCCATGACATCACAAATGGAGCTGTGCTACGACTACTGTGCCTGTCCGGAAAGTCCACCCATGTCTAGCGGACATCTGGGCTCATGCGCATCTCATCCCTGGGTCCTACGAACACCGCGCATTTTCGGAACTGTCTGCCGCACGTGTGTCGCACTTTTAATTAGTTTGGGGACTCCAACCCGATCCGTAGGACACCTATGCCCATGCACACAACGGATCCAGCGCAATAGGTGTCCTGCAGACAGCCGTCCCATTCGCGAACGTTTGCGGCATCACCATGTGACCGCACCCACGCTAAGCGTTGGTCCTTATTCAGGAACAGGGTCTGGGCCCCTGAACACCAAAGTGCTTTTTTGACCAATCTAAGGTGTTTTACTGTGAAACTACACCCTTGCAGAGGTACCAGACCAAGCCCCTGGTGAGCTGGACACTTTTTGAGCCCAGCTTGGTGTTCGAAGTGTACACGGGCTGCGCGACTGTCTGCAAAGTGCTCCCATGCACCCCTATAAAAGGCCATACCCCAGCAAGGAAAGTGCCCCCTACCTCAATGAGGCACACTCAACATCTTCCTTTCTCCATCTGCCCTTTCTTATCCCTGTGGTTGGTGCCCCTTTCCCTGCCCTCCCTACCTTTCCCTCCGTTGTGTGTCGTGTTTAAAAATAGAAGTGCCAATGAAATGGTGCAGGCTCTGCACAGTCTGAGATGTCTGCAGACAGCCCAGAAGTCTGTGGACTCCCAAAGGCATGCAGGGGGTGGCAGCAATTAAACCATTGCATTCATTTCCAGGACAAAGACATGGCTCTGAAAAGAGCCTTTTTGGGAGGGAGGGGTTTATGTTCTTGGAAGTTTTGAAGTGGCCAACACCTACTGCACACATGCTTCCTATGCTTGCAAGAACGGCTGCAAAGCATTTTGTATATTGCGCAAAAAAAGGTGATTGCCCGCATCAGTAAGATGGATGCCATCTCTGTGGAAAATGTTGGTGCTACAACATGTAATGTTTTCATTGTGGAAGGAAGGCATACCAACATCTCGCAAAAATACACTAACAGCCTTGTTAACATTGCGCCTGTCTTTCTCCATTTGGGAACTAAATGATGAAGAGCGTAGCCACATTTGTCTCTGGGCAATGCACGAAAAAATGACCAAGAGTTTGGAAACATGTCCATGACTTTCCCAAGTGTGCCTCCTTCATCGCAAAATGCAGAGAGATTCCAGTAACATGGCCTAAACTGTTCCCTTCACAATGAACAATACTAATGGCTGGATGATGCTGCATCACCAAAGTGGCACAAAGGGGAAGCAAATCCAGCCACTTCATGTCACTCACTCCATACCAGTGCACAGCCACATGAGGGAATCCAAGATGTGCAGTCACTCCACAGTGCCCTACATACACCTGCAACCAATATATCCACGAGTCCCCCAAAATCCACACACTCTGCCTCCTGAAAGACACAGCCATAGCCATCTGCACTCCTCTCAGCAAAACAGACCTTCTGCCACAGTCTCACCTTGCACACCACACCCAGGAAACCTCATTGACCAATCCCCTGTCCTCCACAGTCCCATTTCCATGACTGCCATCCACAAAAGCCCCAGATGTGGCACGTGCGATCCACATACTACCGCGATGTCCGCGGACATATCATGCAATTCACGGGGGTGGAGAACGAAATATTAACCTCTTAACCAGGGTAGGAGGTTTCCCCTTTCATGGTGGCTTTGAAAAGAGTTTCCTTTTTTTTCTTTTTTTGTAAAGGTGCTTGTAAACAAACACCTTTTATTTTGAACTTTTTGGGGGGGATCTCTTCTTTTCCTCCTTACTGCCTTACATCAACCTCTGCAAAGCATCCCTTAAATTCCGAAAGAAACCAGCGTTTCCAAGAATTGACAACCAAATGCCATCTGCACTAAAATAGCGCACACCAAGGGAGTCAATGTTGTCGCTGGAGAAAACAGACATCTCAGCACGCCGAAAAACTGTACCCATGCCTCTATTAACAATGCACCCTCCAACATTTTCCTGGGGATTGAAGACATTGGTGTTATTCCATTGTGCTCTTGGTAGTATTTCAGAAAAAAACAACTTTGCACCTGGGAAAGTGCAAAACTTTGCACTGATGTACCCAAAATGCTCTCTTCCACTGTGCACCACCAAAACATCAGGACTATGAAAGGGAGCCGTGTTTCTACAAAGAGCAAGCAGTGCCTGCAAATAACAGCAGAAAACACCTCTTGCCTTTGCCTACCTCTCCAGATCACAAACAAAGGAATCTCCCAGTATCCATCAATAACTCTAGCCATCTTCACTACACAACCAACACAGCAATGAAAAAAAGTATTACCCTCCCTTCCTGTAAAGCACACCCTTAACACTTGATTGGCTAATCCCCACAGTGCACTCCCATTTCCATGCCAGGCATGCTGAGAAGCCCCAGATGTAGCACGTGTGATCCGCGAACCACTGCGGTGTCCGCAGACCCTGTAACACAGGGGCAGCCCTTCTTCCCTTTCTACTTCACACTTTGCAGCACTCTCTCATTGGCTAGAGGTAAGCAGTCCCACAGCCATCCACCAATCACATTCAAGATCCCTACATCTAACTCTAGCAACTCAGTACAACACTGCAGATGTACTGTTCAACACTCAGAGCACAGGTCTCCTATGATTCCCAAGCACCTGCATCCAAAAGTATTGTAAAACTCTACAAGATTTCTACTTCCAGATTCATCCACATCTACACCCATCAACACAAACTACAGGTATGCATATGTTTTGTAATGTACATAGAAAATGAAAACTGCATGTATGTTACCAAAGCAAAGCAAGTACATAGATTGCATGCATATGAACCATCTCCTCACATCAACAGACAGTTCCTTACAATGCTGTTTGTTTTCTTGTACTGCCCAATAGCATAACAGCTGCAAACCACATATTTCAATTTCAGCACCACTGTCTGTGATTTTGTTAAATAAAATATCACATTGGTAACATTTGCACAGCACATGCAAGTGCAAGATCCTATGTGAAATGCCCAGAATGGACACAAAAAAGGGAAACTGCATGTATATTAGGAAAGCATACTAACACATGCATTGCACAATTGACAAAATGCACCATTGGGAGGAAAGCAAAGAAATGCATTGGAAACAGTGCTATCTGTAAATCTGGATACATAAATGCAACAACTGAAAAGAATGTCTGCACTCATGTAGCGAGCATCTAAGTGTGAGAAACTTAACACAATTCCACACACAGTAACATTCTCCTTTCCAATCTCTACATCTTTCTCCCGTTTTCTCACTCTACTATGACTTCCAGTATCCATTTCCAAAACAAATAGTGCAAAACCTTCTCACACACTTCATAACTGCAGCCCTATAGGGCACAGTTATTACTACAGCACTGGCCCCCATACCAACAATGCTAATACTCCCAAGGTCCCACTCGTATGCAGTGCTGTACAATTGCACACGCACACTAACTCTTACTGCCAACAAATCCTCCTACAATTTAAACAATGTGTCCCCCTACTGCTATTACTGTACCATTAACACACATACCCACTAACTTCCTTCTTTTGCAATTGCAGTGAAGAACCGCCTGATAAAAGCCAGTGCTGTCTCTCCTGGAAGATAAAACACAGAAGAACCCTACTCTTCACATCCCAAAAAGTAAGTACAGTACTGTTTGTAGTGGTCTGCCTGTTAATCGGACAGTGCAGTGTTGTTGTATTATAGCCTAGACAATGTTATCCAAGCCCACAGCACTCACTTCACGCTTACTCATTGCACCTTGCCAGGTCCACTGTTTCTATTGTCATCAGAACACCAGTATGTTAACACCCACTGGTTTCTTCAAGCACATTACACTGTCATGCACACTGAAGCAAACGTTTCCCACAGGAACAGACACACACATAGCATTACAACCTTCCCAACCAAAAGTAACAGCCCTTTGCACAATCACACTCCTCTATGTATACCTACCCTCATATTCATACACTAAAGCACAGTACACACAAATACATTGCACAACTTCCAAACCCACACTTTTCTTTTTTCTCCAACAGACACAAGACAATGGGCCTCATTACACGGTAGGCGGTAAGGGATTACCGGCACCGGTAAGGGCACCGGTGCCAGTAATCCCTAACCGCCCCACTACGAGGTCCCTTAGCAGGTCCCTACCCTAACACCTGGTTTTAGCAGGCGTTAAGGAAGGGACCCGTTGAGGGACTTCAGAGCTAATAGCGGGCCCATTATTAGCTCCATCCCCATTGAGCCCTATGGGGGCTCAAATGGGAATGGGGAATGGTTCCCGGAATGGGGATTTACCGGGTCCTCCAAGGTCGGAAAGACCCGGTAAGTCCCTATTCCGGGAACACGGACCCGGAATGCGGTAAGGGGGTAGTCATGGTGCTAATAGCGCCATGGCTACCGCCTACCGTGTAATGAGGCCCAATGCATACCAAAAAGCAACTCCATAGAAAACAATGCAGAAATCAGGGCAGATAAAACTCAAGCCATGCAAAATGGCCATCCACCTCTAGCAGACTTTGTACATATAGTTCAAACAAAACAGCTAATACAGTCACTAAGCAAAACGGAACCAGGTAGCAGGAAAAAAATTTGACTTCTCTTTCAAAATGTAAAACTGAAACTAAATATATTAAGAAGTATACAACTACCATTAGTGCTAACACTACTTCTACCAACGATAAAATAGCCACAAGTAAGCATTCCCAAAAATTAATTTTACAAAGAATTTTCCACCATAGAATCCTTCAGAACCTTATAAAAGCAGGGGAGAAATCAAACTCCTCCCTTAAAACTTACAGCAGAAAACTGATCCAGGAAGCTCTCATAGACAGTGCAATGCTGCTCAAAAGGAAATTATTTATATTAATTTTAAACAGAATGAAACCACTAACAAAATTCATTAGTAAACTACAAAAAGTACTTTGCAAAAGAGGCAATATCAGCATAGATAACTTTGCAAACGTCTGTGAAGGTGAGAGGATTTGATAGACCAGAAACAAACCTATAGTATGTATAGTATGTTGACCTGAAAACAATCGCATCATGTGACAAACATCGCAATCCTAGAATCACAATATAACCAGAGGGTGTCCATTTTGTAAAATGTCAGCCATTTGCTTTTTTCCTTTCTGTCAAAATGCTTTGCAAATGTATTCTATGCTTCGAACTGAGGCCACGGCATGAATGCTGAAATATTAACACAGACAGGAATGTCAAACTGTGCAGAAATATATTGATTTTCTCTCTCACTAAGTCCTTGAAGTCGAGCAGAAGCCGCACCTAATCAGTAGTCCAGGTGCCGGCTTGTCTTGCAAACGCTGTAGTAAAAGGCAGTTCAAACATGAATTGCATTCTCCTAGCGGTGCTCCTTCGCAGAGAATGGTATTTGCTGCTTCAGAACTGTCTGACCCTTAGCTCGTGAACCGAGACACACAGATAACGTAGTAAGGAATGTTTCCCTGCTAAGAACATGATATCTTTGCTGAGCTAAGAGCTCCATGTTCCCCATAACAGAAAGCTGTCTCTGCTGCTTTTGCTAGAATAACTATGTTTAGACTGAATGAAGAGTTGTCATAACATGTCATAATTGTCATGATTGTCAATCACTACAACATGTTTATGGGCCGATCGAATTGCCTTCGTAAAGATTATGGCCGTCATTACGACTTTGGCGGTAGCCATGCCGCTATTGGCGGCATGGCTGCCGCCAGAATCGGGTCCGGGTTCCCAGAATGTGGAATTACCGGGCCATTCCGAGTTCGGAGGGCCCGGTAATTCCTGCCTTCAGGAACCCAGGCCCGGACCTTTCCCATTCCCATTCCAGCCCCGTAGGGCTGAATGGGAATGGGAGAGGGAGCAAACAACGGGCCTATTACGAGCGGCCCGGTGTTTGCTCCCTCGCCCTCGCAGGACCTCGTAATCAGGCGGTATGGGGTTGATGGTGCCGGCACCTTTACCAGTGCCGTTAACCCCTTACCGCCTAACTTATAATGAGGCCCCATGTCTAATGTATATATATTGCTCCTTGAGCGTTGCTCGCTCTCTCGCATCTCACGGGGTCTGGGAACACACGTCGTGAGGTGTTGAGACCCAGTCGGCTGACTGACAATACTTTAAAATAAACCAGTCTTGTTTGGAAAACAAACCTCGTGTCTGACGTGTCACTTGAGTATATGGTTTTTGTGCCTTAGTTTCCATATGCAGTCTTTATGGCCTAGGAAATATGACGCCCGATTAGGGACCCTCCCACTAATGCTCTATCGTATATGTTGAAGTTGAAGAAGGCCAAAACGAGTCGAAGACTAAGCCGTCAAGCCGGGATCAGAAGGTGTTCGGGGCGCCCCTGTAGAAGTGATGTGAGACTCCTCCGCAGATCTGTACAGAGCCGATCCCTGATCGACGAGCAGCGCCCAGAGGGCATCAAGGTGAGGGTCCTGGAACGAGGCATATTGAGCCAGACACGCAGTCACAACGATTCTTGGTTGCATCTGTATACAGACGAATTGTGTCCTGAGTGACGAATTGGTTGATCAGGTGAGTCGTGCCCCGATTCTTAAACGTCCTGATATTGGTTGAGTGTTGCTCTTGCAAGATCAAACGCCCAGGGTAAGAAAAGGGTAAGAATTAACCATGCCTGGGAAATTGTCTTCCTGTTTAGTGAGTTTTTTTCACTGCGGTAGACAATCTTTGGAAACTGCCAGGTCGCGCCACCCGAGGGGTCGCCGGCACATGAGATGTACATAAAGTATTGTATAGGGGCAATAGTATTTAATGCAATTTGGCATAGGCAGACCAGACGTGTGTCAGACCTTCAGTGGCCTAATTATGGGAGCTTTGAATTAGCACGTATAGAACACATAGAATCTTGCTACGCAAAAAGGCCCGACCAGCAGCGTTCGATGTTGTAAGAGACAGGAGGAAGGAAGCTCATTTCCGATTGAGAAGTAGAGAGAATCACGCACGCAGACATAAAACGAATGTAGAGAAAGCGCTAGAGCATGATCAGCATCAGCAGACAGAAGCCATTAGGAACATGGACAGGGCTTTCCAATTAGATGTACAGAAAATATATCCTTCACAAGATTTACATGTATCGGATGAACTAATAAACAAAATATTGAATGAGTGAAGATGAACATCAAAGTACTTACCCAGTTGCACCTCCTCCTTATGTACCTCCCATTCCCGTTATTCCATCCGCAACTACAGTAAGCAGTTCCTCTCTCCATGTGCCTGTGACATTATTTCCTCCACCGCCTTCAGAGCATGAGTTAGCCACTTTAGCAGGCAGTTCTACAGGGATGGGGCCTGTGCAAGGAAGCAGTAGACAGACCCGTAGTACGATTAGCAAAAAAAGGAAAACAGTACTGAAAGAATGGGCAGAAACATATATTGATGATGGCAATGAAGTGGCTGTGCAAAGTTCCATATCTGATCATAGAGGCCTTGGTGAACAACAGGTATTGTTAGAATGCATGGGGAATTATCTTGTGAAAATATGGAAGGATTTGATCGATACAGTGGTACCACAAGAGTTGCGTGATTCAGTTGTCCTTTCGAATTTTCAAGATAATGCGAAGAAAGCACGAGAACACATAGGCCGCTTTTTTGTGTTTAAGCGAGAACTTGATCGATTGCACAAAGAATTAATGAAAAAAGATAAACTGCATATGTTGTATGTCCAGCAAAGGTTTTTTCTGCCGTTGAAACCTGTTAGTGAAGAAATATGAATTTGTACGCGAGATCCGCTTAGATGGATTACGGATGTCTCCATTTCCCCAATTGAAGTGCATGATACGTTTAGTCAGTATACACCAGAAATGCAGAGAAAGGTATTGCAGGTCATGGTAGTGTACCTACAGGATGATTGTATGAAGAACAGGATATGTTGTCCCGCTGATTTAATGACAATTTACAAAAGAGCATTTTCGCCTAAAACTGGAACGACTGCTTTTTCTCTTGATTTAGCTTTGTTGCTTAATAGGCGAACAAATGTAGAATCGCCTAGTTTGCAATTATCCATGAGGGAATTACCTCCCACGTTTGTCCCGAAAGTAGAAGTTGCTGCCGATGGAGCGACTCCAGCGCGAACGATAGAAGCTCATTATATCGCACAGTTTGTACATGTCCCTTTTTTGAGGCAAGAGGTAAATCCTATAAAGCAAACGATCCCTAATATTAGGAAGAACCCGTCAGGATTCTATAAGGAAATTGAATCTGTTTTGAATTCATCTGTTTTTACATTGAGTGACATTGATTTATTGTTTCCTGTGATTCTTCCGGTAGACATATGGAAACAGGTTAGAAATATAAATGATGCGCCGATATTAGGTGATACATTGGAGAATTTGACTGGAATTGATAGTGAGAGAAAGGCTGGAGAGAAGCCATTGCAAGTAATGTTGGCTCGCCATCGCAAATAGTAGAGAAATTGAAAACCTTGATACCCGAAAAGAGAATAGTTTGGGATAAATTGACTGCTTGTTTGCAGGGCAAAGAGGAAGGAGCGACAGATTATTTTAATCGATTTGAAGAAGTATTTGCAGATTTTAGTGGTCAAGATTTAAGTACTGAACCCGGGAAAAGATTGTTTGTTGATAAGTTTGTGCAAGGGTTCTTACCGAAAAGTTTAATAATGACATCTGAAAGTGCTTGGCAAGCAAAACACAAAGTGAAGTATTACATATGGCCCAGCATTATGAGAATAGAGTAAATTCAGAAATGGACAAGGAACTGAGGGACAAAGGGAATTTGAAAACAAGAGTACTGTTGCAGTAGCAAACAATAATAGAGGTGGTGGGAACGCACCGTCCAGAGTCCAATTTTCATTAGCATCCAACATGCAAGGTGGTCCAATAGGGATTAATCAATGTGCCTATTGTAGACAAGAAGGCCATTGGCGAGCACAATGCCCGCATATACAGGATCGAAATGGGACTTTACTGAGAAGACATAATAGAGGTCGTCCGGGAATACAAGGACAGAAAAGAAACCAAAGAGTGCCACAATTTTAGGATACCCAGGGTAATCAGAATCAGAACCAGAATCAGAACCAACAGAGAAACAGTACAAATGGTGGGAATATTTTTGGCAATCAGTCCAATGCATATTACTCTGGCGACTTTATATCTGACGATGTACTGTTCTACAAGGACAGCCCGAGACAAGGTTTGGAACCAGTATCTATTCCCATAGACCAGAAAGCGCCCTACATAGAAATGAAGGTTGGGAATAGGGAGCAAATACTTTTAGTGGACACAGGTGCACAAAAATGTTTGTTTGACCATCAGCGGGTTCCATATATACCACTGTCAGCGCATAATGATGTCTCAGTAGGTTTCTCAGTTACACCAGTAATTAGTCCAGTGTCACAACCAGTACCTATAACACTAGGTCCATTCACTCAATCCTGTTAATTTCTCTTGATGAAAAAAATTGCGGCGAAAATCTGTTGGGATTAAATTTGTTGAAGAAATTGAATGCAGTCATTTATTGTTCACCTGATGGAGTGTATTTGACAATTTCACCACAAAAGACTCCTGTATTGCACTTTTTATCTAAACCACTACAGACTGAATTGACGGCTTGTATATGGGCAGTGAACAATAATGATGTTGGTTGTTTAAAAGTAGAGCCAGTGAAAGTTGTTTTGAAAGAAGGTATTACATTGCTGCGTATTCCGCAATATAAAATTTCGGCCGAGGGAGAAAAAACGTTGAAATGCATTGTATCAGATTTGATTAAAAGAAACGTAATTGAAGAAACTTCTGGTAGTACTTGCAATAGTCTGATTCTCCCGGTTTACAAGAAAGGAGGTAATGACATATTGTACCATTTTATAATTGATTTTCGCTGAGTTAATAAAGTGGTTGATCCGCAATTTCCATTAGTCCCAGATGTAACTACGGTTTTGACTATGATCCCAGCTTCTGCATCGTACTTTAGTGTTGTAGATTTGAAGAATGTGTTTTTTAGTATCCCAGTGCATCCAGATAGCAGATATTTTTTCTGCTTTTACTCTAGGAGGCCGTTCATTTACATTTACACAAATTCCGCAAGGCTACACTGAGAGTACAAGCATTTAAAGTAGAGCATTAAAGGAACAACTAGATATACTAGAACTACCAGCAGGTTATGATTTATTACAGTACATAGACGATTTATTAATAGCAGCAGACACAGAAGAAATTTGTAAAAAAAGTACTGTTGCATTATTGACAAATTTAGCAGCACATGGACACAAAGCTTCGCTAAATAAATTCCAATATTGTCAAAAAGAAGTGGCCTACTGGGGCTACCTCCTTTCGAAGGAGGGAAGAAGATTGACACCAGAAAGGATAGAAAGCATCTCTGATATGCCTATCCCAAATATGCAGAAATAAGTCAGGGCTTTAATTGGCATGGCTTCATATTGTAGGCAGTGGATTGCAAATGTTTCTATGATCGTGATACCAATAGTGGCATTGACAAAGAAGGATGTTACCTTACCTTTGCCAATGAACATGGAATGTCAAGAAACATTTGACCTGCTCAAAGCTGCATTGTGTTCAGCTCTGGTTTTGGGCATGCCAAATATTGACAAGAGTTTTAAATTATTTGTGCATGAAAATAATGGATGTGCTTTGGCTGTTTTGACTCAGGAACAAGGGGGGAGTAATAGACCATGCGGTTACTTCTCTTTCACGTTGGATCCTGTTGCATGTGCTTTGCCGCGCTGCTTGCGAGCTGTTCCTGCAGCCGCTGTGTCAGTAAAACAAACCGAGGGTATGGTTTTAGGTCACGCTTTAACCGTCATGGTACCCCATTCAGTGGACGTTCTTTTAAATCGAACGCAGATGCAACACCTTACATCAGCCAGATTAACAAGGTATGAAATAGTTCTAATTGCACCACATATCCAAATTATGAGGTGTTGCGCTTTAAATCCGGCTGAGTTAATGCCCCCTCCCAATGACAAAGGGGGTGAAAAACAATTCCCCCATGATTGTTTAATGGTTACTGAACAAGAGACAAAAGGAAGAATTGACCTAACTGATACCCCACAGAAAGAGCCAGATGGAGAATTGTTTTGTGACGGTTCTTGTTTTAAATTACCAGATGGCAAATCAACTGCTGCTTATGCCATCACAACACTGAAAAGTACTATAGACAGCAAAATAATCCCATATAACTCAGCACAAGCTGCAGAAATAATAGCGTTAACAAGAGCATGTGAAATTTCTGTAAACTTCAATGTAAACATATATACAGACAGTCACTATGCCTTTGGGGTGGTACACAATTTTGGCCTATTATGGGCTGAAAGAGGTTTCCTGACATCACACGGAACCAAAATCCAAAATAGCACTTTTAATAGTGAGACTGTTGTCAGCACTTGCGCTTCCCAACCGATTAGCAATAATGAAATGTGAAGCACATAAAAAAGTAACATGTAACATTGGAAAGGGAAACGCATTTGCAGACAGATTTGTGAAACAAATTGCCACTGATTTACACACAAAAATGTATGTTGAAAAAATAGAAGAAGTACTCTACATGATAGAAAATTGAATTGCCACAGTTAAGGAAATGGAAGCAGAAGCTACTGTAGATGAAATAAAAAACTGGTCTGAGGGACCAGCAGAATTAGATTCTAAAGGTTGCTGGGTGGACAAACAAAATAACAGATGGATGTTGCCAAATGCCTATGTAATGGCTATGGTCACTATGGCCCACAGTCCAACACACATATATGCTAGAAAAAGGATTCAACATCTGAATTCTGAATGGCAGAATCCACACATTAGAAAAACAGCTGAAAGATTGGTTCAGAATTGTATGACCTGTTTCCAACATAACATTGGAAAGGGAACAGTTACGCCAGTAGGAAGTTTTGGCCCACTGTCTATGCCGTTTGAAGCCATCCATTTTAATTTCATAGAAATGGAGAGGTGCCAAATCTATATGTATGTCCTTGTGGTGGTCTGCGCATTTAGTAAATGTGTAGAGGCCTATCCCCTGAAAGATTGTACAGCTATGTCCACAGCTAAAGTCATGCTAAAAGAATACTTTTCCCGTTTTGGGCTACCCCGAGTCATATGGTCAGATAACGGCCCGCACTTTATTGCAGCCATGATATTGCAAATTTGTGCAGGTGTCCAGATTGATAAACGATTCCATAAGGCTAGACACCCGATGAGTGCTGGTTTGGTGAAACGTCAGAACGGTATCTTGAAAAACAAAATCAGTAAAATAAGTACAGGGAGCAATTTGAAATGGCCTGATGCATTACCACTAGCTTTGCTTTGCATGCGAAAAACTGTACAGGCATGGACTGGTCTCTCCCCTTACGAAATCGTGATGGGGAGACCAGCGAATGTTTGGAATGCCCCTCGGCCAAAACAGTTGAGGGATATAGAGTACCTATTACTTATTGATTACTGTAGACAATTGACTCAAAACTTGTGTTTGATTCATCAGCAAGTGCAAGAGGCTCTTCCTTTTAGATACACCGGCCCAGGTCATTGTCTGCAGCCTGGAGACTGGACGTTAATCAAGAATTTTGAAAGAAAATCTTCATTTGCACCACACTGGAAGGGGCCTTTCCAAGTGCTTCTGGCTACACAGACTGCAGTCCAAGTGAATGGACGCAAGTACTGGATCCACACAACACACATGAAAAGAGTTCTGTTCTCTTTGCCACATGAGAAAGAGCTTGATGATCGTTATGTCGAAAGAAAGACAGCTGCACTTGTTCACAAAGATATGATCACCAGTTCCCTGCCAGAAGTGCTTTCTAAGCCTGCGAAAGGGCCTGGGAAGATTGCAACAAAGATCGAAAGGCCAAAGGTGCCTCAACTTTGTCCGACTGCTGCCTCATCATCACGCAGTGCATCGCAAGCTGGCACTGATCCTGCATCTGGAAATGAGAGTGCATTGTTCATCGATCATACTGTATCTGCAGCTGTGAGGTACAATCTACGTTCACAAAATCGGAAGTGATCAGCTTTTGTTTTACCTTTGTTCCCAGCATGGATGAAGTGGGAACGGAGGCCTTGGGAAAAGGAGCGCATGAGCTGTATCAAGCTGGATCCATTGAATGCTCTGCCACGCGGTTTCCCGGTGCTACCATTGAAAGTGAAGGACCATTGCAACCTAGAACGGACAAGCGGGGGCATATGGTACCGACACTATCAAATTGATACTTGCTCCTGCCTTTTTGGAGCTCTGTGTAAATTCACATTAGCTTGCTGTCATCTGTTAAGCAGGCTACCCTGAACTGGCCTGAATGCTTTGCTGCTAACGTGTGTTGCTGTGGAGAACTTTCCTCGACAGACATTGAAAAACTTTTCCTTATATAAACATTACAGACAATGGCCCTCATTACGACCCTGGCGGAGGACCATGGTGCAATTTGCACCATGGTCCATGGCGCAAAGCTGCCAACTCCGCCATGGGGGTTGGCGGACTTACCGCCCCATTCCGACCTTGGCGGGGCGGTAAGTCCCCAATCCCCATTTACCCTTCCCCATTCCCATTTTTGCCCCATAGGGTATAATGGGAGTGGGGAAGGTGTTAATTACGCCACCGTAAATTACGGTGGCGTAATTAACAACAAGTCCCGTAGCGCCATGGATTTTTCCGCCTGCAAAAAGCAGGCGTGAAAATCACCATGGCGCTACGGGAACTCGTAGTCTGGCGGAAAGGTACGCCATGCTTTACGCCGGCGTAAACCCCTTTCCGCCAGGGTCCTAATGAGGGCCAATGCCTATATTTGCTTCTGTTCCCTCCTGTACCAATGCTGTTGATGATATAGAAATAGAGACTAAGCCTTTTCCTAGAAAGACTTGGTTTGGAAAGAATAATATGCTAATGATTATGATACCGCTTTGCATTTTGATTACACTGTTCCCAATATTTTGATATCAAGAAACTATACATCCTTTGAACTCTCTTTTGACTGCTACCAATGCTCCTACTACAAGCAGCCCAGTGCATGTGCTTTCTTATACTCTCCCCTCACAAGAAGTGAAACATAGAAAAGGGTATGACAATAATACATTGCTACTAATTATGAATATGACCCATGTTATCTTGAATAGGTCCAATTGTTGGGTCTGTTCCCATTTACCCCAGCACGGTGAAATAGGAATGGGTTGGTATGTACATCCTTTGCCACTTAATACTGCCTGTTACCCATCATTAAGAGCGCTATTCTTTGGAAAATGGAATGATAGTGTTACTGGTCAGTTTGATGGAACAACCATAAATGAATTTGAAAGATTGGTATTAGAACCGCTGTTCTGTATTTACAAGCAGAAGCAAAATAAACACGGTAACAGCAAGTCCAGTAGATAGGCTCTCTAGGCCTTACAAGTCCCTAATCACATTTAAAATGGCTCTGGTAGGAAACAAAGATGCTGTTCCTCCCTCCTATACTATTAATCATAGTCCACGTTCTGTCCCATTTTGCTTACGGAAGAAGGGTTCCCACCCAGTGGGAACATTCACTAGATGCTTGAATATTGCTGTGCTTGAGCAAGAAGAGAAACCATTAGATAGAGGAGGTTCTGTCTATTTTGTATATGGACATCAGGCCTATCCATGGTTACCTAGAACTTGGGAAGGGACCTGTTATTTAGGTATACTTTTACCTGGTGTATTTCTTTCCAAAACTTCTGAAATATCAAAACTATCTAGATCTCGGCCACAACGAGATGATACCGCAGGACAGATCGTAGGGGATATAGCGAAATCATTTATATCATTTTGGGCACAAGCAATACATTCATGGAATATAAGAAAACTGTCCAGGGTGTTAGAAAAAACGATAAATGGAGCTACAGATATACTCTATAATATGACACTGGAACAAAAAGCAATCAGATTCATTGCACTTCAAAATAGAATGGTGCTTGATATAATTTTGGCTGATCGTGGAGGGGTATGCAAATTGGTGGGGACAGCGTGCTGTGTATTCGTAAGTGACTCCTCCCCC
Source organism: Ambystoma mexicanum (assembly GCF_040938575.1). Classification (NCBI taxonomy): domain Eukaryota; kingdom Metazoa; phylum Chordata; class Amphibia; order Caudata; family Ambystomatidae; genus Ambystoma; species Ambystoma mexicanum. Next base: position 1,496,465,300 of record NC_090921.1, read on the forward strand.
ACGATATTTGAAGCAATTAAGAAGTTGCATGTCCTAAGTTCTGAAATTCATGCTCCTACAGGTGGTTGGTTCACGAAAATTAAATAATTAAAGAATTTATGGCAATTAATATTTCTGATGACGATTACAGCAGTATGGGTAGTTCGGATTTGGACACGTGGTCCGATGAAGACGCAATGTATGGATGATGCTTTTGGCTTACGGCCAAAGTAGGGTTTGTTAGACCAGAAACGACCCTATAGTATGTATAGTATGTATAGTATGTTGGCCAGAAACCAATCACATCATGTGACAAACATCGCAATCCTAGAATCATCAATGTAACCAGAAGGCGTCCATTTTGTAAAATGTTAGCCATTTTCTTTTTTCCTCTCTGTCAAAACGCTTTGCAAATATATTCTATGCTTCGAACACAAACACAGTGCGAAGCCAAGGCCTGAATGCTGAAATACTAACAGACAGGAATGCCAAACTGTGCAGAAATACATAGTTTTTCTCTCTCACTAAGTCCTTGAAGTCGAGCAGAAGCTGCATTTAATCGATAGGCCAGGTGCCGGCTTGTTTTGCAAACGCTGTAGTAAAAGGCAGTTGAAACCTGAATTATGTTCTCCTAGCGGTGCTCCTTCGCGGAGAGTCGTATTTTCTCTTTCAGAACTGTCTGACCCTTAGCTCGTGAACCGAGACACACAGATAACGTAGTAAGGCATGTTTCCCGGCTAAGACCATGATATCTTTGCCGAGCTAAGAGCTCCATGTTCCCAATAACAGAAAGCTGTCTCTGCTGCCTTTGCTAGAATAACTATGTTTAGACTGAATGAAGAGTTGTCATAACATGTCATAATTGTCATGATTGTCAATCACTGAACCCTAGCATGTATGACATGTTTGTGGGTGGATCGAATTGCCTTCGTAAAGATTATGAGCCTCATCACGAGTTTGGTGGTAACCCTTAAATGCAGCAGTAGCGCTATTACTGCCGCATTTAAGGGTCTGCCAGATTATGACCTTGGTGGATTTCCCCCCAGCTTTCAGCTGGGGGGAAATCCGTGGCAAATTTGCCAATTTTTACCGCATTTACCGCCGGCAGGAAAACCGCCGGCGGTAATAGCGCAAATTTTCCCCATTGGGCCCAATGGGGAGTGAGGAATTCCCGAAGGGGCCCAATGGGGAATGGGCAATAACTGTTCTGACAAACCCGTGATCCGGCACTAATAGCGCCGGGGGTTTGGCAGTAGGGCTATTAGCGCCACCCAACTCGTGATGAGGCCCTATGTCTAATGTATATATATTGCTGCTTGAGAGTTGCTCGCTCTCTCGCATCTCACTGGGTCTGGGAACACACGTCGTGAGGCGTTGAGACCCAGTCAGCCGACTGAGAATACTTTGAAATAAAACAGAGTTGTTTGGAAAACAAACCTTGTGTCTGACGTGTCACTTGAGTATATGGTTATTGTGCCTTAGTTTCCATATGCAGTCTTTATGGCCTAGCAGATTCACAACACCAGCACAGAGCCATATTTCAATGAAGAGGCATACAAACAAGATCAAACAAACCCAATTGCCATACATAGCAGTCGGTGAGGGTATGAAAATGTAGACAATACCATTATGGGAGAAGAAACGCTGATTGCAAGAATATCCCCAGCAAACTTACAATCAACTCTCCATTCCATCGAACCAATCTGTCCCATCTGCAAATGGCTGTGCACCTCAATGTGTAACGTATGAAAACAATCTTTCAAATCTTTGCAGCAGTTCCTCAATCAGTATGTGAAAGCCAAAGACCAAATAAAATTTAAATTATTACAAACTATGGACTCCTGTCCAGTGCGCAAATACACAGGACTACGAGGACATTCATTAACCTGCATTTCCAGACCTGCTTGCAAAACCACCTTCTAACACATCAAAATGTTAGCAAAACACAATTCTACTGTACAAAATCTCATTCAGAGACTGTACTATGCATAAAGTCCTGTTTTAGCACTGGAGCATTTAAATGACATTCTTCTACATGGTACAGCCAAAGAACTGCTCGAAGAAGTAGACCACATCCAAAGCAAATATTTTGGAACTGAAGTGCACTTACAAAATACAGTAACTTTAGAAGAGAGTAGCGACAACCTTGCAGAGGCCAACCTTCTATTACACCAGGCGTACAAAAAAGAAATAGCCAAGTTTAAAAGTAGAAATGCTGAAGTACAAAAGCAAGTATGTATGTGTTTTGCCGCAGAAATGTTTATACAAAGAGCACCTGTAGTTATAACGTACAAAATAGAAGACAATGAGGAATCCCAATGATTCCAATTAGCTTTATATTTTATAGCAGAAAACAAATATGAAATTACTAACCCCTCAATACTTTGCACATACTGCACTGGAAAACTTGACAGTAGCCAAATGCCTTCACGGGCTATCACTAATAACTTGAAAATATTCCCACTCCCATAACCACTTGTAATCCAAACAGTGCACCCATTTCAAGCGATAATACGCCTTCAACTGAAAACAGCCAAGTTGCCTCCTTCTGAATTACTGAAAGGCATTCATGGCAAAGTAGCTTATATGGCATTAGTCCTTAAAGAAAATGTAGACACTGTAGGAGTGCACCGGCCAATAGATCAATCTTTGACTATCGTGGCAGCAACTAGTAGACTTAAACAAAGTTAGAGAAGCACTGCAATATCTTAACGAGTACAATGAATACTACAAAGAAATAAACATTTAAGAAAACCTGAGAGAAACCACTGAAATAATTCAGGTTTCCTCATCAACTGGCCAATTTGAATTCCAGATCCTACTACAGCCTCCAATATTTTAGACCAGTATACAATTCACCCACTGCACTCCAAAGACACCGTAGATGATGCACTAGAAACATATCAAATGCAGCAAGCCCAAGGATCTCCAATCAGCATATGGGAAAAAAGTGCAGAAGCACAAGCCTTTCCTCTACTTTTCCTACTGGAAAAGGTGGAAGGTACGATGAAAGATGCACACAAATAACAGCATCAGAATACCGCTCTTTACAAATGTATTCCATCATTGCTTTATTGCCATGCTGCACTTCATCTGTAATAAAACAATCCCCCCCCCCTTGGGGAAGTGGAACACCTCTTTTGGAGAAAAGAATATCAAGCTAGAGGAGCACCACACATCCAAATGCTTTTGTGGATTAAAGATGCTCCTAAATTTGGTCAGGACAGTGATGCCACTGTTTTACAGTTCATTCACAAATATGTCACTCATGAAATCTCTTCAGAAAGTGCACATTGTGACCTACATGCAAAAATTCTGCAGTTTCAAAGACACAAGTGTGGCAAGTATTGTGTATTGTCGGTGCAAATATAAGAACAAAGGCAAATACTACACCAAATGCTGGTTTGGGTTCCCTATACCAGTTTCAGCAAAAGGATAAGTAAACAGTTTCATGCCTTCTGTTAGACACAGTGTGAAAGGCAAATTGCCTAGGAACACATACTGCATAAAAAGAACCGAAGCATCGAAGTACATCAATGATTACACTGCAATCATTGCACTCCTATGGAATGCAAACATAGCTGTGCAGTACATTGCAGACAATTCCATTGCAGTTGCACAATATGTCACAGCCTAGTTAACCAAAGCTGAAAAATCAGAGCTCAAAGACCTCGGGGATGACATATCATCTGACAAAACATTGTCACAAAATGATACAGCTTTGGCATAAAAATGCTCTCCCATAGGGAATGTGGCTGCTATAAAGCCGCAGACCGTTTAACCGGCACAGACTTGTATGGGAAATCTGAAAACATAGTCTGGATAAACCTTGGTCCTGCTGCATCCAGAAAAAAAGTTCCCAAATCATACCATGGCATAGAAACAATAGCCAGAAAAACAACTTATTGGACACATACTAACCAAACAGGAGTACAGCTTTGGAAAGCATGTGCCTATACCACATAGCCCAAAACCTCTCATAAAAAAATAATATTAAACCAGATGAGAAAAAAGGTAAATTCATAGTCAGAAATTGTGAGGGCAGCCTGGTTAAACTTACCTAATGCAGCCTGATTAATCATATGAAGCTATCATTAAAAACTCCTCAACATAGAGAACTTTACTACATGTCCCTACTGCAACTTTTTAAACCATGCAGAAAAGAATATTTATTGTACACCCATGCCTCCTATGAAGATGCTTTGAACGCAAGTGAAAGCATTATAACAGATATAAACTTCACACAGTAAAAAACATATTGGACATTGAACGCCAACAAGAAGAAGAACTTCAAGCACAACTAAATGTAGACACTCCTTAGAGCAACCTTCTATTACAGGAGGCCAAGAACCACTTTGACAGCCACTCATAGCAAATGAGGCAGAATTAGCCATGACTGCAGAAGAAAACACCATGTGTCAGTATGAGCAATCAGAAGAAAACTTTGCTCTACTGAAATCACAACTGAACAATGAGCAGCGTAGCATTTTAGAAGTAACTAAAGAAATTGAACATGGTGTGCAGCACGAAACTAAAATGTGTAACTGTCAAAACTATAAACCTGTACTCCTTTATATAAGTAGTCAAGCTGGTTCAGGAAAAACATTCTAATTAAAAAATCATCAGCAAGTTCCTCCAACAATTGACAAGCAACAAGCGTTCAGCTGTTGTAACTGCCCCCACAGGTTTAGCTGCCTAGAACATACTTGGTGTTACTTTACACTGAATGTTACTCCTTCCAGTAGAACACCAAAACAAATTAGACTACTACCAGCTTTCTGCAGAAGCTGCTATGGAGCTACGCAGAGTTTTGAAACAAATGAAAATGCTCTTAATAGATGAGGTGAGCATGGTCTCCAAACTAATGTTGGCTTTGATTCACCTCAGATTACAAGAGGTCCTTAAAACAGACTACGAAGAACTGTTTGGATGAAGACACGTTATTGTTTTTGGAGATCTTCTTCAATTAACACCAGTGAAAGGTAAGCCTATTTTGAAAACCTTAGGACACAAACTGTGCCATAATATACTTGGCAGTATAGGAAATGTAAATCTCTGGCAACATTTCCAATACAGGGAACTAACTGAAAACATGCGTCAGTCTGCAGACCCCACCTATGCTAACATTTTGAAAAGCATTCAGATTGGTGTGCTTTCTAAGGAAGCACAGTCTACCTTAAATAGCAGACACATCCATGAGCTATACAGCCATAAAACATGTGCTACTGATGTCATGGAACAATTAGCACACAAAAATGTAAACTGTATGCACTTAATTCCAAACCCGTATGCAAGCTGTGCACAATTCAATGAAACAATGTTGAAAACGAAATGCAACCAATAGTGCAAATATACTCGACAGACAAACTGGACGTGCACGGTATGACAGTGAACAAGCCACAGTACGACTAAATATGTTACACTCACGAAGCGCTGGTCCCTTTGGTCTAGAAGCCGGCTCTGTGGCTCCATTCGGAGTGGTACCTTCAAGATGGTGGATCGCAGTACGAACGGTTCTGCTATCACCGTTCCAGTCCTCTCACGTTCGCCAGAGGTACGGCGTACCACTCACGTGACTCCTCATAGGACACTGAGACTTCCAGCTCTTCGCGTCGCTACTGTTCTAGCGGATGCTCCGTGAGTTCGCAACTAGGCAATCTCAATCCTCAGCAGAAACCTCTTACCTCTGACCATTACTAACCCCTCTTCTCTTAACTTTCCAGATTCTCTACTCAGCATTCTTTGCGGACACAAACCCCCCGGATTCATCTTGCGTCTCATTCTGAAACGCCACCTTTGAGTTCTCAAGCTACTGTATTCCGGGTAATAATAAAAACTCCCGTCCAAGTCCCTTTCTGAATCTTTCTTCGAGTATTGTAGGATTTGATTCTACGGGCTTACTCACCTTTACTTCCTTCTGACAGACTTGTGTTCCAGTCGCCCTCTCTGTGTCCCGTATTCTCGGCTTCTCTCCTGGTATTTCCAATCCGGCTGGTTAAGAGGTCAGGGGAATTAGTCTCTTTCCTGTTTTCCCCATTTCCCTTTCTGTACTTCTGCTATTCATCACTTCGCTTCTCATTTCTTCCCTCTCCAGAAGAAGTCTTCCGATACTCAACGCCACGATCGATTGGCGACATCAGCCTGCGAACCACACTCCAATCTTCGGATCCTGCGCTCGACCCGGGTTTTCTTCCCCAGAGGGTTTCCCTGACTGGCGCGTACCTCTGGCTCTGGGTTTTCCTACCAGGTAAGAGGCTGACGCGTTGGTCGGGGAGATTCTTGAGTTCAGCATTTGCTTCCCGTTGAACATATCAGTCTGCTCAGGTAAGACCTCCAAACCTATTTAATCGGGGGTTTCTTAAAGATCCATTGAACCTAGTCTAAGGATGCAGTAATCGTTAACAGTTAGCGACGCCCGAAATAAGGCTACGGCAGACTGATATTCAATGGAACAGCAAATGCAACAACTTATTGCCGCCATGCAAACAATGTCCCTAGAGATGCAGGCTCTCAAACAGGATAATGCTCAATTACGACAACAGGTTACTCGTGCCTTCTCAGACTCTCCCCCAGTAAGTTTGAATACAGGCAAGTTTGACGGAGATCCACACAAACTTAAGGAGTTTCTTGATAGCTGCACTGTGCAGTTTACCTTTAAGTCCCGCTTCTTCCCCACGGACAAAGATAAGGTTGGCTTTGTGATTTCACATTTGGCCGGACCTGCTTTGGCCTGGGCTACACCTTTAGTGACCTCTAATAATGTGATCTTGGACTCTTATTCTGCCTTCACCAACAGTTTGAAATCAATGTTCAGTAGACAAGAGATCTCAGTGTCCACGCAAGAAAGACTGTTAGATCTTAGACGAAGTAACAAAGACCTGCTTACCTATATCACACTCTTCAAACAGCTTTCCTCTGAGTTAGGATGGCCAGACGATGGGTTGCTCACCTTATTCCGACGAGGACTTTCGGACGAACTAAAGGATGAGGTAGCTAAGGTTCCGCGTCCGGCAAATCTAGCGGATATGATAACACTCATCATGCAAATCGATTACCGCTTACATGAACGTTCTTATGAAAAGAAGAAGACTAGAGGCATACGATCCCAACTCGATTATCCCTCCGTAACAAATAAACCTATTGCTTCTGCCGAGCCTATGCAAATAGGAACAGTGAGAGGACCCCTATCGGCAGCAGAGAAAGAGAGAAGAAAGAGTTTGGGATTATGCATGTATTGCGGAGCCTCATCTCATAAGTTACGAGATTGTCCTTTAGTTCCTCCCCGACGCACTCCAGCTAAGGGGTTGGGAAACTTCAAAGCCCTACCGCAGGGGGAACAACGGTAGGGGTGCAAGATTCTGATTCCCCAAAGAGAATCCCTGTAAATGTGGACTCGGTGGCAACCACTCAAAATATGGTTATTATTTCAGTTACTCTTGTTTTACACGCTCAGATGGTACAGAACGTACCTGCTCTGATAGACTGCGGAGCTGCAGGGAATTTCATTGATGATCAATGGGCCAATAAACAAGGAATTAACTTTATACCCAAAGCGATGGTCACTCCTATCCAAGGAGTTGACGGACATCCACTAAGTTCCGGTCCTATCCGAGAACAGACAGAACCTGTTGTCTGTCAAATTGCCTCACATAAAGAGACCATAACTTTCGATCTAATCAAGGCAGCCCATTTCCCCATTATATTGGGTCTCCCCTAGTTAAGGAGGCATAACCCCTTTATAAATTGGACAGCAGGTACTCTCTTCCTCGGCTCGGAATACTCTGTCAGCCATTGTTTAGCCAAGGAATCAGTTGGCATCTACATTCCGACTGAAAACTCGATCCCTTCACCAGAATCCTCAATAAACAACTTGGAGATTGTTCCGGAATGTTATTCTAAGTATCAGTCTGTCTTCTCCAATCCCCAGTTCCCTACTCTACCACCTCATAGAAGAGATGACGGTCACATTGAACTTCTTCCTGACAAACCCATCCCGTTTGGGAGAATGTACGTCCTTTCCCAACAAGAAAAGGTAGTCCTTAAAGAATATCTCCAAACCAATTTAAGGAACGGGCTCATTACTGAGTCGGTTTCCCCGGCCGGAGCCTCTCTCTTCTTCATCCCAAAGAAGGAGACTAATGAACTTCGACCTTGTATCGACTACAGGGGTCTTAACAAGATCACAGTGGCAGACAAATATCCTATGCCATTAATCCCTGACATCCTGGAGGCAGTTCGAGGAGCTTCCTCTTATACTAAGCTGGACCTTCGCGGAGCTTACCATCTCATCCGTATTGCCCCTGGAGACGAATGGAAGACAGCATTTCGAACCCCATTTGGGCATTTTGAATATCACGTCATGCCTTTTGGATTGGTGAACGCACCTGCCGTGTTCCAGCGTTTCATGGACCATCTATTCCCAGATATTCTATTCCATTTTGTAATCATCTACTTAGACGACATCTTAGTATACTCCTACTCTCAAGAAGAACACCTGATACATGTAAAAACTGTACTCGAACGACTGCAGTCAAATCAGCTTTACTGTAAAGCATCTAAATGTGAATTTCACCAAAGACAGGTAAACTATCTCCGGTTTGTGATGTCAGCCCAAGGCATTTCCATGGATCCAAAAAAGATCTCCGCGGTGGTTGAATGGCCTATACCTTCTAACGTTAAGGAGATCCAACGTTTTTTAGGTTTTGCTAATTTTTACAGGAAATTCATCCCTAACTTTTCGGATATCATTCTGCCCCTTACTCGACTGTTAAAGAAGGGAATTCCGTTTGTATGGGATAAATCCACCGAATCCGCATTTCAGACTCTTAAATCCTTGTTCACTTCTGCATCCTGTTTGATAACCCCCGACCAGAATAAACAGTTTTTTGTGGAAACTGATGCATCTCATCATGCTCTAGGCGCGGTCTTACTTCAACAAACCGACCAAGGAGATGAAAGACCAGTTGCATATCTTTCTAAAACCTTTAGTGCCTCGGAACAAAAGTATTCAGTGCTCGAAAAAGAATTGCTGGCTATAAAAAGGGCGTTTGAAGAGTGGAGACACTTGTTACTTGGTTCACCCTTTCCTGTAGTGGTACGTACAGATCATCAAAATCTCAGGGTCCTACAGAATGCACATACAACCAACAGTCGACAAGCACGTTGGGCATATTTCTTCCTTCCATTCCGGATCGAATTCACCATACTTCCAGGAAAACAAAACCAGAGGGCGGATGCTCTCTCTCGTAAGGACATTCCAGTCTCCCAATTCAGCTCTGAACAATTGTTTTCCAAAGCAAGATTCATCGCTGTCATCACCGACTTCTTAAGTGAATTGAGGACTGCATCGGTCTCTAACCTAGACACCTGCAAAAAGATAGCCAGTACTTACCATCTTAGCCAGAACGATTCTTTTTTCTTTCACAAATCACAAGTTTTTATCCCTACTTCAGAGCTGCAGCATGAAGTATTACGAATGTGTCACGACTCTCGGGCCGTTGGGCATCGAGGCGTTCAAGGTACTTTAGACCTAGTGCTAAGATATTTTTGGTGGCTAGAAGTCCACAATGATGTACAGGATTATGTAGCAGCCTGCATCGTTTGTTCCCAATCCAAGAATCCCAGGACCCCACCTTTGGGGCTGCTCACCCGGATGCCGATTCCAGAGAAACCTTGGCAAGTGATCTCTACCGATTTTATAGTAGATCTTCCTCCCTCACACAACAAGACCGCCATAATGATCACCATAGATTATCTTAAGAAATTGGCACATTTTACTCCCTTGAACAAACTGCCAGGGGCTGGGGAAATGTCTAAGATTTTTCTTTCGGAAATCTTCTCCAGACATGGCCTACCGGACACAGTGGTCTCCGATAGGGGCCCTCAATACACCTCCAAGTTTTGGGAAAGGGTTTGCCAAGTCTTGGGAATCAAGCGGGCTCTCAGCTCGGGGTACCACCCACAGATGAACGGACAGACGGAACGCCTTAACCAAACCTTGGAGACCTATCTACGGTGTTTCGTATCAGCAGCCCAAGACAATTGGTTGGACTTGTTGCCCTTAGCTGAATTTGCATACAACAATGCCCTTCATACAGCCCTTCATACTAGCCCTTTCCATTGTACTTATGGATTTCATCCGTCCTTTGTTCCTTCTGTCACCTTATCGCCTTCTAACTGTCCAGGAGTGGATGGCCTCATTTCCGAAATACAAGAAGGACATAAATTGGCTAAAGTCTCTTTACGAACGGCTCAAAATAGGGCCAAACGGACTTCTGATAAACATCGCCAAGACACCCCACCATTAAGCCCGGGAGATACTGTTTGGTTGGCTTCTCGCTTTCTTCCCCGGCACTTGGTCCCTTCTAAGCTATCCCCTAGGTTCTTCGGTCCCTTCAAGATCCTGTCGATGGTCGGTTCTGCGGCAGTCAAGCTCGATTTGCCCTCGTCATGGTCCCAGATCCATCCTGTTTTTCACCTCTCCCAGATTCGGTTGACAGTACCGGACCGATTTCACCGGTCAGACTGTACCCCTCCTCCTCCTATCTCTACCGATGCTGGCCCAGAATATGAAGTCGCCAGTATCTGTGACTCCCGTTATCGGAGGGGGAAACTACAGTTCTTGGTGGACTGGAAGGGGTACTCCCCTGCAGAAAGAACTTGGGAGCCAGCCTCAGGAGTTCATGCTCCACGTCTGGTCCGACGTTTCTTTAGGTTACATCCTGGGAAGCCAGGGTCGCCCCCCAGGAGAAGGGGGCATACTGTTACACTCACAAAGCGCTGGTCCCTTTGGTCTAGAAGCCGGCTCTGTGGCTCCATTCGGAGTGGTACCTTCAAGATGATGGATCGCAGTACGAACGGTTCTGCTATCACCGTTCCAGTCCTCTCACGTTCGCCAGAGGTACGGCGTACCGCTCACGTGACTCCTCATAGGACACGGAGACTTCCAGCTCTTCGTGTCGCTACTGTTCTAGCGGATGCTCCGTGAGTTCGCAACTAGGCAATCTCAATCCTCAGCAGAAACCTCTTACCTCTGACCATTACTAACCCCTCTTCTCTTAACTTTCCAGATTCTCTACTCAGCATTCTTTGCGGACACAAACCCCCTGGATTCATCTTGCGTCTCATTCTGAAACGCCGCCTTTGAGTTCTCGAGCTACTGTATTCCGGGTAATAATAAAAACTCCCATCCAAGTCCCTTTCTGAATCTTTCTTCGAGTATTGTAGGATTTGATTCTACGGGCTTACTCACCTTTACTTCCTTCTGACAGACTTGTGTTCCAGTCGCCCTCTCTGTGCCCCGTATTCTCGGCTTCTCTCCTGGTATTTCCAATCCGGCTGGTTAAGAGGTCAGGGGAATTAGTCTCTTTACTGTTTTCCCCATTTCCCTTTCTGTACTTCTGCTATTCATCACTTCGCTTCTTATTTCTTCCCTCTCCAGAAGAAGTCTTCCGATACTCAACGCCACGATCGAATTGGCGACATCAGCCTGCGAACCACACTCCAATCTTCGGATCCTGCGCTCGACCAGGGTTTTCTTCCCCAGAGGGTTTCCCTGACTGGCGCGTACCTCTCGCTCTGGGTTTTCCTACCAGGTAAGAGGCTGACGCGTTGGTCGGGGAGATTCTTGAGTTCAGCATTTGCTTCCCGTTGAACATATCAGTCTGCTCAGGTAAGACCTCCAAACCTATTTAATCGGGGGTTTCTTAAAGATCCATTGAACCTAGTCTAAGGATCCAGTAATCGTTAACAGTTAGCGACGCCCGAAATAAGGCTACGGCAGACTGATATTCAATGGAACAGCAAATGCAACAACTTATTGCCGCCATGCAAACAATGTCCCTAGAGATGCAGGCTCTCAAACAGGATAATGCTCAATTACGACAACAGGTTACTCGTGCCTTCTCAGACTCTCCCCCAGTAAGTTTGAATACAGGCAAGTTTGACGGAGATCCACACAAATTTAAGGAGTTTCTTGATAGCTGCACTGTGCAGTTTACCTTTAAGTCCTGCTTCTTCCCCACGGACAAAGATAAGGTTGGCTTTGTGATTTCACATTTGGCCGGACCTGCTTTGGCCTGGGCTACACCTTTAGTGACCTCTAATAATGTGATCTTGGACTCTTATTCTGCCTTCACCAACAGTTTGAAATCAATGTTCAGTAGACAAGAGATCTCAGTGTCCACGCAAGAAAGACTGTTAGATCTTAGACAAGGTAACAAAGACCTGCTTACCTATATCACACTCTTCAAACAGCTTTCCTCTGAGTTAGGATGGCCAGATGATGGGTTGCTCACCTTATTCCGACGAGGACTTTCGGACGAACTAAAGGATGAGGTAGCTAAGGTTCCGCGTCCGGCAAATCTAGCGGATATGATAACACTCATCATGCAAATCGATTACCGCTTACATGAACGTTCTTATGAAAAGAAGAAGACTAGAGGCATACGATCCCAACTCGATTATCCCTCCGTAACAAATAAACCTATAGCTTCTGCCGAGCCTATGCAAATAGGAACAGTGAGAGGACCCCTATCGGCAGCAGAGAAAGAGAGAAGAAAGAGTTTGGGACTATGCATGTATTGCAGAGCCTCATCTCATAAGTTACGAGATTGTCCTTTAGTTCCTCCCCGACACACTCCAGCTAAGGGGTCGGGAAACTTCAAAGCCCTACCGCAGGGGGAACAACGGTAGGGGTGCAAGATTCTGATTCCCCAAAGAGAATCCCTGTAAATGTGGACTCGGTGGCTGTCATGATCTCTGCTTCCAAAAGGTCAGGGTTTTCCCAACTCCCTTGGAAGCAGATCCATAACCCAGGTTCCGAGTGCCAACCAGTCCCAATTGGGACCTTTTGGACCCAGTCCTGGCGCCAGTGGCACCAGGCTCATAAATATGCCCAGTCCCAGCGCTGGAAGCGCCGGGCTCATAATGCTTGGGTGGACTTACCTGCAGCAGACCATGCTGCTTACTTGCCTGCCAGTTGAGCCTCTGATCCTCTTCTGTTTGGAACTACTTTTCCTGTTGGGTGGGGCAGGAGCCACTCCCTAGATTCAGAACACTGGAACTCTTCTGGAAAGCAGGAACTCTTTTCTTACCTAGGCGTGGCTGTGGAAGGAGACACCTAAGCACTACAGGAGGCTATTTAAACCACACCCGATGGATGAATCTTGCTTTGCGTTATTCTGCATCCTCTGCAGCAGAACGCTCATCGTGTCTTCTGCATCTGATCCTGGGCCTAAGGAAAAAGGCTTACCATCCTGAATCCAGTCTTCAGCAACACCTATAAAGACAAGAAAGAACAGGTTAGCATTACGGTCTTCAGTGAGAGCTCTTCACTTACCTGGTCCATCGGCTGTCACCAACGCCTCGCGCTGCATTCCGGCATCTGAAAGACAAAGGCTTACCTACTCTTCGTGCGCTCCGGAGGTCTTCACACTGCATTCCGGCATCTGAAAGACAAAAGCTTACCAACTCTTCGCACGCTCCGGAGGCCTTCGGCGCTGCATCCCGCATCTGAAAGACAAAACAAGGTGCGTTTAAAGACATTGGGGAACTTTAATACTCACGTGCCATTACTCCTTTCCACATCTAACCCAGTGGGTATTCCGGCACCCTGCAGCCGCTCCGAACTTGTACCTGCAAAATAAAAAGACAGTTAGAGCGCATCGTGAAGCAGGTAACAAGCGCTTACTTACGTGCTTCCAGGCGCTTCTATTCATCACACGGGCTCCATCTTCAACTCACTTCAGCCCGTCATCCGCCATCGCCGGAACCCTGCAAAACAAGAGACATCATTACTAAAGACTTTAAAGACATTAGAATTACTCGAAACTTACCGTTCGTGCAGTAAACGACGGACAGCAGTCCTCTGAAGTCAAGAGGCCTGCTCCCCTTATCCAGTGAAGAAACTGGTTACAGCACCCTGCCCCGAGGCAGATGGAGAGCACAGCGTTCACTTACCTAAGGTGAGAGCGTTAACCTTTGGGGTTCTACAGGAGAAGAGAAAGGGAAGAAGAGAGAGACATTCAATAACCCAGTTCCTTAATCCCATATTTTCTATCTGCAGACATCTTACCCTTCGAGTCAGACATACAGTGCACAGAGGTCCAGCCCAAAGAGCCAGCCGTGTGTTACACATCACCTTTGAAGATACGGTATACGCCCAGTCAAGACCGGCGCCTCTACGGGAATCAGGTGAGCGTTACAGAACGCAAAGCCTACCACAAAACTCCCGTCCAGGCGCTATGGAAACCTCGGATACCGACCAGCGAGCCCAGTTACTTGGGGAACTAAGGGCAGAAGTGCATGCAGCCCGTCAGGAAACAAACGCTCTAAGAAGGGAACTGATTATTTCCAAGGAGCGAACAGATGATCTCGCTAGACAATTGCTACAGTCACAAGCCGGACAGACCCCGTTACCCGCATCTGGGGGAAATCTTCCTTCTACATCCTCTATGAATCCAGTGCAGATCAACCTACCTGGGAATGTACCTCTGGCTCCGCCCGAACGATTTTCTGGTGACCCAAAGAGGTTTGCAGTATTTATCAGTCAGTGCCGGTTGCATTTCTTATGCCGGCCAGCAGCCTTTCCAACTGATCAAGCTAAAGTAGCTTTCGTGCTTTCGTACCTTAGTGGCAATGCGGCAGACTGGTCGATCCCTCTAGTAAATCAAGATGATCCGGTCCTCCATGATTTTCAAGCTTTTCAGCTCAGTATGGAAAAACTGTTCGCAAGACATTCACAGGGGCAGGCCTTGGACAATGAGCTTCTTTCGTTGCGACAAGGTAATCAAGACCTTTTGGCTTATATTGCGTCTTTCAACAGACTGATAGTGGAAACTCAATGGCCTGAGGACAAAAGGATTACGCTGTTTTATAGAGGTCTACGTGGAGAGCTCAAAGATGTGTTAGCCCAAGTAGTGAATCCCCCACAAGATTGTTCGGACTATATAGACTTAGTCATTCAAATAGATCACAGACTGCAGAACAGGAAGGCCGATCGTTCCAAGTTTGATGCTCGAGTATTTTCCAAACCGCCAACTCCTTCCAAAGGAGTAGACTCCGGGGAACCTATGCAAATAGGGGGTCTGAAAGGTCCTCTAACACAAAAGGAGCGGGAAAGGAGAAAACGGTTGCAATTATGCCTCTATTGCGGAAACTCAGGGCACTTTCTTCGAGACTGTCCGGTGAAACCTGCCAAGAAGGCAGTAGGAGCTGCAGTTACCAAAGTTACAAACTCTGAGCAGGGAAACGACCTCGCCCGACAAGAATAGAGGTCCTCTTGCCGAGCGTGAAAACCAGTTCCGTGACCTCGCATTTCGTGATACCTATGGTCCTCATTAGCCCTGATAATCCGGATCGATTACATGCAATTGAAGCTTACGTCGACAGCGGTGCCATCGGCAATTATGTGGATCATGAAATGGTTTTGAGGATGAATCTAACTCTTTGTCCCAAGGCTGTAAAGGACGTCATTACTACGGTGGATGGTACGGAGATAGCCTCCGGGCCAGTAACGCATACCACTCAAGAGGTGACGCTAGTAAGTCAAGATTGACACCATGAGAAGATCGTGTTCGATGTGATCAAGGCCCCTCAGTTTCAGATTATTCTAGGAATACCTTGGTTAGAGAAACACAATCCTCTGATCGATTGGCGAGCAAGAACGGTCCAGTTTCCAGAATGTGTCTCTACTTGTCACCCTCCACCTGGTGCTGCACTGGCAGCAATTTCTTCAGAGACTCCCCAGTTACCTCCCGAATACCTAGAATACCAAGATGTTTTCCGGAAGGATCAGGCTAACTCTCTACCTCCTCATAGGTCTTATGACTGCCAGATAGACCTTATACCTGGATCTACTCCTCCTTGTAGTAGAATTTATGCCCTCACCGAGCCTGAGAACCTTCACCTTCGACAATACCTGGATCAATACCTGGCAAATGGGTTTATTCGTCCTTCCAAGTCCCTTGCTTCTTCAGCTTTGTTCTTCGTTCCAAAAAAGGAAGGAGACCTTAGAACTTGTATAGATTGTCGCTCCCTGAACCAGATCACCGTTAAGAATAGATATCCGTTACCTTTGATCCCTGAACTCCTGGACCAAGTCAGAAAAGCATGCATATATACAAAGCTGGATCTTGGAGGAGCTTACCACTTGGTACGAGTAAAAGAGGGCGATGAATGGAAGACGGCCTTCCGCACCATGTATGGGCTATTTGAATATCAGGTCATGCCCTTCGGACTTTGCAATGCCCTGGCCGCCTTTCAATATTTTATGAACGATGTCCTCAGAGAGCTCATAGATGTGTGTGTTGTTGTTTACATTGACGACATCCTCGTTTATTCTTCATCGGAATCTGAACATCGGAAACACGTGAAAATGGTCCTCGAAAGATTGCGTCAACACAAACTTTTCGCTAAGTTGGAAAAATGTGTTTTCAACGTGACTGAAGTTGAATTCTTGGGATTCATATTATCACCTGGCGGAGTGCGTATGGATTCAAAGAAGGTCGATGCAGTTCTCAAATGGCCATCACCTTCCTCCGTAAAAGGTGTGCAAAGCATGTTAGGCTTCGCTAACATTTACCACAGGTTTATCCCCGAATTCTCTCGAATAGTCCAGCCCATCACTGCCTTGTTAAAGAAAAACAAACGTTTTTAATGGTCTACCGAGGCGGAACAAGCTTTCCAGGATTTGAAGACTAAATTTATCTCTGCACCAATCTTAAAACACCCTCGCCCCGAACTCCCCTACATCGTGGAAACTGATGCTTCAAGCCTTGCCATGGGGGCAGTTCTATCACAAAAGGACCCGGTAACCAATCAGTTGCATCCCGTGGCATTTTGGTCCCGCAAATTCTCGCCTCCTGAAATCAATTACACGATTACTGACAAGGAACTTCTGGCTATCAAGTCTGCCTTTAAGGCTTGGCGGCATTATCTGCTGGGGGCCCGACACACCGTTACTGTGATTACGGATCACCGAAACCTGCAATATTTGAAAACCGCAAAAGCCCAATCCTCTAGACAACTCCGTTGGGCATTATTCTTTGCCGAGTTTGACTTCATAATTACCTATCGACCTGGTACAAAGAACGGTAAAGCTGATGCCCTTTCTCGGATGGGAGTGGAAGAACACTTTATCAACCCTAAACCTGTACCAATCATTCCCGAACAAAGAATTCTGGGTGTAATCGCCACAGAATCCATAGAGGAAGTTAAGGATAAAGCCAGGCAACTTGTAACTCCAGCAGACATACAGAATTGGCATCTGCAGGGAAAGGACTTTGCAGTAAAGGACAACTTATTGTATTTCCAAGAACGATTATACCTACCCAGCACAGATTTACAGAAAAAAGTAATCTCTTGTTATCACGATTCTTTAATGGAAGGACATCCCGGTATGACCAAGACCTCAGAAAAGATCAAGCGCTACTTCTGGTGGCCGTCTTGGAAAAAAGATATCAGAGACTTTATAATGTCCTGTGGAGTATGCGCCCAAAACAAGAGTCAAAAGGAAAGACCAGCAGGCCTCTTACGCCCTATTGACATCCCACCTCGCCCTTGGCATACGCTTTCTATGGACTTCATCACCGATCTACCTCCATGCTCCGGATACAATACGATTCTAGTAATCGTGGACTTATTCTCCAAGATGGCGCATTTCATTCCGCTCAAAGGCTTGTCAACAGCAGCAACTCTGGCCCGAGAATTTCTCGAAAACATCGTCCGACTGCACGGTTTTCCTTCGGTTCTAATTTCGGATCGAGGTAGTCAATTTATTTCTCATTTTTGGCGAAGTTGCTGTCGGTCGGCTCAAATTGATGTGAGACTATCGACCAGTCACCACCCTCAGACCGACGGACAAACCGAGAGGACCAATCAAACTCTGGAACAGTATTTACGCTGCATGCTGCAACAAACTGAAAAAACTTGGAAAGACATCCTTTGGATAGCCGAATATGCCTACAATAACTCTGTCCATTCGGGAACTGGGAAAACCCCGTTTTTTCTTTTGTACGGCAGTCACCCTCGAACCTCGGAGTTGGATCCCCTCCAAGATCTTGAAACACCAGCAGTAGACTACCTGCATTCTACAATCACCCAAGCCTTTAAGGAAGCTGTTTCTCACCTTCACAGGGCTAAAGAACAATACAAGAAAGGAGCAGATCAACATCGGAAGGAAGCCCCTCAATATCAAGTAGGGGATCAAGTCTGGTTATCCACCAAATATCTACCTCTAAAAGGGCCACGCACATTCAACCCAAGATACCTTGGTCCCTATTCCATCACTACCATAGTAAACCCAGTAGCGGTCAAGTTGGACTTGCCCCCGCACATGAAGATACATCCGGTCTTCCACGTCTCTCTATTAAAACCCGTGCAACCTCAAACCCGACTAACTAAATCTCCAAAACCTATCCTAGTAGATGGAGAACTCGAGTTTGAAGTCAGAAGCATTCTGGACTCCAAGATCTCCAAATCTAAACTATTTTACCTAATTGACTGGAAAGGCTACGGCCCCCAAGAGAGATCCTGGGAACCTGCTGAATATGTCCACGCTCCTCGCCTAATCAAAAGATTTCACCGAACATTTCCTGACAAGCCAAAACCCCCGGAGAAGCCCGGTTTGGGAGGGGCCTTGAGGGGGGGTACTGTCATGATCTCTGCTTCCAAAAGGTCAGGGTTTTCCCAACTCCCTTGGAAGCAGATCCATAACCCAGGTTCCGAGTGCCAACCAGTCCCAATTGGGACCTTTTGGACCCAGTCCTGGCGCCAGTGGCACCAGGCTCATAAATATGCCCAGTCCCAGCGCTGGAAGCGCCGGGCTCATAATGCTTGGGTGGACTTACCTGCAGCAGACCATGCTGCTTACTTGCCTGCCAGTTGAGCCTCTGATCCTCTTCTGTTTGGAACTACTTTTCCTGTTGGGTGGGGCAGGAGCCACTCCCTAGATTCAGAACACTGGAACTCTTCTGGAAAGCAGGAACTCTTTTCTTACCTAGGCGTGGCTGTGGAAGGAGACACCTAAGCACTACAGGAGGCTATTTAAACCACACCTGATGGATGAATCTTGCTTTGCGTTATTCTGCATCCTCTGCAGCAGAACGCTCATCGTGTCTTCTGCATCTGATCCTGGGCCTAAGGAAAAAGGCTTACCATCCTGAATCCAGTCTTCAGCAACACCTATAAAGACAAGAAAGAACAGGTTAGCATTACGGTCTTCAGTGACAGCTCTTCACTTACCTGGTCCATCGGCTGTCACCAACGCCTCGCGCTGCATTCCGGCATCTGAAAGACAAAGGCTTACCTACTCTTCGTGCGCTCCGGAGGTCTTCACACTGCATTCCGGCATCTGAAAGACAAAAGCTTACCAACTCTTCGCACGCTCCGGAGGCCTTCGGCGCTGCATCCCGCATCTGAAAGACAAAACAAGGTGCGTTAAAGACATTGGGGAACTTTAATACTCACGTGCCATTACTCCTTTCCACATCTAACCCAGTGGGTATTCCGGCACCCTGCAGCCGCTCCGAACTTGTACCTGCAAAATAAAAAGACAGTTAGAGCGCATCGTGAAGCAGGCAACAAGCGCTTACTTACGTGCTTCCAGGCGCTTCTATTCATCACACGGGCTCCATCTTCAACTCACTTCAGCCCGTCATCCGCCATCGCCGGAACCCTGCAAAACAAGAGACATCATTACTAAAGACTTTAAAGACATTAGAATTACTCGAAACTTACCGTTCGTGCAGTAAACGACGGACAGCAGTCCTCTGAAGTCAAGAGGCCTGCTCCCCTTATCCAGTGAAGAAACTGGTTACAGCACCCTGCCCCGAGGCAGATGGAGAGCACAGCGTTCACTTACCTAAGGTGAGAGCGTTAACCTTTGGGGTTCTACAGGAGAAGAGAAAGGGAAGAAGAGAGAGACATTCAATAACCCAGTTCCTTAATCCCATATTTTCTATCTGCAGACATCTTACCCTTCGAGTCAGACATACAGTGCACAGAGGTCCAGCCCAAAGAGCCAGCCGTGTGTTACACATCACCTTTGAAGATACGGTATACGCCCAGTCAAGACCGCCGCCTCTACGGGAATCAGGTGAGCGTTACAGTGGCAACCACTCAAAATATGGTTATTATTTCAGTTACTCTCGTTTTACACGCTCAGATGGTACAGAACGTACCTGCTCTGATAGACTGCGGAGCTGCAGGGAATTTCATTGATGATCAATGGGCCAATAAACAAGGAATTAACTTTATACCCAAAGCGATGGTCACTCCTATCCAAGGAGTTGACGGACATCCACTAAGTTCCGGTCCTATCCGAGAACAGACAGAACCTGTTGTCTGTCAAATTGCCTCACATAAAGAGACCATAACTTTCAATCTAATCAAGGCAGCCCATTTCCCCATTATATTGGGTCTCCCCTAGTTAAGGAGGCATAACCCCTTTATAAATTGGACAGCAGGTACCCTCTTCCTCGGCTCGGAATACTGTGTCAGCCATTGTTTAGCCAAGGAATCAGTTGGCATCTACATTCCGACTGAAAACTCGATCCCTTCACCAGTATCCTCAATAAACAACTTGGAGATTGTTCCGGAATGCTATTCTAAGTATCAGTCTGTCTTCTCCAATCCCCAGTTCCCTACTCTACCACCTCATAGAAGAGATGACTGTCACATTGAACTTCTTCCTGACAAACCCATCCCGTTTGGGAGAATGTACGTCCTTTCCCAACAAGAAAAGGTAGTCCTTAAAGAATATTTCCAAACCAATTTAAGGAACGGGCTCATTACTGAGTCGGTTTCCCCGGCCGGAGTCTCTCTCTTCTTCATCCCAAAGAAGGAGACTAATGAACTTCGACCTTGTATCGACTACAGGGGTCTTAACAAGATCACAGTGGCAGACAAATATCCTATGCCATTAATCCCTGACATCGTGGAGGCATTTCGAGGAGCTTCCTCTTATACTAAGCTGGACCTTCGCGGAGCTTACCATCTCATCCGTATTGCCCCGGGAGACGAATGGAAGACAGCATTTCGAACCCCATTTGGGCATTTTGAATATCACGTCATGCCTTTTGGATTGGTGAACGCACCTGCCGTGTTCCAGCGTTTCATGGACCATCTATTCGCAGATATTCTATTCCATTTTGTAATCATCTACTTAGACGACATCTTAGTATACTCCTACTCTCAAGAAGAACACCTGATACATGTAAAAACTGTACTCGAACGACTGCAGTCAAATCAGCTTTACTGTAAAGCATCTAAATGCGAATTTCACCAAAGACAGGTAATCTATCTCGGGTTTGTGATGTCAGCCCAAGGCATTTCCATGGATCCAAAAAAGATCTCCGCGGTGGTTGAATGGCCTATACCTTCTAACGTTAAGGAGATCCAACGTTTTTTAGGTTTTGCTAATTTTTACAGGAAATTCATCCCTAACTTTTCGGATATCATTCTGCCCCTTACTCGACTGTTAAAGAAGGTAATTCCGTTTGTATGGGATAAATCCACCGAATCCGCATTTCAGACTCTTAAATCCTTGTTCACTTCTGCATCCTGTTTGATAACCCCCGACCAGAATAAACAGTTTTTTGTGGAAACTGATGCATCTCATCATGCTCTAGGCGCGGTCTTACTTCAACAAACCGACCAAGGAGATGAAAGACCAGTTGCATATCTTTCTAAAACCTTCAGTGCCTCGGAACAAAAGTATTCAGTGCTCGAAAAAGAATTGCTGGCTATAAAAAGGGCGTTTGAAGAGTGGAGACACTTGTTACTTGGTTCACCCTTTCCTGTAGTGGTACGTACAGATCATCAAAATCTCAGGGTCCTACAGAATGCACATACAACCAACAGTCGACAAGCACGTTGGGCATATTTCTTCCTTCCATTCCGGATCGAATTCACCATACTTCCAGGAAAACAAAACCAGAGGGCGGATGCTCTCTCTCGTAAGGACGTTCCAGTCTCCCAATTCAGCTCTGAACAATTGTTTTCCAAAGTAAGATTCATCGCTGTCATCACCGACTTCTTAAGTGAATTGAGGACTGCATCGGTCTGTAACCTAGACACCTGCAAAAAGATAGCCAGTAATTACCATCTTAGCCAGAACGATTCTTTTTTCTTTCACAAATCACAAGTTTTTATCCCTACTTCAGAGCTGCAGCATTAAGTATTACGAATGTGTCACGACTCTCGGGCCGCTGGGCATCGAGGCGTTCAAGGTACTTTAGACCTAGTGCTAAGATATTTTTGGTGGCCAGAAGTCCACAATGATGTACAGGATTATGTAGCAGCCTGCATCGTTTGTTCCCAATCCAAGAATCCCAGGACCCCACCTTTGGGGCTGCTCACCCGGATGCCGATTCCAGAGAAACCTTGGCAAGTGATCTCTACCGATTTTATAGTAGATCTTCCTCCCTCACACAACAAGACCGCCATAATGGTCACCATAGATTATCTTACGAAATTGGCACATTTTACTCCCTTGAACAAACTGCCAGGGGCTGGGGAAATGTCTAAGATTTTTCTTTTGGAAATCTTCTCCAGACATGGCCTACCGGACACAGTGGTCTCCGATAGGGGCCCTCAATACACCTCCAAGTTTTGGGAAAGGTTTTGCCAAGTCTTGGGAATCAAGCGGCTCTCAGCTCGGGGTACCACCCACAGACGAACGGACAGACGGAACGCCTTAACCAAACCTTGGAGACCTATCTACGGTGTTTCGTATCAGCAGCCCAAGACAATTGGTTGGACTTGTTGCCCTTAGCTGAATTTGCATACAACAATGCCCTTCATACAGCCCTTCATACTAGCCCTTTCCATTGTACTTATGGATTTCATCCGTCCTTTGTTCCTTCTGTCACCTTATCCCCTTCTAACTGTCCAGGAGTGGATGGCCTCATTTCCGAAATACAAGAAGGACATAAATTGGCTAAAGTCTCTTTATGAACGGCTCAAGATAGGGCCAAACGGACTTCTGATAAACATCGCCAAGACACCCCACCATTAAGCCCGGGAGATACTGTTTGGTTGGCTTCTCGCTTTCTTCCCCGGCACTTGGTCCCTTCTAAGCTATCCCCTAGGTTCTTCGGTCTCTTCAAGATCCTGTCGATGGTCGGTTCTGCGGCAGTCAAGCTCGATTTGCCCTCGTCATGGTCCCAGATCCATCCTGTTTTTCACCTCTCCCAGATTCGGTTGACAGTACCGGACCGATTTCACCGGTCAGACTGTACCCCTCCTCCTCCTATCTCTACCGATGCTGGCCCAGAATATGAAGTCGCCAGTATCTGTGACTCCCGTTATCGGAGGGGGAAACGACAGTTCTTGGTGGACTGGAAGGGGTACTCCCCTGCAGAAAGAACTTGGGAGCCAGCCTCAGGAGTTCATGCTCCACGTCTGGTCCGACGTTTCTTTAGGTTACATCCTGGGAAGCCAGCGTCGCCCCCCAGGAGAAGGGGGCATACTGTTACACTCACAAAGCGCTGGTCCCTTTGGTCTAGAAGCCGGCTCTGTGGCTCCATTCGGAGTGGTACCTTCAAGATGATGGATCACAGTACGAACGGTTCTGCTATCACCGTTCCAGTCCTCTCACGTTCACCAGAGGTACGGCGTACCGCTCACGTGACTCCTCATAGGACACGGAGACTTCCAGCTCTTCGTGTCGCTACTGTTCTAGCGGATGCTCCGTGATTTCGCAACTAGGCAATCTCAATCCTCAGCAGAAACCTCTTACCTCTGACCATTACTAACCCCTCTTCTCTTAACTTTCCAGATTCTCTACTCAGCATTCTTTGCGGACACAAACCCCCTGGATTCATCTTGCGTCTCATTCCGAAACGCCGCCTTTGAGTTCTCGAGCTACTGTATTCCGGGTAATAATAAAAACTCCCATCCAAGTCCCTTTCTGAATCTTTCTTCGAGTATTGTAGGATTTGATTCTACGGGCTTACTCACCTTTACTTCCTTCTGACAGACTTGTGTTCCAGTCGCCCTCTCTGTGTCCCGTATTCTCGGCTTCTCTCCTGGTATTTCCAATCCGGCTGGTTAAGAGGTCAGGGGGATTAGTCTCTTTCCTGTTTTCCCCATTTCCCTTTCTGTACTTCTGCTATTCATCACTTCGCTTCTCATTTCTTCCCTCTCCAGAAGAAGTCTTCCGATACTCAACGCCACGATCAAATTGGCGACATCAGCCTGCGAACCACACTCCAATCTTCGGATCCTGCGCTCGACCAGGGTTTTCTTCCCCAGAGGGTTTCCCTGACTGGTGCGTACCTCTCGCTCTGGGTTTTCCTACCGGGTAAGAGGCTGACGCGTCGGTCGGGGAGATTCTTGAGTTCAGCATTTGCTTCCCGTTGAACATATCAGTCTGCTCAGGTAAGAACTCCAAACCTATTTAATCGGGGGTTTCTTAAAGATCCATTGAACCTAGTCTAAGGATCCAGTAATCGTTAACAAAATACCTTAGAAAACTCTATCTCCAACACAGCTGGTTTGGAGAAAATGTTACCATTGTGTTTAAACTGTAAAGTAATGCTAAAGCGTAACCTTGACGTGGAGCAAGGTTAAGTTAATGGAGCACTTGGTACAGTTGTTGGCTTCCAGACATACCTACGTGACAACAGCATTCAGTTTGTCAATACCCAAGTTAAAAGGATAGGACGCACAACAGCCCGATTCCTTTTTTTCAATGACATGTATGTACGCAGAGAACAGTTTTCTCTGTCTCTTGCATAAGCAGTCACTATTCATAAATTGCTAGGTCTACCCCTAGATCAAGCAATAATTGACATTGGCAGCACAGACTTTAAAGAAGGCATGAGTTACGTAGCACTATCACGCCTTCGTACACTTGAAGGACTATTTCTAGTCAATTTTGACATTCCTTGCATCATAGAGTACAACAGACTACGTGCACTCTACACACCCCGTCTCAAAATGTACCCTGTTCCTCAAAAAGGCAAACTTTTAAAAGAAAACTAGTGCAAACACAACTTATACATGAACTCCCAACAGTACCACGAAAGAAATTAAAAGGAGCTGGTACTCCATAAATTACCACAACTACAGAAGGATGTACTGAAAAGGCAAATGCCTACCCAACTGCACAAACAAAGAGAACTACTTCTTCAAAGAAAACCTGTGGACTTCCATCAAATGACTCAGACACATAACTGTCTGGTCCATTCACATTTTCCAACACAACTGGTGTAAATTGCTATGCAAATGTAGCAATCAATGTTCTATTCCAATTGCCACCAATTGTTGAAAACATTTACTTAAAGAGCGCGGTCCAGTTATGTTTGCAAATGCTACTCCTTCAGAGAAATGCAACAAACAATCCTGACAACACTTACAGTGTCGCGGGAATAAGCCAAGAATTGGACTACTGTGCAGGAATGGTGAGATTCACTATAAACACACAAGAAGATCCACAAGAATGTCTAATTTACTTACTGCAAGTACTGTAAAGCAAAAACATACCTATAAATGAAATCTTCCAGATTTCATACATGTAGAAACATACATGCACTGTCTGCAGCCATGTGGTGCAGGAACAAGTCCCTAACAAGCGCTTTGTGGATGCATCCATACCTAACTGTGAATCCATTCCATTTCAACAGCTGGTACAAATGCAAACCATGGCATATTATGTACTACTTGCAATTCAGACAATCTTTCCACCTTACAGATACAATCACATAGACAATACGTAATAGTAATGCTTTTACGATACAATGAAGATGGTACCAAAAACAACTTCAAATTTACTAGCTTCACACACAGCCAAGTATCACTTGGCAAGAAAGCCTTCACAACAGTAGGCATAATCTACCACACGGGCACCACAACCAGTGCAGGTCACGCCTTCTGCGTACATTAAAAAGAAATGTGGTTGGTTATGAATGCAATGATACTTCCATTACTCTGAAGCGGAGATTACCAGAAAATATTGCAAATGCCTACTTAATATTCTTGAAACCAAAATGTACTCACTGATCTACAAAAGTAGCATAGCCTACTTCCCAATACCTACCATCACATGTGTAATTGCAAAAGAAAAATAACCTTCTACCCTCTAAAACTTGAACAATTTAGCATCCACCAACGGGGCCATGAAGACATCAGTTGCGCGGCTGTACAGTTTTTACCCCAATGATTATAGTCACAGAAACAACAACTGTACAAAGAACACATTAATATTGTTTCCCACAAAGTACTTAAAACGAAAAGTACTGAGTGTGAGGGTCGACAAATTGTCCTCATTGACCTGTGAAATGGCCAACTGGTAGAATAAGGCAACAACTGTCTAACAAGGCCATACCAATTCAAGAAATACGCAACTACATCTAACTACACCCATAGTACTGCAAAGGCACTTCACAATAGTGAAATATGTAAATCCACTGACAAGAATGAACGTGCTTGAAGACATTGGGCCTCATTACGAGAATGGAGGCAGCCATGCCCTTAATAAGGGCATGACGGCCTCCATACCGGGTTCCAGTACCGGGTTCATTCAATGAGAAATTACCGGGTCATTCCAACCTTGGAGGACCCGGTAATTCCTCATTGAAAAAACCCATCCCCATTTGAGCTCCCATAGGGCTCGATGGGAATGGGGAGGGAGCTAAAAGCGGGCCTGTTAATAACGGGCCCGTTATTAGCTCCCTGGTCCCCTTGCAGGACCCACTAAGGACGTCTGGTTTTACCAGACGTTCTGAGCGGGTCCCGCAAGGGAACCTCGTAATAGGGCATCCCGTAATGAACGGTGCCGGTCCCATACCGGCACCCTTCATTACGGGAGCGCCTGGGTCGTAATGAGGCCCATAACCTGCAAATCTGTGAAACTGTAAACAGTTAGAATACACCAACTGGTATCTAACTGCAACCATAATACTACAATATTACTTCCCATTACTACACAATTTGAAACCCACCAGCAAAAATGAAAGTTCTTCTGAGGAAACCCTTCAACACTTATTAAGTATAAACAACCGGAATACACCAACTGATATCTCACTGCAACAGCAGTACTACAATATTACTTCCAGTGGTCAAACTGCCAAAATCTCTCTCAGCAATCACAGTGCTACAAACATACCCACAACAACTTTCAAACTAGCAGCAGGTAGAATACGCCTACAGGTATCTAACTGCCCCCACAGTCCTGCAATATTAGTTTGCAATAGCACAGTACTTAGAAAACACCAACAGCCAGCAAACACAAACAAATGCTGCTAAAAAGAGGAAACAGATAAACAGTTAGAATATGCCAACTGGTATCTAACTGCAACCATAGTACCACCACTTCCAAAAGGAAAACCATACACCATTTCATTTCCTCCTACTGCAACAGTGCTTATAACTAGAAGACCACATATATATGCACCTTAAACATTCCTGTAAGTAGTGCACACGCCAATGACACAGAGTGTGCCACATAACAACAAATGGACGTAGAAGGTTTTTTTTATCCTGCATGGATTTTTTTTCCCACAGCACAAATGATTACGCGAAAAAACACAGGAACTGAGTACATTGCAAAGTACACTTGTTTAAAGCATAGTACTTGTGAAGTACTAATTATGGGGGTCCACAAAGCACACAAATGTCTGTAATTGAATGCAATACAACATTATGAAGTACCTACCCTAACATGTTATGTTTTCTTTTATCACAGACAATGAAACAATGATTTCTCCTGCATTTCCACATGCCACAATATTCAAATCTGCTATTGTCACTTCAACAGTATCTGCACTGTGTTAAAAAAAAAAGCTGCACAGTGCCTCAATACATACAGTGAGTATACCATTATTGGTATCATGCTTCTGTAATCCGCAAATTGCATGTTATGCACATATTTGTGCAATCCATATGCCAGTGTCACAATCTTGAGTGCATGCTGTATTATGCTGCCGTGGTTGTGGCCAGGCCCTAGACTCTTGAGTGTATGGCCTACAGCCTACGGCCATGCACCCAGTAGTCTAGGGCCTGGCCACAACCACTGCAGCATAATACAGCCATGCACCCAAACATCTGCCCACTGACCACAACCCACACAGATAACGCAGCCGCCTGAGGCCCTATCCACTTCAGTTCACATACTATTACAGTACTTCCAGCCAGTGGACAGATTCTTGGGTGCATGGCCACATCTGCCCTTGACCACAACCCACACAGATAACGCAGCCGCCTGAGGCCCTATCCACTTCGGTTCACATACTGTTAAAGTACTTCCAGCCAGTGGACAGGCTCTTGGGTCCATGGCCTTTGGCCATGCACCCAAGACTCTAGTAGCTAGCCACAATTACCACAGCATACTACAACCAAGGACCCAAGAATCTGCCAAGTGGCCACAACCCTCGGGCAGTCCAATAAGGCAGCTGCCACACACCCTGCCCACTTCTGTACACATACTATTACACTACTTGTAAACCAGTGAGCACACTCTTGGGTGCATGGCCTTTGGCCTTTGGCCATGCACCCAAGAGTCTAGTAGCTGGTCACAATCACCACAGCATAATACAGCCATGCACCCAACAATCTGTACACTGGCCACAATCCACACACATAAGCCAGCCGCCTGAGGTCCTGTCCACATCTGTACACATATTATTGCAGTACGTGCAACCAGTCAGCACATACTTGGGTGCAATAAGCCAGGCACCTGAGGCTCTGTGCACTTCTCTGCACATACTATTACAGTACTTCAAGAAGTGGGCAGACTCTTGGACTCTTGGGGGCATGGCCTCCGGCAGGTGTGCCGATGAGGAGAATCTCGGTCTTACTGGCATTAAGGCAGAGGTCATTGGTGGCACACCACTCCTGGATAACAGACAGACAGTCAGAGATGAGAGAAGGAGAAGATGTGGTGGAAGGGAGCCTGAAAATGAGTAGAGTGTCATCCACATAGCATTGAATGTTGGGGCAGAGAGCGGTAATGCAGTGGGCAAGAAGTGGCAGGTATTGGTTGAACAACCAGAGAGAGAGGTTAGACCCCTGGGGAACACCACAGGTAGAGATAGAGGAGAGGAAGGACCCAAGTTGGACCTGAGAGGGTCGATTGGAGAGAGGAAGGAGGTGAGCCAAGCCAGGGCCTGATCAGTGATACCCAGGTTATCACGGAGATGGTTGAGCAGGATGGTATGGTTGACCGTGTCAAAGGCAGAGTAGAGATCAAGTAAGATGAGGACACAGGGGGTGTTGGAGTCGAAGTTGGAGAGCAGGTCTTCACGGATGTTCAGGGGAGCAGTTTCCGTGCTTCTGGCAGCTCTGAAACCAGACTGATGGTTGTGGAGACAACCAACAGATTCAGTGTGAAGGTTAAGCTGAGAAATAGCCAGCTTTTCCAGGAGTTTGCCCAGGAAAGGAGTGATGGAGATTAGTTAGCCGGACAGGAAGGGTCGGCAGAGGGTTTCTTAAGAAGAGGGTGCACAAAGGAGTGCTTCAGGGGGGAGGGAAAGACTCCAGTGGCGAAGGAGTGGTTGCAGAAGTCAGCCAGAGCAGGAGCCAGAGTGTCAATGTGGTCCTTGATGGTTTTGGAGGAACAGGGGTGAATCTGTTTTGACGAGACTTTCATAGATTGGACTCGTCTAGAAACCTCATCTGGGGAGAACAGGGGAAAAGCAGAGAAGGAGGGAGGAGAGGTGTCTGCAGAAGGGCCAGAGGAAGAGCAGGGAGTAGAGGGAGAGGAACAGAGAAAGGACAGGATGTCCTGAGTTTTAGAGATGAAATGAGAAGCCAGGGCCGTGCAGAGGGCCTGGGAGGTGACAGGAGAGGTAGAGACTGCAGCAGGGTTGGCCAGCTCCTTGCAGATTTTAAAGAGTTCGGCCGAGTTGTTAGATGCCGCGGAGATGCAGGCTTAGATGTGGGCGCTCTGTTCTTGGTGTGGACAGCAAGCCGTTATTGTCTTTGGAGCAGGTGGCAGGCCAGTTTGTCAGAGGATGTACAGGAAGCACGCCATTTCCTCTCAGCCACCCTGCACTTGCATTTAAGGGTGGCGAGGTCTGAGTCATACCAAGAGTTGCACTTGGCTTTGGGTTTCAAGCAGATCCTCATGACAGGGGCTACTACATCAAGAGTATCAGATATGGCAGAGTGGAGCATGGAAAGAGCGGTGTCAGAGTGTGACTCAGCGAAAAGGAGAGAGAGGCATGAGAAAGTGGTGGCGAAAGCCTCAACTGACACATGCTTCATGGGTCGGATAACCGAGAAGGTAGGTGATAGTGCTGGAGTTGGCTTAGCCTGAGGGGTAGAGTGAGTTAGATGGGAGGAAAGGAGAAAGTGATCACTCCAGGAGAGAGGAGTGGTGAGAGGGATTGAGAGGGGGAAGTTTAAAGAGATCAGAACATCCAGAGTGTGCCCTGGAGAGTGAGTCAGGCCAGAGGGGAGAATAGAGAGTGAGAGAGAGTCGCAGAGGTCAAGAAAGAGTCCAGGGGAAGGATAGGAAGCATCCAGGTGGATGTTGAAGTCTCCAAGAAGGAGGAGTTCAGTGGTTGAGACCAGGAGGGAAGAGGGGAGGTCCGCCCACTCAGAGAGGAAGGCAGAGATCTGACTCGCTGGCCGATAGATGGTAGCCACAGTAAGGGAATGGCCAGGAGAGAGAGAGAGAGAGCCTGCAGATGAGGCATTTGAAAGAGGAGTAAGCCTGCATAGGAATGACAGAGGCATGAATCCACTCAGGGAAGATCAGGGATACACCCCCTCCGGAACGGTTGGATCCGGGAGCAGAGAGGATCTTGTAGCCATCATGGAGGAGTGTCAAAGCTCATGACAGAGCTGGCCGTGAAGCATGTATCAGTGGGACTGAGGGCATAGAGGTCAAGTTCCTCCAGGAGATGGCAGATGTTAGAGGAGTGTTTGACAGCAGAGCAAGAGTTTAGAGTGGCAATATGAAGAAGGTTGCCGTCCTTGAAAGACTTCCGGGGAGGGGTATCAATCAGATATATGGCCTGTGGAGGTGTAGAAGCAGCCCGAGGGGGGGCAGAAGAGGAAAGAGGAGAGGGAAAGGTAGCCAAGGAGGAGACAGCAGGTGGAGGCAAGGAAGCCGTGGAGGGGAGAGAGGGGACAGCAGGAGAAGTAAGGACATTGATGAGGCGCAGGAAGCGTCTAGCAAAGAGGAGAAGGTTGGCTTGGGGGCCTTGGACCAGGATGGTGCCATTCAAGTAAACATTAACGATGACCTTAGAGGAGTGGAAGGAGGTCACAAGGGCCTCCCACCGGGTGCCACCATTAATGGGAGAGGACGAGAAGGGGGAGAGCACATCGACGATATGTAGAGTCCTTAGGTCTGGTGACGGAACGACAAAGGGGATATCGGTGAAAGTTTGCCTGGAGGAGGCACTGGTATAGGAGACAGCGATAGGGAGGCCTGGGTTGGAGACCAGGATGTCCTTTTTAAACTTCTTGCTACCAGATTTAGTGAGGAGAGCAGAATAGTCAATAGAGAAGCAGTTAGAAAAGATCGGAGAGACAGGGAACACCATAGAGTAGGTAGGGAGAGGAGAGAAGAGGAAGGGAGTGGGAAGGGGATAACACTAGGGAAGTGTTACGCTCACCTGGTATCCACAGGGACGCCACCCAGCCGGGTTACTCGCTGGTATGCTTCTCAGCTTTGCCCTGATGTGGTCTGCGAGGAAGGTTCTGCCTGAAAACACAGGAGGAATGTGTTCAAGACTGACCGAGTGGGGTAAGTATCCTCCCTCCACCCCCGTATGATTTCAGTCCCTCTGGCGCCCTCTCCTCACCTTGTGGTAGAATTAGGCGTGCTCTCCGTCCTGCCTTCTTTGCAGGGGCGCGTTGTCTTTCATGGGCGAGTGCGGTTCAATTACTTCACTGACGCCGGCCCGTTTGATATTGTTCAGGTAGGTCTTATTGCTGTTCTTTAGTTTTGTTGCTATCCTGCATGCCTTTCTTTGTTTAAAATGTCTCTTTTTTCTCCCTTAGGTATGCAGAGCTTCAGCGCGGCGAACTGGCTTGGTTGAGCCCTGCTGGTAAATGATGGCGCATTAAGAGCGCTATGATGTGGTAAGTAAGTGCTATGCGCAGCGCTGAGATGTCTTGCCTTTGCTAACCTGTGTTTTCCTTCCTTGTAGGTCGCGGTGTTCTTCAGCGTGGGTGTGATGTCCGGAGTGGTGCCAGCCGAGAGACAACCAGCCAGATAAGCCTTTTGAGAAGTTCGTAATTTGTAAATGTCTCTACTGCTTTCTTTAATGTTACCTCTATCTTCCTCTTTCAGGTCGTTCTGTCCGGGAGGCGTGCAGATTCGAGGAAGCTGTTCTCAGTAGCTGCGAGTGTTTAAAGATGAAGACTGCAGATAAGATGCTGCTGCTAATGATGTTCCTTTTGCCTCCTTGCAGGTTCTGCTTCTCCGAGGTTCGAGGGATTAGCTGGACACGGTGAGCGTCACGTTGCAAGCTGCAAAGTAACGCGAAGCGTGTTGTCTTGCTCGGGTGTGGTTTAAATAGCCCCAACAAAATAGTCCAGGTAAAGCAGTCCCTGGGCTGCCACACCCAAAACACTAGATCGCATAGCTTTGTTCTTAGGAACCAAGCTATGTGGATGCCTCCATGTTGGCTGACAATACAATAAAGTAGTTCCCAAGCACATTGTTTTTCATGGTGTATGAGCCTGGTGCCATAGGCGCCAGGACTGGCCCCATGAGGGCTTTTGGAGAGGATGCCAGGCTCTAGAGGCCAGAGTCCTGACTCCACCTGGCCAATGGATTTGCCAGAGGGGGTTTTGGGTGAGGGTCGTGACAGCACTCCCCCCTAAGGCGCCTCCCATGGTGTTCCTTCTGTCTGGCCCAGGTTTGGTTGGGAAGTTCCAATGCAATTTCTTGATTAGACGTGGTGCGTGGATATTCTCACTGGGCTCCCAGGATCTATCTTGTGGTCCAAATCCTTTCCAATCGACGAGATAATTTAGCTTAGTCCTAGAGTATTTAGAGTCCAAGATATCTTTGACTTCGAATTCTGGTTCTCCGTCAACAAGTATGGGCTTAGATGGTGTCCCAATCCGTGTGCCGGGTTGCATTGGTTTCAGGAGGGACACATGGAATACCGGGTGGATGTGTAGATTAGGTGGTAAATCCAGTTTCACGGCTGCTGGGTTGATAATTGCCTTAATGGTATAGGGTCCTAAGAATCTGGGATGAAAGGTCCGGGTTCCCTTGATGGGTACGAATTTAGCGGCTAACCAAACTTTGTCT
Organism: Ambystoma mexicanum; assembly: GCF_040938575.1. NCBI lineage: Eukaryota > Metazoa > Chordata > Amphibia > Caudata > Ambystomatidae > Ambystoma > Ambystoma mexicanum. The sequence goes on from NC_090921.1 coordinate 1,496,498,499, forward strand.
CCTACTTGATAATCAGGGGCCTTTTTCCGGTGTTGGTCGTCGAATCTCTTTTGTTTTTCTTTGGCATGAATAAGGTATTCCTTTGCCCTTTTGAAAGCCTGAGTAATGGTTGTGTGTAGAGTCTTTACCACTAGCATTTCCAAGCTGGCTGGAAGGTCTAGTTCAGAGGTACGTGGATGTCTGCCATAAAGGGTATAGAAGGGCGTTTGTCCCGTGCTTGAATGCAAAGAATTGTTATATGCCTATTCGGCTATCTATAGTAGGTCTTTCCAATTCCTTTCTTCGTGGTGCAGCATGCACCATAAATATTGCTCGAGTGTCTGATTGGTTCTCTCGGTTTGGCTGTCCGTTTGGGGATGGTGACTGGTAGATAGCCGAACGTCGATCTGCGCCATTGCACAACATTTTTTCCAGAAGGTTAAAATAAACTGGCTGCCTCGATAGAGACCACAACCGAAGGGAAGCCATGTAGCTTAACTTAACCACGCCCTCCAGGAACACTTTTGCTAAAGTGGGTGCGTCGGGAAGGCCTTTGAGAGGAATAAAATGGGCCATCTTCGAGAATAAGTCCACAACTACAAGGATGGTGTTGAACCCTTGGCTTGGAGGTAGATCAGTGATGAAGTCAAGGGAAAAAGTGTTCCATGGAACTGGAGGAATGTCCAATAGTTGTAGGAGACCAGATGGTTTTTGTTTCTGTGATTTATTTTGTGTGCAGACACCGCAGGACTGAATATACTGAATGATATCCTTACTCCAGGTAGGCCACCAAAAGTTCTCTTTCACCTTAGCTAGGATTTTGGCGATCCCAGGATGCCCTTTGATCAGTCAATCGTGATAGTTTGAAATAATATGCTGTTGTAATTCCTTCTTGGGTACATATAGGCAATCCCTAAAAAAGGGTAGAGGGTCCTTGATGGTATATTGTTCTCCTTGAGTTTGCCATGCGGGGTAGGCATCAGGATTCATTGTCCGTTGGATTTCTTTTCGTAGTTCTGCTTCTGTTAAGGCTGTCGTGATATCCAAGAGTTTGTCTTCAGCTATAATAGGTACTAGGTCTGGAGTTGTATATACTATTTCATCTATGCCCATGCGAGATAAGGAATCCGTCTTTCCGTTTCTGACTCCTAGTCGAAATGTGATTACATAATCATATTCGGCAAAGAAAAGGGCCCACCGTAATTGGCGCGAGGACTGGGCCTTGGCTGTTTTGAGATATTGCAGGTTTCGGTGGTCTGTGATGACTGTAGTGGTGTGTCTGGCCACCAGAAGGTAGTGCCTCCAGGCTTTAAAGGCGGATTTGATAGCCAGGAGTTCCTTGTCCGTGATGGCAAGATTAATCTCTGGAGGTGAGAACTTTTTCGACCAGAAGGCCACAGGATGGTGCTGGCTGGTTTCCGGGTCTCCCTGTGAAAGGACGGCCCCCATTGCGAGACTGGACGCATCAGTTTCAACGACATAAGGGAGGTCTGGACGAGGATGTCGCAGGATTGGAGCGAGGTAAACTTTTGTTTAAGTTCCTGAAAGGCTTCTTCTGCTTCTTCGGTCCAAGCAAACTTTTTATTGTTTTTTCGTAATAGTACTGTGATTGGGTGCACAACCTGAGAAAAGTCTGGGATGAACCGGCGGTAGAAGTTCGCAAAGCCCAGCATGCTTTGTACCCCTTTCAGAGACGTCGGTGAAAGCCATTTCAGAATGGCATCTACCTTGTGCACGTCCATTCTGATGCCTCCTGGAGTAAGGATAAAACCAAGAAATTCTACTTTGGTGACATGAAAAAGGCATTTTTCAAGCTTCGCAAACGAGCAATGTTGACGGAGCTTGGTGAGGACTGAATGAACGTGCCTGACATGATATTGTTCCGAGGCTGAGTGTACTAAGATATCGTCTATGTACACTAAGGCGCACACATCAATTAACTCCCTTAAGACGTCATTCATGAAATATTGGAATGCCGCAGGAGCGTTGCATAACCCGAAGGGCATGACTTGATATTCAAACAAGCCGTACTTAGTACGGAAGGCGGTTTTATATTCATCTCCTTTTCTGACTCGGTCCAGATGGTATGCTCCTCGAAGGTCCAATTTGGTATAAATCTGGGCATCTTTAACTTGGTCTAGCATCTCAGGGATAAGTGGCAAAGGGTAGCGGTTCTTCACTGTGATCTGGTTCAATGCGCGGTAGTCAATACAGGTTCTCAAGTCTCCTTCCTTTTTCGGTACGCAGAAAAAAGGACTAGCTGCGGGGGACTTCGATGGACGGATACATCTGTTTGCAAGGTACTGGTCTAAATAGGATTTCAAATGAAGGTTTTCTGGTTCTGTGAGAGCGTAGATCCTGCCGCAAGGGATTTGTGCACAAGGAACAAGGTTGATCTGACAGTCATAGGGCCGGTGCGGCAGCAATGTATTGGCTTGGTCCTTTTGGAAAACATCCTGGAAATCATGGTATTCACTTGGCAAGGTATTAGTTGCTCCCAGGGTTGATACTGTCGCTCCGGGAGTCATGGGGATACAGACATCGGGTTTCTCCTCTTGGTAATAGCAGGCAGTGGAGCAGTCACCGGGGAAGGTTAATTTTAGTGCCCGCCAGTCTATCAAAGGGTTGTGATCAACCAACCATGGCATCCCTAGTATTAGCCTGAACTGAGGTGCCTTGATGAGATCGAATGAAATAGACTCCCGATGTCCGTCCTGGCACAGCAAGGTTACCCTGGCTGTGCACTGGGTTACTGGTCCGGAAGCGATTTCTGTCCCATCCACGGTGGTTACCTTGTCCATAGTTGGCTTAGAACACAAAGGAAGCCCCATCTCTGCTGCAAGTTCTTCATGAATATAATTTCCAACTGCTCCGCTATCGATGTATGCTTCAACAGCATGCATTCTTGACGACTGTTAGTGGTTAATTAAGATCGAGCTTGGTAGTTTTCCGATTCCTTAGCTTCATCCTTCTCTGTGGCCCCGACTGTTCTTCTTGGGGGTTTGGACAGTCCTTCAGGAAATGGACAGTCCTTCAGGAAATGTCCTGGTTTCCCACAATACAAACAAAGCTGTTGTTGTCTTCTTTTGTTCCGCTCTTGTTTTGTTAATGGAGGCCGTATCCCTCCAATCTGCATGGGTTCTACAGCATTTTCAGGGACACGGGGTGTGTTTTTGTCGAACATACACAGTCCGAGGGTCCGTCTTAGACCGGTCTGCCTTTCGGTCCTGCAACCGGTGGTCTAGCTGCACGACCAGATTTATGAATTCTGCACAGTCTCTGGGTGGATAAGCCATCTGAACTAAGGGTCCTTTAATTCGCCTCATAAGCCTTGATGGAATAACGTGGTTCTTTTGTTTTCTGGCCACCTAGCTTCGGCAACCAGTCTGTTGAAGGTAGCAATGTACATTAACAAGTCCTGATTCCCCTGTCAGAGGGACAAGAGTTCATTGTCTACTGCTTGTATGGGTATGGCGAGCAAAAAGTGTTTCCATTTCTCTCTGGAACCCCCCAAAGTCATGTAATAGAGGATCGTCATGGGTTACCAACGGCACCAACCAATCTGCTGCACTACCACTCAGGTATGATAAAACAAAAGCTACCTGAGCTTGGTCATTTGGAAATGCTTCAGGCCTACAAAGAAAATGAAGACGGCACTGATTGATGAATGCTGCATACTTCCGTGGGTCTCCTGAGAACCTTTCTGGTGGTGCCAGGGGCACTGTTCCAGGTAACGTGATCTGTACCGGAGTGGGTGGTATGGCAGGGTTTTGCATCGTTGGATTGCTTCCAGGTAGAGGCATCTGTCCTGCCTGTGATTGCAAGTATTGCCTGCTAATCTCTTCAGTGCGTTCTTTGGTCACTATTAGGTCTCTCCGGAGGGCATTAGTCTCTTGTCGGGCAGAATGAACCTCAGCACGAAGCTCTCCTATTAATTGGGCCAATTGGACCATTTCTGATGACTCCATGGCGCCCAGGTGGATTTGTTATGGTATGCTTTGCGTTCTGTTATGCTCACCTGGTATCCACAGGGACGCCACCCAGCCGGGTTACTCGCTGGTATGCTTCTCAGCTAAGCCCTGATGTGGTCTGCGGGGAAGGTTCTGCGTGAAAATACAGGAGGAATGTGTTCAAGACTGACCGAGTGGGGTAAGTATCCTCCCTCCACCCCCGTATGATTTCAGTCCCTCTGGCGCCCTCTCCTCACCTTGTGGTAGAATTAGGCGTGCTCTCCGTCCTGCCTTCTTTGCAGGGGCACGTTGTCTTTCATGGGCGAGTGCGGTGCAGTTACTTCACTGACGCTGGCCCGTTTGATATTTTTCAGGTAGGTCTTATTGCTGTTCTTTAGTTGTATTGCTATCCTGCATGCCTTTCTTTGTTTAAAATGTCTCTTTCTTCTCCCTTAGGTATGCGGAGCTTCAGCGTGGCGAACTGGCTTGGTTGAGCCCCGCTGGCAAATGATGGCGCATTAAGAGCGCTATGATGCGGTAAGTAAGCGCTATGCGCAGCGCTGCAAAGTCTTGCCTTTGCTAACCTGTGTTTTCCTTCCTTGTAGGTTGCGGTTTTCTTCAGCGCGATTGGAATGTCCGGCGTGGTGCCAGCCGAGGGGCGACCAGCCAGGTAAGCCTTTTGAGCAGTTCGTAATTTGTAAATGTCTCTACTGCTTTCTTTAATGTTGCCTCTATCTTCCTCTTTCAGGTCGTTCTGTCCGGGAGGCGTGCAGATTCGAGGAAGCTGTTCTCAGTAGCTGCGAGTGTTTAAAGATGAAGACTGCAGATAAGATGCTGCTGCTAATGATGTTCCTTTTGTCTCCTTGCAGGTTCTGCTTCTCCGAGGTTCGAGGGAATAGCTGGACACGGTGAGCGTCACGTTGCAAGCTGCAAAGTAACGCAAAGCATGTTGTCTTGCTCGGGTGTGGTTTAAATAGCCCCAACAAAATAGTCCAGGTAAAGTAGTCCCTCGGCTGCCACACCCAAAACACTAGATCGCATAGCTTTGTTCTTAGGAACCAAGCTATGTGGATGCCTCTATGTTGGCTGACAATACAATAAAGTAGTTCCCAAGCACATTGTTTTTCATGGTGTATGAGCCTGGCGCCATAGGCGCCAGGACTGGCTCCATGAGGGCTTTTGAAGAGGATGCCAGGCTCTAGAGGCCCGAGTCCTGACTCCACCTGGCCAATGGGTTTGCCAGAGGGGGTTTTGGGCAAGGGTCATGACAGGAAGGACATAGGGCAGGGTGCAAGCAGAATGAGACAGAGACGAGACAAGTTGACAATTGGGAAAGACGACTGGCGTGTAGATTTAAATACTTTCACAATGAAACTTTAAGAAACAAGAGAAAACACACCAAAGTTTGAGAGTCCTGAATAGTGGGGAAAAAGGCCTAGGTTTCACAATGCAATTTTTTAAAAATACTTTCACAATGCAACTTTAAAAACAGGAGAAAACACACCTACGTTTCTGAGTACTGTTAGTATCCTGAATAGTAGGGAAAAGAGCCTAGGTTTCACAATGCAATTTTAAATACTCTCACAATGCAATTTAAAAAAAAGGAGAAAACACCCCGAAGTTTGAGAGTCCTAAATAGTGGGGGGAAAGGCCTAGGTTTCACTATGCAATTTTAAATACTTTCACAATGCAACTTTAAGAAACACGGGAAAGCACACCTAAGTTTGAGAGTCCTGAATAGTGAGGAAAAAGGCCTAGGTTTCACAATGCAATTTTAAATACTTTTACAATGCAACTTTAAGAAACAGGAGAACACACAGCAACGTTTGAGTGTCCTGAATAGTGGGGAAAAAGGCCTAGATTTCACAATGCAATTTGTTTTAAATACTTTCACAATGCAACTTTAAAAACAGGCGAAAACACTCCTACGTTTCAGAGTCCTGAATAGTAGGGAAAAGGGCCTATGTTTCACAATGCAATTTTAAATACTTTCATAATGCAACTTTAAAAACAGGAGAAAACACACCGAAGTTTGAGAGTCCTAAATAGTGGGGGAAAAGGCTTAGGTTTCACAATGCAATTTTAAATACTTTCTCAATGCAACTTTAAGAAACAGGAGAAAACACACATAAGCTTGAGAGTCTGCTATATGGAGAGGATTGCAGGGTTGAATGAGGGTCTAAAATCTTACCCGGGCCACTCCTACCTTCCTTAATAGCTGCTGGTTGATGGATGGCCATGGCTTCCCCTGCTCACACCTGCAGACACTGGCTGAAGCTGTGGTTTGAAAGATCACTTCAGCAAAAATGATCATACTTTTAGGCATAAACATGCAAAACACATTATCTTAGTGCAATTTTTGCTTTCACATTTTATTCTTAACCAAAAACAATGACCCTTGAAGGTCTGGGTAGTATCTCTATTCAGTTTTGTTAGTGATTCAAAAAATACCCACTTTACAACAAAATGTTACATGCAGTCTCGTGTTTAAAACAATTTTCAATAAACCAAACAATATATCCGTGTTTTCACAGCTTTTTCAATCCGAAAGTGTTTCTAATGTCTCTTTAAAACTCTTTCTCTTGTTGATCTTTACAGTTTAAAGTCCATAGTTCTCAAATGAAATCAAGGGACTATTGATCAAATAGTCTTTTATCTTTTCGTTGATGCGCAACGCGTTTCGGGCTCTCTCTTAGCCCTTCATCAGGTGCGACCAAATTCTATACTTCAATCTGATGTATCTGAAAGTTAAATATATATTTCTATTTAGACCCTCAGTTCATGTTCCATATAGCTTCACAATTTCTTTTGACTAAATAGACCAATGTACCTGTAATACTGTGGATCTCTCCCATCTGTCAGTCTCTAATACTTGTAACTTTCATTCCAGTATCGTTTATTAATCCACTTTTGTTTTTGTCTTGAATATTACGCCTGATCTGTAAAGAATGAATATGACGTGGTTTTTCTACATGAATTTTGAATGTTTATGAGCGGGTTTGGTGCTGGGAACAGTCGCTACATCATAGCGCTGTGCCCCAGTCACCCAACCCTAATTCAGCATTTTTCATGCTTTACTTTCATATCGTGTCCCCGTTGTCTCACCTGACTATGCGGACCGCTGTCGGCTACTTTCTTTGGCTTGCCGTACGTGCAAGCTCGTTGTCGTCCGCTCAGCACTGCCGCAAGCCGCTCGCGTTGCTGTCTCGTGCCGTTCACGATTTTAATTTTCTCCTTCCCTTGGTCCGCACTCTCCTGTTCCATTCAAAGCATGTGTGTCTCCTTGAGGTAGCTCCACGGTTGCCTTGATTGTGTTTCTTTGAACTCCCTAGATGAAGTCCCTTCTTGCTTTCTACCAAGCTGTCAACTGGCTAGTTTTCCGTAATTGCATGGCCACCATCTTGGAATAGTTTCAATAACTGTGGTTTAAATTCCTGTGGTGTGGTGGTTGCTTCTAGATCGTCGCTACAGAAGTCTAGGGATGTTGCTAAACATGATGTTTGTTATTTTAAGTGTTGCATGGCTCATTAGAGAGTACTCAAAAATGTTTTTTATTTTTTATTTATTTCATATGCATTTGTTTTGTACCAGCCCGATTTTTTACAGATACAATTCTGTACGCAGGGAGCTATTTAGATTCTTGCTGTCCGGTTGGTATTTCTGTGCTCTTTTATAGAAAGCAACTTAAATCCCAATCTGCGTTCATACCATTGGGTTGCATTGAGTTCAGTTTGTCGATCCAGTATGTTTCTCTTTGCAGAAGAATTTTGTTTAGATTTCCGCCCCTTGTTGATATTTTTATCTGTTCCAGAATGATGAATCTTATTTGAGAGATATTGTGTCTTTCTTTTTTGAAATGTTGAGTAACTGGTGATTTTATTGCTCCTGTCCTGGTGTTTGACTTGTGTTCGGACCACCTTATTTTCGCCTTCCTCATTGTCATGCCTACGTAATAAATTCCACATGGACATTTTATACCATAGATTACATTTTTTGAATCACAGGTTGAAGAATGATACAAATTAATTTTGTAACCTTTATGGGGGTGAAGTATGGTGTTGCCCGTTATTAAGTTATTGCAGTTGTTGCAATTGTGACATGGGGTTGTACCTTTATAGGTTTCCTGGGTTCGTTTTGCTGCTGACAAATCTGCTTTTATGAGATGTTCCCTCATTGATTTACTCTTGGAATAGGCAAAGAGTGGAGGTTCTGGAAAGAGTCTTTTCATCATTGGGTCTAAGGTCAAAATTGACCAATTCTTTTTGATAATTTTTTTAATTTTCGGGCTCTGTTGGGAGAAAGTGGTAACATATACAAGTTTCTCCTGTTCCTCCTTTTCTTTTGGTTGTTACGCTCCTTCTCTATTGATGCTGTTGGCTTTTTCAGCACATGTTGTGATAATGGATGGTTGATAACCTCTTTTCTCAATTTGTTCTTTTAATTCTGCTGTTCTTCTGGTGTATTCCACTTCTTCTGAGATGATGCGTCTGTATCTTAAAAATTGACTGAAAGGTATGCTTTCTATTGTCCTCCGTGGGTGGAAACTGTTCGCATGCAGTATGCTGTTCCTGTCTGTTAGTTTCGTAAATATTGTTGTTTCCGATTTGCCTCCTTTCTTGTATATTTGCACATCAAGGAATTCAATGGATTCTTTGCTCGTTTTAGATGTTAATTCAATCCTTGGTGCCATGTTGTTGAGATGCTGAAAGAATGCCAACAATTCATCATTTGAACCATTCCAAATCCCAAATATATCATCTATAAAGCGGAACATGCATTTCAATTTGTTTGTCCATCTTTCTTCATTAAAGATATTGGTTTCCTCCAAGTAAGCCATGTATGTATTCGCATAACTTTGGGCCATTGCGGCCCCCATGGAAGTTCCAGATATTTGTATATAGTATTTGTCCTCGAACATAAAGAAGTTATTTTGTAACACTATTTTGAGTAGTTTTAAAGTGAACAGCTTATCAGCTTCACAAACCGTGTCTGCTTTCAGTAGTAGCCACTCCATGGCTTCCAGACCTCCCTCATGAGTAATGTTGGTGTAAAGGCTTACCACGTCCATTGTGAAGAGGATATCTTGATCGTCATCTATTTCAACTTGATTTAATTTGTTCAAAAAATCATTTGTGTCTTTTATGTATGTTTTGAATTTATGCACTGAAGGTTGGATTGCCCTATTTACATATTGTGCCAATGGTTCAAGTAAACTGTTGTTCGCAGCAATAATAGGTCTCCCTGGTGGATGAGTCAGATTTTTGTGGACTTTCGGCAAAATATATATTATAGGCATCAATGGATGAAGATTCATTAGAAAGTTCTTGGTACGGTGACTTATTAGTTCATCATTTTCTGCTTCATCTAATGTTTCCTTGATTAATTTCTGTACTTTCTCCGTTGGGTTTTCAAAGATTTCAAGATAGGTATTGACATCTGCCAATTGTCTTTCTATTTCCATTTTATATTGTTCTACATTCATCAATACCAAAGCTCATCCCTTGTCAGCAGGTTTTAGTATTTAATTCGGATTTTGCCATAGTTTGTCAAGGACTTGTTGTTCTCTTTTTGAAAAATTTGTTTTCGATCTGTGCTTATATTTCAATTTTTCCAAATCTTTTAATACTTGCTTCTGAAACACATCTATTAGTGGATTCTGGATTGGTGGCATGAATGTGCTCTTAGGTTTCATTTCCAGATATTTACATTCCTGCTTACTTGTTGCCCATTCACATGTGTCAAAGAATAATTTCAATTTCATCTTGCGAGTCAATTTGAAAAAGTCCATTTTTTATTTCAACAGTGAACTGCTGTAGTACGGGACAAACAAAATACCTTTTTGTAGAGTTTTTTCCTCAAATTTACTCAGTCGGTAGTCTGAAATGTTGATTACTAACTTCTCTTTTGCAGAAAGTTCACTTTCCGAGATGGGTTTTTTCTTCTTGCTTCTTCTTGTTTTGCCCTGTCTAAAAAAGACGCAATGTTTTCTGACGGTGACTTCGTCGTTTTAGATGTCGATGGTGTTTGTTCGTTCCTTTCTAGTTGTTGTTCTTGCTCTTGTGGTTCTGATTCACCACTTGATGCCTCGGACGATGCACTTCCTGTTGTTGGAGTTCTCTTGTTATAAGGTGTTCTTCCACTTTTTGCGTTGTCTTTTTGCTGGTAATATTCTTTCCACGAATACACTATGTCTAACTTGTAGTCTAAGGTGTCCCTCCAGAATTTTATTATTTTTTTAGCTTCGATTTCCTTTTTGTATGAATCTAGTTTTTTGTTGGTTTCTTCCAATATAGTTACTAGTTCTTCTTTAGAGATTATTTTGACTAATGAAGTTTTTAATTTTTCAAGGTCCGCTTCTATAGTGATAAGTGATTTGGATAGTTCTTCAATCGTCAATAAGATTAAGTCCAATGAACATTTATTTAATATGAATCTCCACCTTTTCACAAATTCAGGATTTTCCTTGCAGGGCTAAGAGAGAGCCCGAAACGCGTTGTGCATCAACGAAAAGATAAGAGACTATTTGATCAATAGTCCCTTGATTTCATTTGAGAACTATGGACTTTAAACTGTAAAGATCAACAAGAGAAAGAGTTTTAAAGAGACATTAGAAACACTTTCGGATTGAAAAAGCTGTGAAAACACGGATATATTGTTTGGTTTATTGAAAATTGTTTTAAACACGAGACTGCATGTAACATTTTGTTGTAAAATGGGTATTTTTTGAATCACTAACAAAACTGAATAGAGATACTACCCAGACCTTCAAGGGTCATTGTTTTTGGTTAAGAATAAAATGTGAAAGCAAAAATTGCACTAAGATAATGTGTTTTGCATGTTTATGCCTAAAAGTGTGCACAGAGTATGATCATTTTTGCTGAAGTGATCTTTCAAACCACTGTTTATTCCGATTCTGTAGCCCAGAATCAAACTCTGTTTAGCACCTAAGTTTGTATTTAGTTCTAACAAGTAAGCATTTGAGTTTACATTAAGGTTCATAGAATTAAGGAGTGCTCCTCTACACCCAAATTGATCATTGTGATTTACACTACTGGCTGAAGCTGCCAAGTAGGAGCCGCCCTTTGCCTTGGGGCCCTTAGCCGCAGGGGCTGCTGGAAAGAGGACTGCCCCGGGGACGCCCAATCAGGGGGGGAGGGTGTGCTTGGAGGCGGGAGGGAGTGGGAACGAGGAAGTGGTTGCAAGGGGTGGGGAGAGGGAGTACAATGATATGATATGATATGGCATTTATAACGCACCTATACACAAGTGTTTCAAGGCGCGACGAGGCAGGGGGGAACAAGGGGAGACAAACAACGATCCCACTAAGCCAGGTGTCATTTAGATTGTGCAAGTGCAGGGTAGAGGGGAAGGGAAAAAGAGCAAGGGGAAAGGGAGAGGAGAAGTGCAGTATAGATTTAGTAGAAACAAGATAAATAATAAGGGCCAGCTGGTGGCAAGTGCAAGATAAGTGCAGACAAGTGCTGGGAAGGGGGGCTGTAGGGATACAGAGACAGTCCCACAGTGCAGGGGTTGCCAGGGAGGCAGCGCAGAAGAGAGTGGCTGGGCCACGGACCAGGATAGGTGATTGGCTCCGTTGCAGATTCCGTGCAGTTTCAGTAACATTAACATGGGAGAGGGGGAGATAAAGCAGAGGCAAAGAGGAAGGTTTTGAGGTGCTTCCGGAACCGGAGATGGTTCTCCTCAAGTTTCAGAGAGGCAGGAAGGCTGTTCCAGAGGGAGGCCCCTGCTGCGGAGAGAGATCTACCCCCCAGCTAGTTGCTTGGAGAAGCGGCTGACCCTGAGGGAGTTGGAGGTGGATGAGCCAAGAGCTCGAGAAGGAAGATATTTAGGAAGAGATGGTTAAAGGTATTTTGGCCCGAGGCCCCAGACGGCCTTGTGGACAATGCATAGGGTTTTTAACTTAATCCTCGCAGCCACTGGGAGCCAGTGTAGTGGTTTCAGTCCTGGAGAGATACGGTCCCTGGGCTTGAAGCCAAGGACAAGTCTCGCAGTCCTGTTCTGGATGAGTTGCAAAGGGCGGAGAGTAGAGGCAGGCAGATTTAGATAGAGGCTGTTACAGTAGTCCAGCTTCGAGAGAACCAGGGCTCTAGAGACAGTGAGCTTCTGGGGGAAGGAGAGGAAAGGAAGGATACCTCTGAGGAGGTGTAGCTGGTAGTGTGACTTCTTAGAGACGTCAGATATGTGATGAGAGAAAGAGAGTGTGGAGTCGAAGATGACCCCAAGGTGTTTAGCCTTGCAGGAAGGAGCAGGAAGAGGGCCAAGAGAGGCCGGCCAGAGAGCTGCAGGGAAGGAGGGAGTGGGTGTGTCGATGAGTAGAATCTCAGATTTACTGGCATTAAGGCAGAGGTCATTGGCGGCACACCATTCCTGGATAGCAGAAAGACAGTCAGAGATGAGGGAAGGAGAAGAGGAGGCCGAGGGTATCCTAAAAATGAGCTGGGTATCATCCGCATAGCACTGAAAGTTGGGGCAGAGAGCGGCGATGCGGTGGGCAAGAAGTGCCAAGTACTGGTTGAACAGCCAAGGAGAGAGGTTAGATCCCTGGGGGACACCACAGGTAGAGAAAAAGATGTCAGAGAGGAAGGACCCCAGTTGGACCTCAGAGGGTCGATTGGAGAGGAAAGAGCAAAGCCACACCAGAGCCTGACCAGTGATACCCAGGTTATCACGGAGACGGTTGAGCAGGATGGTATGGTTGATAGTATCAAAGGCAGAAGAGAGATCAAGTAAAATGAGAACACAAGGAGTGTTTGAGTCAAGGTTCGAGAGCAGGTCCTCACGCTTTCGAAGTGTGAAAAAAACAAGCCAAAAAACAATTATGGGGGCCCCCGAGGACCAGGCTGCTCTCAACCCGCTTTGGCAATAAAGAAGCGAGCGGGGAGTACAGCAGGTGGGTAGTCCTGGAGGACTAATCTCTTCCATCAATCAGGGGGGGTGGGTGGCTGGGAGGCTGGAGGGAGTGGGAATGAGGAAGTGGCTGCATTGGGTGGGGGAGAGGGAGCACAAAGCACAAAAAGAACAAGCCAAAAAACAATTATGAGGGCCCCGAGGACCAGGCCATTCTTACCTGCAGGGCGACCAGGCTGCTCTCAACCCGCTTCGCCAAAAAGGAAGCGAGCGGGGAGTACAGCGGGCGGGTAGTCCTGGAGGACACAATGGCAGCAAGGACCCGGGTAAATGTGACAGAGGTTCGCAGCTTCCTGGGCATGATTACCTACTGTGGCTGGTTCATCAAGAACCTGGCCATGCTGTTGAAACCTTTGAGGAGCCTGACGAGGAAGGATACCACCTGGCAATGGGGCCTCTTGAGCAGGTGACATTCGATTATGTGAAAGGGGCCCTCGCGGCTGATGATAAAATGGCATTTTTCGATCCGACCCGGCGCACCCATCGATGTGGTGGTGGACGACAGCCCCTTTAGTCTGGGGGCAGTCCTAATGCAGATGGACGTCAAGGGGCAAGTGAGGCCCATTGCTTATGCCAGTCGCGCTCTGTCATACACTGAGCAGAGGTACTCCCAAATTGAGCACAAGGCCCAGCAGTGCAGTGGGGGGCAGGAACTTTTTCGACTCTATTTGCTGGGGAGGCTGGTGATGGTGGTGACGGATCACAAGCCTATACTGCCCATCATGGCGGGCTCGTCCTCAAAGCCGCCAGCACGGATTGAAAGATGGATGCTGATGGAGTATGGGGTCTTGCTGTAGTACTGCCCAGGGGCAAACAACATGGCTGACTGTCTGTGATTCCACCTCCAGGACGGAGGAGATGGCATGGATACATCCAGCATCGAGGAGGCTTAAGAACAGGTGTAGCTTGTCGTGGAGTCGACTACCCCAAACTCAATGCCCATCCAGGAGTTGGAAAGGGCATTGGAAAATGATGAATGCTTCCAAATCCTCAGGGATGCACTGCAGATAGGGAAGTGGAAGTCAATCCTGGAAGGTTTGGGCAAGAGAACCCAAGAAGCTTGTATAACTCTGGAGCAGCTGTGGAGGTTCCGGGACGAGCTAACATTCACAAACTCAGGGTTACTACTTCAGAGAGACAGAATGGTGGTGCCTGCTCACAAGATACAGCAAGTGATTTAGCTGGCACATCAAGTTCACCAGGGGATGGCCAAGACCAAGGTCCGACTGCTGCTGAAGGTGTGGTTCTTGGAGAAGAGAGTGAAGGAGTTTGTGGGGGCCTGGGTCTGGAGCCAGGTGGCATCCCCTGTGCAGAGGGACCCCCCATTGAGTCCATGCCTCGAGGAACACAGCCATGGGAGGTGGTGCATGCAGACTTCGGGTCCACAGAAAGAGATGTCAATTTGCTGGTAGTGGTAGACCAGTGGTCAAGATACCCGGAGGTGTCATTCGATGATGTGGTGGTGGCACTGGCACTGGAAAAGATCTTCGCAACCTATGGTCTCCCACAGACTCTGTGCTCAGATAATGGACCGCCTTTCCAAGGGGAGAGCTGTGCCGAGTTTCTGAAGGAGTATGGCGTGCACCTCAGAAAATCACTCCAGTGTGGCCCTGCGCCAACGGCGAGGCGGAGCGATTCATGAAGACACTCAATAAGGTGTTTAGAATTGCCCATGGACAGGGTCAGTGCCTTCACAAGGACCTCTACCAGTTCCTCAGAGAATATCGAGCAACTCCTCACTGCTCGACTGGGGTAGCCCTGGCGGAAGCAATGTTCAGGAGATGCCCCAGGGGCCTATTGCCGGACTCAGGTGACCGTGAGCTGGCTGTAATTGACAACGTCCAGGTGGAAGAGGAGAGGAGGTCCCGTAATGAGGGCAAAAACATGAGAAGGGGGCTTCGACAGCACCAGTTAGACCCAGGGAATGAGGTGATTTTAAGGAATAGGCACCCCCGAGGGAAGCCATCAATGACATATGAGCCGAGCGCCATGGATGTTATTGCAATGAAGGGGTCGATGGTGACAGCCTCAGATGGGACTGCAGCGGTTACCAGGAATGCCAGTTTGTTCAAGAGACTGGGAGATGGCACATGGCTGGGGGCATCCTCGGGCAGAGATTGTGCAGAACAACCGCATGAAGGTGGTGGGGCTGGCTGCCCTCTGATTCCCCAGGACCTGCAAACTGGGAGGGGGGAGACCTGCCTGCCTAAATGACTATGTACTGGACCCCTGAGTCAAGCAGCCGGGAGCGGATGGAGACTGTGTTACTCGTCTGTCGTTATGGGTTGTTTGATTTGGTTTGCCACATGTTTGCGGTGGGTGGTGTTTTTTGTTAAATTGCTGTTTGTTGTTATGAAAAAGGAGGAGTGTGGTGTCCCTTTAATTATCACACGTGGCAGAGTGACGTAACTCTGTCGCGTGTGCATCTGAATAAATGGGGCAGGTCACGTGCCGTCATCAGAGCACACGTGGAGCCCGGACGAGACGCAGAGCCTCACTGGTCTGCTGTTCGCAGGGGAGGGAGGCCCACAGTGCACAGGGTGGCCTCCTACTAAGGGGCACCCTTCCACAAGAGTGTATCGTAGTCCGTTGGTGACTTTCGGACTGAGTGGCACAGGAATCAATCAAGCATACCGGCTAGATGGGCCAGGCCTACCACTTCTCTCTCCTACTTGTTGGCCCAGGTGGAACTTTCAAGGAAGTCCATGGTTGTTACACCTGTGGTATGGCAATTTTCCAGAACTAATGAAATTTGGGTGTATGGCCGATCTTTGTCACTCACTACAGAGTTTATATAGTTGGGGTATCAGGAATCTCCATCTTATAGTTCAAGGTTTTGGATTCTGTACATCCACGATTATATGGTCAATAAATTGCAGTCCTACAGTAAACCTAGATGTTTGTTTCAGGTAATCTTCAAGAACATGCATAATGAAGGGATCAGCAACCTGCTGATCTCCAGATGCTTGCCACTACAGTTCCCATGATTCTTCACCAAGGACTATGCTGGCCAGGGCTGATGGGGGCTGTTGTGCAAAATATTTGGAGAGCCAAAAGTGGCGGACATGTAACATATTGCTTGGGTCTATCTATATTTACATTAGGAATGGGACGAGGAAGCAGATAAGCTAATGACCTGATTGCATTCTGGTCATCGATATTTCTTGGATTCTGTCTCCCTTTTCCTTACTTTTCCCCCTCCTTTCCATCTGCTACCAATTCACTGAGATGTATGCCAGGTGCACAGGATGAAGAGTCCTTTGTGGCTACAGAAAGAAAGGTATTGTGAAGGTGGTTGCCTATCTGCAAAAGTGAACCCACCCCATAATGTACTGTGACGAGAACGAGCGAATTGGAGAAATGTATATTTTTGAACAAGTACTTGAGTCAATATTTTTTGTAAAAGGATATTCCAATTGAGTTCCTTAGTTTGGAGCTTGGACTTGTATCTTTAAAAGGCCAAGCAATGACTAAACTGGGGATGTTGTATCTAAAAAGTAATGTTAGCCCGAAATGCCAATTGCTTGCCTTGATGAGGACAACTAAAGGCCTGGGCAGGCTGTCCAAAGAAAAGGAATTTAACAATCTAATTGATAAGCTTTATATAAATATGGGCTAGACTCCAGACTTTAAACGTGGTACTATCCTTACCACCTTGCAATATATATAAAATAAAACTAAAACAGTGGGACTGGACCAACAACCATGCACACCTCTCAACCTTGAGAACTTATGCACATGCCATAAACGTTACACATTTGTATCTCACAGCACAAAGGTACTTGAGACCGTGCCCTAACCCTGCTGTTAGGTGGTTTGTGCTGAGATTAAGCATATTTCAACTACCTCTTTTTTCAAAGAAACAAGCTGGGGGTAGATCTCTGTCTTCGGCTGGGGCCTCCCTCTAGAACAGTCTCCCTGCCACTCTAAAACTTGAGGAGAACCATCTCTGGTTCCGGAAGCACCTCAAGACCTTCCTCTTTTCTTCTGCCTTCGCTCCCCGTCTCCCCTGCTGATCTGTTCTCTCTTGGCACTGTGCACCTGGCCATCCTCTGTCCTTCGGGCCCAGGTACCTGCTCACCCTGCCACCCTTCCGCACTGCCTCCGGGCCACCCCTTGCACTGGGGTCTGTATCTGTACCCAAACAGTCCCTCCCTTTTTCTTCCTGCACTTATCAGACCTACCCTGTCTGCTGCCTTAAACCTAGCACTTGCAAATTGCTGGCTGCATTACCACTGTTTGCTGCCTTTATTATTTATTTATTGTTATTTACCTGTTTCTCCTCTGCTTCGCACTTTCCACTTCTCCCTCCTTCCATGCTCTTTCCCCTCCCCCTCTCCCATGCACTTGCGCGTTCTCAATGTCACTGGGCCTAGTAAGATCGCTGTTTTGTTCTCCCCTGTTCCCCTGCCTTGCCTTGTGCGCTCTGAAACACTTGTGTACAACCTGGGGGGCACAGTGTGACATCCCGCTTCAGGATCGGACCTGTGGACCTGTCGCATTTGTAATAGCCGGGTCTCGCTTGAGACTGCTAAACACTTATTTACAGAGGGCCCTTACTTAGGTCCAGCTATCATGACTACGTTGGGTGGCTTTGTGCACAGTTATGAATCTTTAAAGCTGGACTCTTTGTGGACCTTCTGCCTCAATACAGAGAGCAAAAGGATACAGTTAGGTGTGCATAGACTGTGGCGTATCATTAAGAAATTGCTACCTAAGGATTCTCTTGGGGTCAACCTGGGCGTGATATTGTAAGAGATATTGATGTCAAGGATTCTCATAGCAGTTTTTAACAATTTTAATTAATTTTAATTGTACAAGTCCTTATTGACTCGTATTTTTTGTATTTATAATATTAAAGATCTTAAATGATACACATACATCAGGATTGGTTGCGCAGGGAATCCATATTAATTTTCATATCCTTAACTCTAATCGACATCCACGAAAGCAATGCTTATGATTTTTGTTCACCCTTTGACTGCAATTAGATGTACCTAGCATACTTAGGACGCCTGGTGACATGAGGGAAGGAGTTTACTGCTTGATTATCTAACATGTTGCTCCACTTGGTATGCCATATGGATAATATGATGTGCTATCCAATCTTGTATATTAGCTTGCTCTGATATTTTATTATCATGTGTCTAAATATGTTCAAATGATGTTTACATTTGTAAAAGTTTGAGTACTATATACAAATAAATAAATAAAATAAAAATATTGCATATGGTCGCTTCTCCAATAAGCAGGATAGCTGGAGTTTATGCAGAAAACGATAATCTCCCTCTGTGGGAAAAATGTATTTCACTTAACAGTTTTGGAAATGTGGAATGGTGTTTCGAATAATCCTTGTGACTTAATTTGTCTCTTTTTTTCTGAGCATGAACGTGCGGTACGCGAGAGGGTTAAAACCATATGTGTGCTCAAGGCCATGGTCCACCAACAGCATGTTACATAGTCCCTGGACACGAATCCGAGGTTGAAAGTAACCTTTCGAATAGCATCAGTACACAACTAGTTGTGACTCGTCTCCTGTCTCCGTTTTTATTTACCAGGTGATTTCCGAATGCATGGCAGTCTTCTGTTGCGCACAGTTCATTCCAGAAGGCTTTTGACAATTGAAGACGTTACTGGCTGGTGAACATCCGGGTGGATGCTCAGTCAAACTCAAAAAGCGTAATTGCCAAATGTGGAGCTTTTGGAAAATCTTTTAAACTGATCATCATATTTGCTGGAATACAAAGCATATGATTTATTGTGTGTAAAATTGCTCCCAAGTAATTTCTGCCCTTCAATGTTGAAGGAATGAAATGTTTACCATGAATTGACTTTTCACACTCAAAAAGGCAAAATATGCTGCGTTGTCACCTTTCCAGCACGTTGAAGGAGGTAGGCACATGCTGCTTAAATTTGACAAATGCAGCAATTTAAACTGTGCGAATGCTTCCTCCTTAACTATTTTCCTGAAGAACACCAAGCTTCGGCTTTTGTGACTGAACACCGCCCTCTTCAGTAAGCACTCCTTAGTTGCATGTTGTCTACAATACTGAGAAATTAAAAGACTTCCATACCCTGCAATTAATTTCCCAACTGAATTACCATTTTAAGCACATTTCATTTGTTAACTTTTGGTTGCCAGGAAAAAAAGAACCACACCCCAAATGCGAGATGTAAACTGGCTTCTGAGCGAACCTTAAACTGCGTTGACAAATAATGTTGTTTGGAAAAAAAATAGTACGTGAAATGAAAGTAACGTAGACATAGGAATTAATAAAAAATAACAGACTTGTCATACCATCGGATTGCATGAAATCGTGATAAGGGAATAACGAACCAATAGTGCCGGTGAGTTATAAACAATACATTTGTATCGTAGAACATGCAATATTCTACCAAAAATATTAAAAGTGAGGTGCTACCTCATAAGCACTACACCCACGTTTAGTTACGCTACAGCGGCAGGGCAGGATAGGGCCGGAACTCACCAGCACAGAGCTCCAGGAAAAGGCGTCTCGCCTAAATGACGTTTTGGGGAGAGCTAATCCATGCTTGCCAATTACTGCAAAACAGCAGGAGGTTGGAACACATGAGATGCAGGGGGTATCCAGTGGGCGGGTACTATGCAAAATAAGGTTCTCACAATCTTTGGCTAAAGGAGCTAGGCTCAACCAACTATCTTCATGGGCTTCCATGACCCACTCCGATAACTACAGTCTAGAGCATTTGCAACTGGTGAATTTGTCAAATGAAGGGGGCATAAATAATTTCCCTGAGTTGAACCCAGCGAGCATACCTAAACTGATCTAGTAAGGTTTTAGTATTTCTTTCCCTTATTTTAGTTATTTTTTTAAAATAATGGGTTGACGTGCATGTCATAGCAGAACGTTAAGAACATTTTTATAACAGGTGTTGATGATGGCTACCCCCAAAGAAAAAAAATAATAGGAAGCCTCTCAACAATATATGGCAGCATTTCCCCACTTTAAAGCAGGTTTTCCTCAAATCAGATCATGGGCACTGTCCCCTTCCATGTTTCTTGTGTCCATAGAAAGTAATGAGGCTGTTCTCAATGCATGCCAGCATTGCCCCTGTAAAACATGTTGATGCTGCTAGTGCCCAAACAAAAGGCATGTCTCAACAATATATGCTCACTCGGGCAACCTAGTGCCAAAATCAAACACTGCAAATAAACAGACTCCATAACCACTTCGGACATGTCAGAAGCCATCAGTGACAACATTATATGAGAATCAGGCAGGACATCAGCTGCAACCTCTTCAAGGACCTTACTGGCCAGTACCAGCCGTGGGAAAATGTTTTTACTGTATTTGAACATGTAGCACAGATGTAATATACCCTATCTTTGATGAAAGACAGAAAACATTTATCAAGCATTGTAAATAATGGTTGGGGAACGACAGAAAGTTGCTCTTGCACATGTCAATTTAGACGCAGTATTGGAGAAGTCTACAAGCTTTGGACCTCCAGAGGTTTTGCGTTACAACTTCCACTAGCCCAACCCAGCATAGGCAATGGTGAGGATAAATGGGAGTTATAGTCCAAAAAGGGTAGTGGAATGCCGGCTTCATACCTCGACACTAAAACCTTTACAACTTTTGATAATCAATTACATTAGCCACTCTGGTCCTGATTACTATGTGTCCTCACATCATGAAAGAGTTTAACAATGTTGACCCTTGCGGGCTACCCGCCCTAGCCTTTACTATTTAACATGGTCACGGCCTGCCATTTGATTTGTTATAATGAAGGAGTACGTAGTCTGTCATCTGTTGGTACACTGGCTTCAGAAATGCCCCTTATGATGCATGCTGTAGTCTTTGGTGGTTAGGGGTAAAGTCTCAATCAGACTACTCAAATGTCTTCTTTACATAGGGGACTGTTTTTAAAACCGAGTGATCAAGGTACTCATCATGGTGAATGCTCAATTAATACAAAGTAACTGATACGTAAGACTACTATGGTTGTAAATGGACAGTATTTTTTAATGCAAACTCCAACCAAGCTGAATGCACCCATATATGCAGCAAAATACGCTTTTTAAATTTGCATCTCTTACTTGCACACATGATCTGCTGTACCAGTGATGTCCCTAATGATGCCATAAGTGATGTTATGCGATTTCATCATTGGTTTAGGGTCCATGCAACAGGGGTATCAGTTAAGGTGGAGTATCTTACAGCGCCTGCTGAATTTCAGGGGGTTTGTGGCATTAAATTAGCACCTTAAGATCACTTCAACTAAGGTTTTTTCACTGAATTTCAAGGGTTTTGTTATGATATACGTTCAACCCTCTGTAATTGTAGATTTCTTTCAGATAACTTACCTGATGTCATATGATTTGTTATAAATATCTGTCCTTGAGCTATGCAAAATCAGGTTTATCAAGTATTTTACATTTCTTGTGTCTGCTAGATAAGAAGGGATTAATAATAGTGTGCTGTGACGAGAAAGACCAATAAGTGGTTATAGTGAAACTAAAGTGGGTAGTTGGGGATTGTGATGAGGAAGAGTGAGTTGGTACACACATATGCCTTAGCTATAAACAGAACTCCTTTTAAAGATGATCTATAAATAAGAAATGTATTGCCATTAGAATAATACACATATCGCAGTCTACAAAAGCACTGGGACGAGGAAGACGGATATGCTGATATGAGATCTAGATTCATGAACAGTATCCATAAAAATGAGTAAACACTGTATTAATTCAAAATTAATCACATGTATTGAAAACACTACTCATAACATGTGAAATTGTTGCTTTCTGTTTATGTCCACTTTAACCACTCATCACAAATCTAGATCTCATACTGATACAGACCTCTTCCTAAACAAGTACTTTAGTGGATCACAATTTCAATACAGCAACAACAAATAGTTTGCCAGCATAGCTGTCATACCGCCGAGTTCCTGGCGTCTATAGAGCCGCTGGCGACGCGGAACTTAGCTCCGTTCGCTTCGGCCACGCCCCCTGTTTCCTGGTTTCTCTTCCCCTGATTCTTATTGGTTGGGCGCTCCGCGGCCCGGTGTTTTAACCGGCCACTTCCGGGTCACGGATGCGTCGCAACGCTTCCTGTTTCGTCCGTTAGCTCTGAGTTGCTTGCTGCCTGTGGCTTTCTTCCGAGTTTCTCGCTTGTCTGCTGGTCGGGTCCTCGTACCCTGTCCGGCCCCTTCTTACCTCCTTCCCTCTTCCGCTAGTCCTATCGGCCTTTCTCTCACTCCTTTGGTTTTGCTTTCATTCGCCCGTCTCTCTTGCCCTCCTTCCAACTTGCTTACCCTCCCTCCTTCCCATCTTCACTTACCGCTTTTTCTCCTCTTGTCTGTTCGGCTTATTCCGCTCTTCTGTTTCCTTCTTCCTCTCGCTCTGCTCCGTTCCTTCCGTGTTCCAGTACCCTGCCTTGTCCTGTGGTCTTCCCTCGCCTACCTTCAGTATTGCTTGCTGTGACCTTCCGTGTACCAGACTCCGGCCTGTTCCCCTGGACTGCCTTTGCTTGCTGTATTTGTTACTTCCACTCCTAGCCTTGTGTACCAGATCCTCGGACCGCTTACTGGACTGCCTGAGTTCTGGAGTATTCACTCCACGTGTAGCCTCCAGACACTTTCCACCAGCTCTTACCTTTCAGGTATTCCTGGTTCCACGCCTCCAAGACACCCAACGATAATACAGGGGTTTTTTGTGCCTAAGGGCTTTTTCCCCTCTTGGTCGATCCCGGGGGTGGGGCCCCCTGGTCTCCCCTCTTGGGGGGGCACGGTGGCTTCCTTCCGGGGTCATCCCTATCTACATAAAAAAAAGGTGCCAGCTCGAAGAAAGGAAAAGAAGGGTTCTTGGAAGGAAGAAGAAGGTGAGGAGTCGGGGGAGGGGGAGATTTCAGAATCTACACTTTCGGACGAAGATATCACCGACACCGGTGACAATAGCCAAATTACATAAACATTGTATTACTCACTTACCTCCAATCACATGAAAATTAGTTTTATGCATTGTTTAGACTTTATGTAGTTGAGTATTGTGAGGGGTCAGAAATGTGAGACGGACAACTTGATGAAGGTTTTTCATAAAATGCCATTTTTATTAACTCTAAAGGGTTTGACAAATACCTCACTATCCCTACCCTGAAGAGGATTTCCCTATCAAAATAAACTTAAGGAAACACTAACAAAAGGAATCTGTCCCTCACACTTATACAGACATCAAACTCATAAAAGGAAATACATGACAATTAAAAGATACCAAATAAATTATATCCAACATACACCTATAACTGTAAATCCTTGTAACCTGGGTTCACCCCTCGCCCCCCCCTCCCCATCCCCCAATGCAGGATTTTCAATCACAAGTTCAAAATAGAAAAGTTCTGTTTTGTAAACAAGTTCTGATTATAAAGTTCTTCTGGCTCCAAATGTCTTCCAAATGGACTTTAACCAATAGTTCAGTACGACAACACGTCTTTGTCTTTCCAATTGTAGCAAAAAATCAACACTAACAATTCTACAATTCTCCTGTATCAACAACAACGTTTGCCAGGATGATTCCACAACAAATCATGAAAAACACTTTTGTGATTTTGCTACTACAAGTACTCTGTGCTAAGGTCGACTTCATATCATGAAGAAAGTAATTTTTAGCCACATGATGTTCAAAACTTTTTAGAAAAACATCGTAGAAGAAGAATAGCAGCCTTTGTGTGGTAAAAACAGGCGAGTAACTGGATTATAGTGGATTGTAGTTGGTTCTCCTTATAGTTGTTGGTGCTGCCTACATTTGTGCTTAGCTGCTCTGGGGCCTGCACAGGGCTCATAAAGTACTTCAAGGAAAGATGCAAACACTATTGCCAGGCGCTCCAAACAAAAATGTATTTTCAGTGTCTGTTGACTTCATAGATTAATTGCATTTTAATACTTAGCTTCTTGAGACTTTCATGTAATGCCCTCAACACGTATTTCCCCACTTTACATCAAGTGGTTCATCAGGAGGGAAGAAAGATTTTTACAATTGCTGAAAAATGAAATTGTGAACAAGAAAAAAGGAATTTTTTAAACAATGAGAAAATAGAATGTTTTAAACAATAGGAAAATGAATTATGCACCAGTTTATGCGATTGAGTAATTGTTCAACGGATATACATATCTTCCATTTATATGAGTTAACTGCATCAATGTGCATGCGGACAAATAGAGTTTCATCCTTGCAATGTATTCAAATTAAAGTGAAAAATGAACAGTTGCAAAATTTTAGTGCATTTGTTGTATATGCTGCAATTAAACTTTCGATTTGTTATAAATTGCCTGATTTTGAACCAGACAAACATTGTTCTAAAGAAAGGCAAACATAATCAGACATTGGGTTTTAGAAAAACCTTTTAAGAAAAGCCTACTTCATTGCGGTTTTGAAGACACATACAGATATATTTGTAGTATGCAGCTGTGAGCCATTGCTTTAGTTAGGAAGAAATAAGAAATGTGCTTTGGTCGGATCAAACGTACCTTACGGGTCCCGTTAGGGGACCAGGCCACTAATTACGGGCCTGCCATTAGCAGGCCCGTAAATAGCGCCTTCCCCATTCCCATTGAGCCCTATGGGGGCTCAATGGGAATGGGGAATGGCATGTTCAATGGGGATTTACCGGTCCCGCCAGGGTCGGTCTACACCGGTAAGTCCCCATTGAACTACATTGGTGCCGGACCCGTTATTGGTGGCAGTCATGGCGCAAATAGCGCCATGACTACCACCAATCTCGGAATGAGGCCCATTGTCTGTTGATATGTAGCTTTATATTATTTTGTGATCTTAACCAGGTAATCTACTGGAGTAGATATATAGGTGACATTCTTATGATATAATGTTGTATTTTACAGGAACTGTCCACAACTTTAAGAAACCTATGGGATACTTTTCATTGAAAACAAATGTTTTTAGAAAAACATGTTACGCATTCGTGCTGTTTGTTCCAGTCTTGGTTTTGCCACAGGCAATGAGGTTAAGCTCCTCTCCTCCTGAACACACTAGACAAGTAGGGCCTTTCTCCTGCCACTTCTGTTTTCCCACCTTCACATCAACAAACTGCTGATAATGTTTATTTCTTATACTTGCTTCTCATTTGGCTTGGGCAATGCTTCTGATCTTGCTTAACTATTTTCTCTTCCTTATTCTGGCAACAACAGTTACTATCTGCTTGCAACAATATTCTCTTGTTATTCAGCCAACATGATTTATAAACTTTTGAAAGTATTGCCCCCGCTTTACTTTGGCACGGCTGGTTATAATTTGGTTGTTTCTGTATTGCCCCTTCTTTATTTTGGCATTGGGATTTATAATTTGCTGGCTTTTGTTTTGCCCCATCTTTAATTTGGTAAAGGTATTGACTTTTAGAACGATGATTGTAATCTTTCTTTTCTTGTCAATTCACAAAGTTCATATGTGAAGCTAAGAACCTCGGGGTCATCTTCGACTCCACACTCTACTTTTCTCCTCAAATCCCTGACGTCTATAAGAAGTCAAACTACCAACTGAACCTCCTCAGAGGTATTATTCCTTTCTCTCCTTACCCCAGAAGCTCACTGTCTCTAGAGCTCTGGTTCTCTCTAGGCTGGACTACTGCAACAGCCTCTTTCTAAATCTGCCTGCTTCTACTCTCTGCTCTCTGCAACTCATCCAGAACAGGTCTGCCAGACTTGTCCTTGGCTTCAAACCCATGGATCGTATCTCTCCAGCACTGAAATCTCTGCATTGCCTCCAAGTGGCTGCAAGGATTACGTTCAAGACCTTCTGCATTGTCCACAAGGCCTTCTGGGGCCTGGGTCATCAATACCTCCAACTTTCCCTTTGTAAATACCTTGCTACTCAAGCTCTTCGCTCCTCCACCTCCAAGTCCCTCAGGGTCAGTCGCTTCTCCAAGCAGTGAGTTGGTGGTAGATCTCTTTCTTCAGCTGGGGCCTCCCTCTGGAACAGCCTCCCTGCCTCTCTGAAACTTGAGGAGAACCATCTTCGGTTCCGGATGCACCTCAGGACCTTCTTCTTTGCTTCTGCCTTCTCTCTTCCTCTCCCCTGCTGATTTCCTGTCTGATACTACACTGGTCACCTGGCTACCCTCTGATTTCGGGCCCAGGTCCTTGCCTGCCCAGTTGCACACCTGCACTGCCTCCCGGCAACCCTTGCACTTGGGTCTGTATCTGTAAATCTACAGTCCCCCTAACTGCACTTTTGGACACCTGCTGTCTGCACTTACCCTTGCACCCGCCAGCCGCACTTCTTGTTATTGTTATTGTTTTGATCCCATGTACAGCACTGCCCCTCCCCTCCCCTTTCCCCTGGCACTTTTCCCCTCCTCCTTCCCCCGCACTTGCGCAATCTCAATGTCACTTGGCCTTGTAAGATCGTTGTCTCTGTCCTCCCTCTGTTCCCCCTTCCTTGCCTCGTCGTGCCTTGAAACACTTGTGTATAGGTGCCATATCATATCATATTCCGCCAACATGCTTTCTTTATGTTAGTTCGGTATTCAAAACAACTGCTAGTGGTTGCATGGAGAGCGGACCGGGATTACCCTTCACTGGTAAACTCATAGGCTTTTGCACACACATCTGTCAAACTGCTGCCACTGCTGCCACTGCTCGCCCTGCTTCTTCTGCCTCTGTCTGCCCGGCAGGCTGCTTCTCGGTTCCTGCAACATGCGCTGAACAGGAACAGAGCTTCTCTCGCTCCTAGTGTGCACCGGTGCTCGCCTGCAACCGGGCCACCGCACGCCAGCAGGAGAGCCTCTCTGTCCGGGGGGAAAGTTTGCAGCAATGTTACTTCCCGCAACCTCTGCAATTTAGGTTATTAACCTGGCAAACCACCTCAGGACCGATATCCACTTCACAATTAGTGGCAGCTCCCTTCTTCCACTTCTGCTTCTCCTACAACTGCAACGGATGGTCTCTGCTATTCCACCCCCTTGTTCTAATGACCTGCATCTGAGGGGGCTTTATATTTATGTATTTTGTTTTATTTATTGGACATTGGTATGACGTTTTTATACACAAGTGTTTTCAGGTGCCACAAGACAGTGGGGTGGGGAGGGACAGAGAAGAAACAATAACAGTGTGGAATGATCCTACTAGGCCTTGTGACATTCGGATTGTGCAAGTGAAGTGACAATAAGTGCAGTTGGGAGGGGGCAGGTCAGGGAGGAAGAGATGGAATGAGAGAAGGGGGGAGAAGTGTGGGAAGTCAGGGCACCCAGATGCGGGCAAGTGAGGATGGGGCCCAGGAGGGCAAGTGTCAGGTGGAGCAAGGGGTGAGGGTAAAATAGTGCAGGAAGGGGTAGATCAAATACAGGCTGGTCAGGGAAGGGTGCCTGAGGGTAAGTGCTGATGAGGGGTACTGTGGTAGTCTGGATGAGGAGGGCCTGGCCCCATTAAGGCACATAAGGGTGCAGGCACCAGTCGCAGCAGCAAGGGGACAGTTTAGCAGGGGAGGAGGAGAGGGAATGAGGAGATGAAAAGGAAAGTCTTGAGAAGTTGCCCTATTCTTGATTAGTTGAAGAGGGCAAAGGGAGTAAAGAGGCAGATTGACGAAGAAGCTGTTGCAGTAGTTCAGCCTAGAGAGAACCAGTGCTCTGGAAACATTGAGCTTCTGGGGCAAAGTGAGGAAAGGAAGAATACCTCTGAGGAGGTGCAGCTGGTAGTGTGACTTCTTAGAGACGTCAGAGACGTGAGGAGAGAAGGAGAGAGTAGAGTCGAAGATGACCCCAATTTTTTTAGCCTCACAGGTGGGAGCAGGAGGAGGGCCAAGACAGGCAAGCCAGAGAGTGACAGGAAAGGAGGGAGCAGGTGTGCCGATGAGGAGCATCTCAGTCTTACTGGCATTACGGCAGAGATCATTGGCAGTACACCACTCCTGGATAGCAGACAGTCAGAGATGAGAGAAGGACAGGAGGTGGTGGAAGGGAGCCTGAAAATGAGTTGAGTGTCATCCGCATAGCACTGAATGTTGAGGCAGAGAGTGGCAATGCGGTGGGAAAGAAGTGCCAGGTATTGGTTGAACAGCCAGGGAGAGAGGTTAGGCCCCTGGTGAACACCATAGGTAGAGATAGAGGAGAGGAAGGACTCAAGTTGGACCTGGGAGGGTCGATCGAGAGGAAAGAAGTCAGCCAAGCCAGGGACTGATCGGTGATACCCAGGTTATCACGGAGACGGTTAAGCACGATGGCATGGTTGACCATTTCAAAGGCAGAAGAGATCAAGTAAGATGAGAACACAGGGGGTGTTGGAATCAAGGTTGGAGAACAGGTCTTCATGGATGTTCAGGAGATCTCCATGCTGCTTCTGGCAGCTCTGAAGCCAGACTGATGGTCATGGAGATAATCAACAGATTTAGTTTGAAGATTAAGCTGGGAGATGGCTCGCTTTTCCAGGAGTTTGCCCAGGAAAGGAGTGATGGAGATTGGGCGATAGTTAGCCGGGCAGGAAGGGTCGGCAGAGGGTTTCTTAAGAAGAGGGTGCACAAAGGAGTGCTTCAGGGGGGAGGGGAAGACTCCAGTGGTGAAGGTGTGGTTGTAGAAGTCAGCCAGAGCAGGAGCCAGGGTGTCAATGTGGTCCTTGATGGTTTTTGAGGAACAGGGTTGAAGCTGTTTTGACAAGACTTTCATAGATCGGAATGACTCCCTCTTCCTGGACTGGGTGGCACAGTTCTGGTTGCAAGTGCTCCACCAGCGGGAATGACTCCTTTCCCCTGGTTTTAGTAATTCGCAAACAAAAAAAGGGGTTACAGATCCTCTAACACTCTGCATCGGAAAGGTCAATATTTTGAATCCCTGGGGAATTACCCCTTCCCGTGGCCTATTGACTTGATCCTTCTTGCAGAAATGTTGACTTTTTGGCAAGGTCCATGATGTGAGGGTAGAAGGAGAGAGGAGTCGAAGAGGCTCCCAGGTTTTTTGCCTCACAAGTGGGAGATGGGAGGGGGCCCAAGGAGGGCGGCCAAAGAGTAGGAGGGGAAACAGGGAGCAGGTGTCCCAATGAGAAGGATCCCAGTCTTACTGACATTAAGGCAGAGATCATAAGCAGAACACCATGTATGAACAGCAGTCAGGCAGTCAGGTATGAGAGAGGAGGAAGAAGAGGTAGCGGAGGGAAGCTTCAAGGAGAGCTGTGTCTCATCAGAATAGCAATAGAATTGAGGAGAGAACGTGGCGATGGATACTACTCTTGACCTCATTGAGATCAGTATGGCTACTTGGAACCGCAATTAAGTCTCCTTTCACTATATTCAAAAGTCCCTCTCAGGTGTGGGTCCTCAGAACCACTAGACTGCATATTGCAGTTTAATGGCTCTGAGTTCCTCTTCCTCGTCCCAGTACTTAGAGCATTGTGGAACTTGAAGTCTGATTCTTTCTTCCAAATAACAAACGTCGACATTCATTTAACAGGCAGAGTACATTTAATAATCATTAGGGAGGAGTGTTAGAGGAGTTGATGTCTGGTTCAGATTTAAGGGATAGTTACACTTATCAGAAGTTAGGGTTTTAAAATCGAGACTCGCACTTATACTATTTCTCTGGTAGCCACAAGAGCTTTCGCTACCCTCAATGTGGACATCCTTGTGAAAGGAAGACTGACACTGACAACACTCCTTTACATATTCTAGTATTGTAGCAAATCTACCTTTCAGTAGAAGACAAATACTGCATCTCTCCTAACAGAATCCTCTTTTTCCCTTGGGACCCTTCTCCTCCCAGGGGATCCACCCAGCTAATACCACTGCTGGGTTAAGCTCAGGTAGCGGCTGCCTTCCCCTTGGTGGAGATTTTAGGTAGGGATTGTGTGAGGATTCATCAGAGTATTGAGATTGAGAATTAACAAAAAAGGAAAGATAGTAAGACACTATGTAAATCGAGAACCAGATAAAATAATGTTTTCTAAGTGTACCTTGCTGCAATCTGCCACTCAAATCGAAAACTCATAATGTTAAGAATTATTCAGATGATACTGAGACGAGGAAGAGTACATTGAACAGTGCAGTTCGAGAACCATGCACACACCCTATGACATAAAACAGGTTATCTCACTCTTCCATTCACTTTCCATGCGCTAAGAACAGCCTCTCGCATCCCAAGGAGAGCTCACATCACAGAAACAAGAAGGATCCATAAATGGCTCTCCATCAAAGACAGGATCTATTAAAAATTATTATCCATTACCAACAAATGCCTGAATAATGCCACACCACAGTACCTGAAAGACAAAATTGTCATGAAAACCTCATCCAGACCCTCAAAGACAGCCAACTTCTTTTGCATTACAGTCCCACGCTTCAACCTGAAAAGAGCTGGTGGTAACAGCTTCCCTGTGCAAGCAGCCCAAGCCTGAAACGCTCTCCCAGTTCATCTGTGCATGAACCAGTCTTTCGAAAATGTCAGGTCTAATGCCAAAAAATGGTTGTATATGAAGGATGCCAACAATCTAACTGCTCAGAGTTCCAGAATCCAACAAACACCACTCACGCTGTACTAAGCTCTTATCACATATGTTCCCCAGATGTATATTTCTATCTTCCATTTTTTTGATGCTTGCTCATGTCATGTTCATATCAACTACTTCCATTATTTGGATATATCTCTCATGTATTATCATCTGTATGTAACCACCATGTTCTTAAGCTGTCTTGTAATGCGCCCAGATACCCCACGGTGAGGTGTGCTTTATAAATCAATAAAAAAAAAAATAATACATTATGTGAAGGGCGAATGGAAACACTACATAAAACATGGATATTTGCACTCTTTTGGAAAAAGGTCAATAAAAACGGAGAAAAACACACGCTATTTTGCTTAACTTTGCGATTCAAACCACAATGTGAGCAGCACTTAAATCCGACATTAGATTCCAAAGTCACGATTTGTCAGAATAGTCATATAAGGAAAAACATACATAGAACATTCCTACAATTAAGTATTTGCGGCACCTGCTCTAAACAGCCAAATTGGCACTTAACCTATTCAAATATCCTTGATATAAAAAGAATAAAAACTGATTTTTACTTTTTGAAACATGTGTACAAAAACATCTGCCAACAGATGGGCCGAAGGTCATGTACATGGTATCAAATTCTAGCTCCAACTGGTTCATAGACACACCGATAGTGAATCACATATATATATACACTCCAGAAAACCTTATGCTTTCTCATTGCTTTGGAGACAAACTCAGATAGTCACAGTGCAAACTTTGACTGTCATGTTTGTACAAAGAGCACTTTGTCCTACCTTTTCACTGTTGTTCTCCCATTGTAGTACTTTGTGGGCTTCTTTTATATTAATTATTGTTATTCCCTTTTAAGGATTTTTTGATGCTTTTGTTTTTGTCTTTTGATTTGTCTTTTTGATTTTTTGCTGGAGATGGCAATAACCTCCTGAGGAACCCTCCAACAATAAGCAGATTGACCATGTCACTGTCCCAAAGCAGGCGAGTGGAAGAGACGCCACGAGAGATGGAAAAACGAACAGGGTTCACCAAATGACTGCAAACGAGCCCAAAACCACCAGGAAGAGCTGGTGATTCAGCCCAAAGACAGTGGGACCCCAGGGCATATCAGTGATCATGCCAAATACCAATAACAGTAGCAAGAACCACAGAAAGTGAGAAAGTGAAGATACTTACTGTAAACAGGGGAACAGAATTCAAACCCTTGTCCGTATGTGAATGCATGGAATGTAAATACATGGGAACGCCAAAGCAAAGTGTAGATCAAGAGGATATATTATCTAACCAAGTAAATAGACAAGTGTGGAAAAGGAAAGAAATCCCATGTGCATGCAAGAAACCCTGGTTGGAGAATATACTAAGCAATTACAAGTTTGTGAATACAAGAAGTCCTGGCAGGAAGGCATACCAGGCAATTACAAGAGTATGATAACTAAAAGCCCTGGCAGGAGAGTATACCAGTCAATTAAAATTGTAAAAGGAGCAGAAGCCCTGGCAGCAGAGTATACCAGACAATCGCAAGTGAATGAATCTTAGATGCCCTGGCAGGAGAGTACACCAGGCAATCAGAAGTGTGTAACTAAAAGACGCCCTGGTGGTAGATTACACCAGGCAATCACCACTGTGTAGGTTACACAAACTTCTAAATTGCATGGGCCCTATGATATAATAGAGCAGATCTCAAAACCCGACAGAATAATAAAGACTACCATGTAAATCTTTTTAAATAATTGAGAGATAATCCTATCGAAGATACTAAAGCAGTAATAACCAGTTTGTTCTCTCATGAATCAAGTAAAACTACTTTGATTCCCTCCGACCTGCCTCAAAACCAAAGTGAAGTATAATGGACCTCCTAGAACACTCCCATGCTTAAGACAAAGAAAGACCCAGGAGCCTTTTTTTCAGTTTAATGGGATATTACAGACGTCTAATTCCTGGTTTCTCATCCATCACGTCTTGTCTTACCCAAACTAAAATGTAGAACCCAAAAAGTAAAATGCTGAGAAGATCAATTGTGTTTTGACAAGCTTAACCACATTCTGTGTAGTGAACCTGTGTTGAAAGTGGCAGATTTCAACAGGCAATTATCTCTACAGACAGATGCTTCACACATTGACATGGGGGCTGTTCTTTCACAAGATCATGATGGCATTGAACATTCTATTCTCTACATCAGTAGGAAATTGATCCCACAAGAGAAGAACTATGCCACTATTGAATTACAGGCCCTAGCCATAATGTGGGCTATAACCTACCTCAAATACTATGTAACAGGAAGGAGGTTTAGGCTGGTCACTGATCACGCTTCATTAACATGGATGAGCATCTGCAAAGTCACAAATGCAAGAATCATGCACTGCTTCTTAGATTTACAGCCCTATTGATTTACAGTGGAACACAGAAAAGGAAGACAACAGGGTAACATGGACTTCTTTTCCTGTTTTCCAATAGGTGCTGAGAGAACCAGCGGCATTAAGGGAAGGGTATGTGATGAATCCAATGGAGTCACAGATCTCCGGGCGGTAATCTCCTCCCATGTGGCCAGGGGACAGCAGCCACTACCTGATCCTGACCATAGGGGCAGTTATATGAGGGAGGATCACATGGGAGGAGACAGCCTCTGGGGAGATGTCAAGGCTTCATTGGATGATACATGGTATCCCCCATTTGCCATAAAGACCTCTTGATACCAATACCCTAACAGTCTATTGCCACGCATCTATACCCCCTTTTAGGGAAAATAGAGAAACCTTTTCCCAAAGCCCTTTTAACCAAACATCCATCCCTGGACAAAACCGTAAAAGCTCCAAGACTGTCTTTTCCAGTTCTAAGTATCATCCTTGTAGAACTGGCTCATCATTTGGAAAGATCGCAAGTAATTTTTCAAGTAATTTGCATCAGTCAAAATCAATGTACTTCATCTCCCACAATTATCTAAGTACTAGGACGAAGAGGAAGAATAGAGCAAAACAAAGTGAAAAGAGCCTCACGTTCGATGAGCATGCCAGTTGTTTTCCCAATGCATCTGTGCACGGAACATTTAAAGATCGAAAAGGAAGGAGGTGGAGAAATATTGCACGACCAGGGCATGCTGCACACATGCCAGGAACAGAAGGAAGATGCCTTGCCATTCGGCAGCCGGAGAAAGCAATGCTTCACTTACCGGAACCTGAGGAAGGAAGGCAGGTATGCTGATTGGCAGGTGCGAGACGAACCAGAAACAACATCGAAGCAGTCCAAAGTGGGAAGGGGACGGCAAAGCTTAGCCACACAAGCACAAATGGGACCGGAGATGCCAGACAGAGCCATTAGTCAACCAAAGCAAAGTGGGGACCCCAGAGGGATTCCGCGACCGCGCCAAACACAAATTGTGAAACATTGAAACCACAGAGATATTAAAAAGAGTGTTTGGAAACCAAGAAGTGATATTGCAATGACGAGCCACAGCCATATATGAGAGTATAGCATGCAGTTTGGGGGAAACCAAGAGCAAATGTTGAAACAACCAGATATACAGAGCCAAAGAAGATATATACAACTGTGGAATTAAAAGAGGAACTCTTTACCTATGAATGTGAGAAGACCTGGCAGGCGAGTAAATCAGGCTGTCAAAAGTGCATAAAAAGTCCTGGCAGGGGAGTATATCAGGCAGTTGCAAATCTACAATAAGTCCCAAGAAAGGACTGTGTTTGTTAAATAAAAGAAGGAACTTTTGAAAGAAGGAACTACAAGCCTTTGCAACAAAAAGCATTGTTGAGCGCCATGAAAAACATAAAAGAACTTTTAGACCAAGAATCATTGGCATAATGTTGAAGAATCTAGGGGAAGAAAAATCACCCTCTGCAACTAAGGTTCTTGTACCTTGGAGAACATTTATGTTGGAGCTGTTCAATTTTTCCCATATGCATTATTTTTGCAATACCCAGGTTAAAGACATTTCCCTTTTCCCCTTATGATTTGGTTTGTAGTGTGAGGGTCAGGACAGAACGTTTGGACACAAATAATCAATCAAGGAAAGTTTTGATTTTGACATCCTGGCAAGGACAGATCCTTTGTTTTTAGTTTTAGGTAGGGGAAAAGTCCTTTCAGAGCAGTGTCAGAGAGGCATTTTCCAAACCCAGTTTTGTGAATAAAACTTTATAACCTAAAATATGGCACTTTTCTGGCTGCCTTTGATTCCTGACTCCTTACAATCACCTATGCATTTTATTTTACTTTCAATAAAATGCTAGTAAAAAATACTTTTTTAAAACAACTGCATTCAGGTTCACTTTTTCTACACAGGTTCCTTTTCAATACCAGTGTCTACCTGACGTAGTGTAAATGATCAGACTTACAGAGGAAAAGAAACAACCATTGCAATAGCCCAGATTGTAAAAAGTTTATACAAGTATTAAGCATGTTGCTAGCAGGTGGGGAATGGTAAAGTTTCAACTTCAAACTTCCTAGATTGGCCGAAAATACGGTTTACGGTTTGTGTAATAGGTACATTTGAAAACTATCTAAATGCCAGAAACTGTATTTATATGCAATGGGATTTTTCAATCCAGCATGGATTGTTTTTTCCCAATGATTACTACACCTTAATACAACAGTATACCGCACAATAATGCTGTATCAAACATAGTACATATAAGGGTCCAAAAAATTAAACATATGTGTTCAACTGCAGAAATTATATTTCATAATGTATGTTCTGAAACTAACTATTTTCTTTTGTTTAGAGACAGAAAAGCAAAATGTATACCCTTCTCACCATATTCAAATAACTATGTATAGCTACAACTAACATTATTCAATTTACAATATTCATATTCATTTCATATCGACTATACACAAATTACTGTGCCCATTGACAGTGTCCAGATCATTTGGGACATCGACAATATGGCCATTGTCCCAACAATCTAGACACTAGCCATTGCCCCAACTATGCCCTCAAAAATGTATACATTGACCATAGTCACAACTATACTCTTCAACCATGGTTTAACCTCACCATACACACAACTACACACTTTACCCATGGTAGAAACACTTTACACATTTGAGGAACAACTGATGTATTTTTATTCCAAACACAGATCTGTTACTCACACTATTTACTTACATAAAATATGTTCAAAAATACCTAGACACAGAACCCGTCTCAGTCCCAATGATGTCTGCGGACACATGTTTGTGTCCGCAGCTAACAATTTGTCCACGGACAGTAAAATTGTCCGCAAATTCGGTGGCACCCGCACAGCCATTTTCACATATAAAAACACCCCCAATTCCACACCCTTCCCACACACTCATTCATCCACAAAACAACCCCAAATGCATTTGCCAGAAATCTTTCTCACTGCGCTGTCTTGTCCATGGTCCGCGGATCCAATATGGTGTCAGTTTTAAAATGTTTGATGCAGGTCATGTTTTTCAATAACAATCAGCATGCGTGTTTGATGTCTGTGGACATCACGCCGACCCTCAATTGTCCCAGAGGTGCCGGCAGACACTGAATCAGGAAATAAGTCTGCGCACCGGATGCAAATATCACTAATTTTCGCACCTACTTTTGAACATTTAAAAAAAAACTACTGGATGGCTTCACACCATATTTGCAAAAGCACATTTTTGGGACCAGGCCACTGATTCTCTGGAAAATCTGGTGCAAATCCGCCCAGCGGTTTAGCCTGTAGATGTAAGCAAAGAATTTTTCAATGTTTGTCTATCCAAATTTCAAAGGTTTTGAGACTCCCCTATAAGTTTGCCCCCCCTTGACGAAACAACACCAAACTTTGCAGAATAATTCGGAGATGGGCATATACTTGTTTTGATGAGGAATAGTTGAATGGTGCCGAAGTTATAAGCCACCCAAAAACTGTTCTTCCTATGGGTTGAGCAACTTAACCATATCAACAGGGCTGCTACCGCTGACCCTGTAAAATATATATTACAGGGCCTGCGGTAGAAGCCCTTTAGTTATGGTTAAGTTGGTCAACTCATAGAAAGAACACTTTTTGGGTGGCTTATAGGTTTTCCGCTCCCAGACGGATCCTCACCAAACTTTGCAAATACAGTATATGGCCCGCTCAGAAAGAATATGTGTAGTTTGGTGCGATTTCGTCCAGGTAGGGCAAAGTTATAGGGGGTCCCAAAATGTGTGGAGATCCTCAAACGCAATGGAAATAATATTATGCTTGTGCCTACTGCCCAAACCGCTGGACGGATTTTCACCAGATTTGCGCCCGCAGCGGTGGCTTGTTCCCAAAAGAGTGCTTTTGTAAATTTGGCATGAATCCATCCAGTAGTTTTAATAAGAAATTGCCAAAAAGTAGGTAAAAAAATAATTTGTGACATCTGGGTCTGGTCCGCAAACTCATTTCCTGATTCGGAGTCCGCTGACACATCGGGACCAATTAGAGAGCAGCATGACGTCTGCGAATATCATATGCACCTGCTGATTGGCCAATTAAAAAACATGAGGCACGTCAAAACCATGCAACGGATGCCATGTTGGATTCGCGAACAGCGCCCGTAGTCCATGGACATCGCAGTAAAAACATATGAAAAGAAACAACATTGCACACTATCTCTGGGTAGTTGAGGGATGATGAGGATGCGATGGGATATGGCCATAAAAAGCCAGAAATCTGGTGTTTTTCCTTCTCTGATGTCCGCAAACCTCTCAGAGGGAGAAAATCTCGAGGGGGCTCCCAAAATATTTGAAAGGCTTATAAATTTGGTGTCGTTTGACGAATCTGCATAAAGGTTTGCAAAAAAGATTTTAGACCCAGATTTGAATGTCTTTGCAAGGTTTGGTGGGATTTTTTCAAGAGGGGGCAAAATTAGAGGGGGGGGCTCAACATTATTAGATGGCTTATAATTTTCTTGCCGTTTGACGAATCTGCACAAAGGTTTTCAAAAAGATTATAAACCGAACCTTGAATTTTTCTGCAAAGTCTGAATGGATTTTGTCAAGTAGGGGCTAAGGGGCTAAGTTATATGACTATTTCTTGTACCTATATTTTGACACTTTAATTAAAAAAAAACGTGGATGGATTTGCAGCAAACTCGTGCAAGGAGCTTTGCCATGGACCCGAAAGCATGGTTTTGCAAATGTGTCCGTGTTTTATTTTTTGAAAACGGTCATAAAGTAGGTACAAAAAATAGGGGTACACCTTTTGTGACTGAGATATAGCCTGTGGCCATGGGCATTGGTCAGGTTGTCCGGGTCATGCATGCAACCTGTAATAAAAGAATTAACAAGCACAGTCCATAAATGCTCAATAAGCATGTTAAGAAGTTCAACCATCCCAATGTATCTGAAGTGGGAGAGTTTCTTCTGCGGTTATTCGACGATATCCTTTGAGGGTGGATTCCCCTTAAGGAAGGAGCCACTCGCCGAAGAGATCCTTGAGGAAACTTGCAGTGATACAGCAGCCTAGACCTTTGCAGTGCTCTTCAATGATCGATTGTTTCCTCAATGGGGGAAGTCGTGGGAAGATGAGGTGTGCAATAGGCCTTGATGCAAAATGTTCACTGCCGTCATCAAGACTCTGTGGACTCTAAAGACTTTCGATGATGATCAATGCATGCCCAGTCAGCGGTCCTCTGGCCTGTCAGTGCTGCAGACGCAGCACGTACCTCGGGATAGCTTTGGCAATCGGGACTAGACCACAGGCTGGACCTCGTTTTTTCACTCCATTAGCATCCTCGGGGCGTCTTTGTTGGCTGTTGGTGGCGTGAAACCCACCAACAGACTTTCCCCAGCAACCAACGACCTTCTACTTTCAAAAGCGGTCAGCGGTGATGGCAAGGGAGCACTCTTTCAAATGTTCTTATGCAAGGTGGAGCTTTCTTGGTTTAGGGCATTGAGCAGCATGGCGTTGAGGTATCCCTGCTTCTGGGTGACATGATTCCACTGGGCTTCCAGCGGTCACAGAAATCTTCCAACCCCGGTTGATGCCAATGGATTTCGACGACACTCAATGTCCAGAAGCTCTCTTCAAGATTCTCGGCAGACCACTTCTTCGGACGTCAGACCCAGGGAACTGGCTTTCAGGGTGCTTTGATAAAGAGAAGAAGTTTCTGCACAATGGTCCCTCATAGCTCAGGGAGTGGTTTCCTAGCCAGGTCTTGTCTGGATCAGTCCTCAACAGATTCGACAGCTTTTGGATTACATCAAAGGAAATTAAGCAGCAATCTTCTCCTCCAGCTGAGTTTCAAGGATCAGCTTCAAGTTTCGACTTCAGCTTCTGAACAAATTAGTAAGGGAGAGGTCCCCAGATATACACATCTGTCCCACATTGGTTCACAGACATTGAGGCCATTCACTCCACCCAGATACAAGGAATGTGGATTGGAGCAAGCACCCAGCCTTTCAGCACACTACACTGCATTCATGTCAGTTTCAGTCAGGACTGTCTAATTCATTGTGTCACACACACACACACACACACACACAGAAACCAGACACCCATAACATGGAATGCATATTGGTCACACACTCCATTCACACAGGTACCACCCGAAGGGTATAACCACAACATACAGTCACTGGGAAGGCTGCAGCCAGTCTGGCCTGGACTTCCCCTCAAGTAAATACATGGTTCTTCCACCAAACAGCCAGTCAGGCTTACCAAGACTTTCAGAAAACAAGGGAACAGGCAATAGAAACCGAGAGTCCCCAGGGGCCATCTTGCCCTCTATCGGGAATCCCCTGATTCCTATGGCAGGGTCTGGGTATCCCAAAATGGAGGATACTTCGAGCTCCTGTCACATCAGCATGAAGCTGCCACTAGTCCATACCCTTTCTCTGTGGGCAACACACAGGTGCCCAAAAACATACACTAGCGGTACAGGGTTGTACTCCCACCCATGGATGCTATAAGGGTATCCCAAGGCTCTTTGTTCACCACAACCAAAAAGAGGAAGAGCTGCACTGCCAGGGGTCCCAACTGGACTCCTGTGCAGAAAGTAACACAGAACACACATGATAAGGGAGTACAGGTCAAGTACAGGGAGGCCCTGTCCTTCCAATGCATTTCCAGCATCACATCGAGTCTCAAGCCCTAGGCAGTTCAACCATGACATGCATCCCCAGCATGCGCTGCTGATAACGACACACATTAGTATGCATTTAAAATAATATGTTTCTTAAAGGAGGTTTACAGTTTTCTAATATATGTTAAAGGAGGCATTATTAATAACTTATATACAGTGATGTAACACAATTAAATGAAATTCACAGAAAAAAACGTTCTTAAAAGGAAGTTATGTTTACAAGTAAAACCGAAAAAACATCCATAAATTTGCCAGTTGTGGTAAGCTAAGCAAGCATGACTCATGCCACCACCTTGCACTGCTAAGACTAACACCCAGGACATCAAAGATGACATCACAAATGTCATTGATGACATCACTGGTGACAGCACTTATCTGGGCCACTTGCTTTTGTTCAATGAAATAACTAAGCCAGGCGGTTTGGTTCACTGACAGTCAGAATATGAACATTGAAAAGGTGCTATATATCTAGACGTTAACCTTATGTGATGTTCTTAAAGTACTTTCTGTAGGGTTTGGTCTCAGCTCATAGTGCACTACCAATAGTTCATAATAGTGGAGGGAAACATCTTTAGTCAGTGGACAAAGTGTATGAAAATAAGTAGTGGAACTATGTTCCTTGCTGGTCTGCACCCACTCCCCACAAACCCTATAACCACGCACCCTCCCACACACAATACCAACGCCCAA
Organism: Ambystoma mexicanum; assembly: GCF_040938575.1. Lineage (NCBI taxonomy): Eukaryota > Metazoa > Chordata > Amphibia > Caudata > Ambystomatidae > Ambystoma > Ambystoma mexicanum. The sequence goes on from NC_090921.1 coordinate 1,496,538,584, forward strand.
ACACATTCACCTTCTGTTTAAGGGAATGTTCTGTGCAGTGCTCTGAAAGTGCAAGTTCAACTTCTTCCTACACTTTTATTTTGAAAAGAAACCATTATGGAAAGGTTTATTTTTAAGATAAAAGTATAGGAACAGTAAAACTTAATTTTAAAAAGTAGGGGAGCACCGCTCCCGCTCACTTCGATCACTGTCTTTAGTTGAAGGCAGTGGTAGACAATAGGAGTTACCAGTCAGTAGCATAAACTGTGGGTTACGGACACCTGGGTTAGGGCGGCAATCCCACAAGAAGCAAGAGAGGAACAGCCACAGCACCACTTCTCAAACTCCTTTTCCATCTGGTGCCTTTCCTTAACCATCTCACATTACACAATTTCAACCATATTCAGAAGAAAAGTCTTATACCTGGTTCTGTAATCATAATATCTGTGAAACCTTCTGTGGGACTGAGTTATTGATATTCTAAAACAGGTCTTTCGGGATCTCTGGATCTCTGGTCTAAAATATTCATGTCATCAATGAAGGTCACTTGCTGTGTGTCATAAGTAAACAGTATCAACACATTATATTCTGTATGTGGCCATTTGAATTCCTCTTCCACAACCTCAACATTAACAAAGCACAAGCTTTATCTTTAGCATCATCATATTTTTCTCAAAAAGCACCAAACACCTTTCTCCACAAATAATTTGAAGTTCTCTAAGATATGGACCTTGAAATATTGAGAATTCCAAACGTTCTGCATATTTAATAATCTGTTAGATCTGGAAGGCTAAAAATAATTAATCAAGACAAATGTATACTGCATATTGCGCACCAATCCCCAACGTCTAACCCAGCTCTAGGGGAAACTGTTATGCTCACCTGGGATCCACGGGGACGCCACCCAGCCAGTTGGTCATTGGTGCCCTTGCCAATGATTCCCTGGTGTGGTCTCGGTGTCGATGGGATTCCGCCTGGTTCTCGGAATCGGTGGGCTCTCCGTCCTGCTCTCTGGGCAGGGGCACGTTGCCTTTTGTAGGCGCGGGCAGTCCAGTTACTTCACTGACTGCTGCCCTTGTAGTGTCTTTCAGGTAGGTCTTACTGCGATTGATGGCGTCGTAATTCTTGCATGCCTTTTCTCTGTTCTAAATGTGTCTTTTTTTATCTCCCTAGGAGCGCGGAGTGTCCGCTTGGAGAAATGGATATGCTGGTTCTCACCGGGAGATGATGGCGCGCTAAGCGCTATGATGTGGTAAGGAGGCGCTTTGCGTAGCGCAGCAATGTCTTGTCCTCACTGACCTGTGCTTTTCTCTTTTCGTAGGTCGCGGTGAGTTCCCAGCGCAGATGGAGTTTCAGACCTATGCCGGCCGAAAAGCAACCAACCAGGTAAGTCTTTAAGCACTTTGTGGTTGTAATGTCTCCACTACCTCCTTTAATGATGTCTTCCTCCTTTTCTCAGGTCCTTCGATCAGGGCGGTGAACTCGACCAACAGAGCTGCTCAGGAGCTGCGAGCAGTAGAGGATGATGAATACAGGTAAGATTCTGCTGCTAAAGATGTTCTTGGTTTTTCTGCAGGTCCGGAATTCACCAGGCTCGTGAGAAAGCTGGACACAGTGAGCGTCACGTTGCTAGAAGCAAAGTGACGCGAAGCATGTTGTCTTGTTCGGGTGTGGTTTAAATAGCCACTATAAAGTAGTCCAGGTAAAGTAGTCCCTAGGCCACCACACCCAAAACACTAGACCGCATAGCTTGGTTCTAGGAATCAAGCTATGTGGATGCCTTCATGTGTCAAGGAGTTCCCCCTTTCTCACCTGGATCCGTTCTTTACCGGTGTCCTTGGACACTGCCTTCTTTCGGAAGGAACGGGTTTTGAAGAAGGCGGCCCGTGTCTCTGCCGAATCCAGAATGCGTTCAGTTTTCCAGGAGGCCGAATCCAGGAATCCAGGAATCCAGGAGGCAAGGTAAGTTTGTTAGAACTAGAATCCAGGAGGAAGAAGAAGGGGGGTTCAAGGAAGGGAAAGCGTAGTGGAAAGGAGAAGAACCGCGAGCTACGGAGCACACGTCTGGTCGCTACTTCGCAATAGCATTGAGACGCGCGGAGCCGCGGAAGGTGTGGTCTAGAAATAGAGAAAGGTTACGTCCAACGCATGGAGCGAGAAGGGAATGCGTTGGATGGCCATATTGGAGGTATTAATGTGTATAAGCCCATTGTGACAGGGACCATGAGGCCCAAAGGGGGCGCACCCTACGATTCATGACAGCATGCCTCCTCCGAAGACCCTTCCCTCCTGGTTTGCCCGGGTGGATGAGGTGGAACCTTCTGAGCAGCCGTGGGGCCTTGATGTTTGAGAGAGGTTCCCAGGTTCTTTCGCTAGGAGGATATCCTTTCCATTCAACCAGGTATTGAAGCTGGCCCCTTCTATACCTGGAATCACAAATCCGAGATACCTCATATTCCAATTGGTAATCGACCAGTATGGGAGGAGGTCTGGAGGGTTTTTGGGAGTATGGATAGTGGGGTTTCAATAAAGATGTATGAAAGACTGGATGTATCTTCTTCCAGGATTCAGGCAACTCGATCCGATAAGAAACAGGATTTATAATTTCTTTAATGAAAAATGGACCATAGTAACGAGGGGCCAGTTTACTAGGCCGTAGTTGTCGGGGTAGTAATTTTGAGGACAACCAGATCTGATCACCGACTGCATAAGACAGGCCAGGTCTTCTTCTGGAATCTGCATATTTCTTGGTCTGTTTCCTGGCCTTCTCCAAAAATTCCTTGGCTTCTTTATGTATGTTGACAAGGGTTTCGATCCAGGAGTCAACTGTAGGTACTGGTGTAGATTGGGGAAGAACAGAAGGTAGGACTGACGGATGAAATCCTTGACTGCAATAAAAGGAGCTGATCTTAAGTGCCGAATGGTCAGAATTATTGTAAGCGAATTCAGCCACGGGTATCAGGAGTGACCAGTCATCCTGGACCTTGGTGGCGAAGCATCGAAGATACTGTTCCAGGGTTTGATTGACACGTTCTGTGATTCCGTTGGTTTGAGGGTGGTAACCTGACGAAAGGGCACGTTGGATCCCTAAGAATTGACAGAGATGTTTCCAGAATTGTGAGATGTATTGAGGTCCGCGATCCGAAATGATCTTGGAAGGGAGTCCATGCAAACGGAATATGTGTTCCAGGAAGATTCCTGCTAGTTCAGAAGAGGATGGTAATTTACGCAGGGGCGTAAAATGAGCCCTATGAGTGAACAAGTCTATGGTAACCATGATGGTGGTGTACCTAAGGGAAGGTGGCAGTTCCACAATGAAGTCCATAGCGATAATCTCCCAAGGCCTAGTTGGCAATGTAGGTTCTAGTAGAAGGCCCGCTGGTTTCTTGTTATTGTGTTTATTTTGGCTGCAGACAACACAGGATTGAATGTACTGCCGTACGTCGGGTCTCATCCTAGGCCACCAGAATTGCCTTTGTATCAGACGGATGGTATTGGTGACACCACAATGTCCGGAGTGTAGGGTATCGTGACAGAGATTCATTATTCTCTGTTGTAGTCTTTTTGTAGGGATGACCAACAGATTGTCTTTGAACAAATAACCTTCCCGGACCTTTACATTCCAAGGATTTCTTTTGGATTTGTCCTTCCACAGATCAGAGGATTGGGTTTGGGCTTGGATTTCTTCGAGGAGGTTGACTGCCTGGGCCACAAAGATTGTGGGGGAAAACATCTGAGGATATGCCTTGTCTTCAGTGGGCTCGTAGTCAGGTCTTCGAGATAAGGCGTCGGCGATCAGGTTTTGTGATCCAGGAACGTAAGTGATATGGAATTGGTACTGGGCAAAGAAATATGCCCAATGCGCCTGACGACTGTTCCTACACTCCAAAGACTGTAGAATCTGGAGGTTCCAGTGGTCAGTACGGACCTGAACTGGATGTTTAGCTCCCAAAAGTAGATGTCGCCATTCAGTGAAGGCTTGGCGAATGGCTAACAATTCTTTTTCCAGGACTGAATAATGTGTTTCACTAGGAGTCAGAGTTCGTGTGAGGTAAGCAATTGGGTGTTCCAGTTTATCTCCTAATTCTTGTTTCAGGACTGCGCCAATGGCATAATTTGAAGCGTCCATTCCTACCAGGAAAGGACGGCTAGTATCGGGTTGAGCCAAGATAGGAGCTTGCGTAAACTCAGTCTTTAAACGCTGGAACGCCATATCTTGTGGTGTTGACCAGAGGAAAGGAGTGTCTTTCTTCAGGAGAGCAACAATCGTTTGAATTATCTCAGAGAAATTAGATATGACTTTCCGGTAGAAATTGGCAAGTCCCAGGAAAGATTGAATTTGTTTCATGGAAGTAGGAGCGGGCCAGGTCAATATGGCTTTTACCTTTGAAGGGTCCATACCAATTCCTTCTGGGGTAAGAATAAACCCTAGGTAGTGAACGGAGGTCACATGAAACAAACATTTTTCAGGTTTGGCCAGGAGTTTATGATCTCGGAGTCTCTGCAAAACTGCCTTCAAGTGCTCTTCATGTTGTTTAGGATCCTTGGAAAAGATCAGTATGTCATCCAGATATACAATAACAAAGAGAAACAGCATGTCAGAGAACACCCTATCCATAAAGCGTTGGAAAATTGCCGGGGCGTTAGCCAATCCGAAGGGCATGACTAGGTACTCAAAATGGCCAAAGGGTGTTCTGAAGGCGGTCTTCCATTCGTCTCCTTCCCTGACATGGATCAAATGATAGGCGCCCCTGAGATCCAACTTGGTGAATATCACTGCGCCTCTCAGGGCTTCCAGGATATCCGAAATCAGGGGTAACGGGTACCGATCCTTGAGGGTACATTGATTTAGCCCGCGATAATCAAGGCAAGGTCTGAGTTGCTTGGTATCCTTCTTGAGAACAAAGAATAGAGAAGCACCAGCAGAAGATTTTGAAGGTCTTATGTGCCATTTTGAAGGTTGGTATCCAGGTATTCTCTTAGGGCCTTCTTCTCGGGTTCGGAAACAATGAACATCCTGCAGAAGGGAATCACTGGAGAGGGTTCTGTATCTATTGCGCAGTCTTCAGGTCTGTGTGGGGGTAAGGCCTGGACAATGGCGGTCGAAAACACATCAGCATAAGCTTGGTAGACTTCAGGAACTTGCATGACATTGGATACCATTAGTGGTGTCTGTTGTTCCTTTGTTGGTTCCTTAGGGTGTGTTAATGGAGGTTCTAGGGATAGACAATGAGACATGCAAAACTCCGAGCCTAGGAATAGAGAACCCGCAGATCAGTTGATATATGGGTTGTGTTCCTGTAGCCAGGGCATGCCCAATACCAAGGGGTAATGAGCTGACTTAATAATGTCAAACCTGATCAGCTCTCAATGGTGATTTATTGAAAGCTGGATCTCCTTGGTCTGAAGGTTTATGGGTCCTGATGTCGATAGCCTCCACAGGCTGCATGGTGCTTCGTGTTTCGTAGGGAATCCGAGGTTTATCAACCCACTCATGATGGATGACTATTCCCATAGCTCTGCAGTCTACCAGGGCCAAAATGGAATAGTTTGTATTCTTGGATGGTGATAAAAAGGCCTGTAGTACCACCAAATTGTTTTGTCCAGGAGAGTTCAAGGATGGAATGGATGTGGAGCAAACATCTCTCTCCCGAAGCTCTGCTCCATCTAGGATCGGGAGCTGGCATTTCCCGAACGCCGAGGGGGTGCTAAAGGACACTCCCTAACCAAATGCTTATCTGAGGCGCAGTACATGCACAAGCCCGTATGAATTCTCCTCATTCTCTCTTGTGGAGATATGGGTCCACGAAAGGCCCCAATCTGCATGGGTTCAGATTCTGAGACTGGGCTTGGGTTGATTTCCGGTCTGCGGGTACCCTCAAATGATACCTTGGAAGGAGTTCCCCTGGATTTTTTCTTTTCTGACTTCCTTTCCTGGATACGGAAGTCAATCTGCATGGCAAGATCCATTAATGCCTGGAATGAGCTTGGTCGTGCCACTCTGGTCAGCTCATCCTTAATTTCTTCGTTCAATCCTCTCCTGAACAGGGTAAAACTCGCCTAAGTGGACCAGTCAGCTTCCTTTGACAGTTGTTTAAATTGGGTCACATACGTGAGCATATCCTGGGCCCCTTGCTGAAAGTCTAACAAGCGTTCTTGTGCGCTGTAGACCTGCTCAGGGCGGTCAAACATGTCTTTTAGGGCCCGTATAAACCCATCATAATCGTCCAGGAGGGCATCACTAGAGTTAACGAGGGGAGTGGCCCAAGTCAAGGCATTCCCGGAAAGGTGAGAGATTATAAAACCCACCTTGGCCCTCGGAGTCGCAAAATAGTAAGGCTTGAAGGTAAAGTGAACCAAGCACGAATCTAGGAATGCACGAAGGGTCTTTGCTGAGCCGTCGTATTTATCCACGACTCCGCCCAGTATAACACTCTCTTTTGTAGCAGAATACCTGGATAGGACCAATTGTTTGAGAGCGGCGTTCTCCGCTTTCAGATTCTGTACCTCGGTTGATAGTTCCTGCATACGACGCATCAAGTCCTGCAGGGCAACCTCCATGTCGATATCGCTTTTGATTGGGTGCCGTCTCAAACTTTCAAGGAGTTCCCCCCTTCTCACCTGGATCCGTTCTTTACCGGTGTCCTTGGACACTGCCTTCTTTCGGAAGGAACGGGTTTTGAAGAAGGCGGCCCGTGTCTCTGCCGAATCCAGAATGCGTTCAGTTTTCCAGGAGGCCGAATCCAGGAATCCAGGAGGCAAGGTAAGTTTGCTAGAACTAGAATTGAGGAGGAAGAAGAAGGGGGGGGGGTTCAAGGAAGGGAAAGCGGAGTGGAAAGGAGAGGAACCGCGAGCTACGGAGCACACGTCTGGTCGCTACTTCGCAATAGCATTGAGACGCGCAGAGCCGCGGAAGGCGTGGTCTAGAAATAGAGAAAGGTTACGTCCAATGCATGGAGCGAGAAGGGAATGCGTTAGACGGCCATATTGGAGGTATTAATGTTTAATAAGCCCGTTGTGACATCGACCATGAGGCCCAAAAGGGGCGCACCCTACGATTCATGACACCATGTTGGCTGAAAGCCTAAATAAAGTAGTACAAGTGGATACCAGGCCTTATTAGTGATCTGAGCCCTGATTCCACCTGGCCAATGGGCTTGCCAGTGGGGATCAGGGCTGAGGGTCGTGATAGCACTCCCTCCCAAGGCCCATCACAAGGTGTGTCTCCTGCCTGGTCCAGGTTTAGTTGGGAAGTTCTGATGAAACTTCTTGATCAGACGTGGTGCATGGATGTTGTCACTGGGTTCCCAGGATCTATCTTGAGGCCCAAACTGTCAGTAGCGCTCTTGCCCTCGTAGTGTAGCCGAGGAATTCTTCTCGCCAATCTACCGAACTAGTTGATACAATGAACAACCAGAACAATTGATTGGCGGAAAGATGGAATGCCAACGAAGAACCCAGAACCGCATGGAACAGGATACTGGGACGAGACGTCTTCTCAAGGTGTACAGGCAAGACCCCCAGACAACTGCAATAAGAGTAACAATCACAATGGTGCAATTCTATGCCAAAATGCAGACACCAAAAGAGAAACCAACCACTAACCTGTGCAGTTCTTCAGAGTGTCAGAATATCCCCAGGAAGGAGAAGAAGTAATGTGGAAGTGTTCGTGGCAAACCCGAATACGAAATGACAAGGAATCAACCAGAAGTGAAGGCAAATCAGGAAACAGGAGGCGGATCCAAGCAGATGTCCAAAGAGCAACACCTAACCCGACGGCACGAGGACGCCTAAAGGTACATTTAAGGCAGTCTCTAGTCCGTGTACCAGTGGTGCAAAGTTCCAATGCAGGAGTGGAAACCGTAAGCGAGAAACAGTACAAAAAGCTGGCCGGCAAGGTATAGTAAGTCCAGTGGCGGTCTGAGGTCGAAGAGCAGGGCTGGCAGCAAAAGTACAAAGGAGCAAGCAAGGCAGGTCCGTTGACGGTCCGAGGTCGAAGAGCAGGGTTGGCAGCAAAAGTACAAAGGAGTAAGCAAGGCAGGTCCGGTGGCGGTCCGAGGTCAGGGAGCAAGGCTGGCAGTAAAAGTACAAGGGAGTAAGCAAGGCAGGTCCGGTGGCAGTCCGAGGTCGAGGAACACGGGAAAAACAAGGCAGAAAAGACAAGAACCTGGATACGAGGAAATGCAAGCCGCTAGAATACAAGATTCAGAAGCGCCGGCAAAACGTACAGGCGTGGCTTAAATAGGAATCACATGAGCACAATACGTCCTTCAGCGTGCACGGTGAGAACTGAAAGCCGTGAGAGGACGCCATCGTCTCCATGCCAACTTCCAAGCTCCCGGCAGACGAGGTCTTAAAGGGACCGTAACCACCGTTCGTCGGCAAATACGAGATCCATAAGTATTAGGTCTCGTGGAAGCCGTGGAAGCCGGATAATTACGGCGTCCTAACACCGATGAGTTCTGCCAATACTTGACACAAACCCCTTCCAGTCGACGAGATAGTACAACTTGGCTCTAGAGCACTTAGAGTCCAGGATGCCCTTGACTTCGAATTCTAGTTCACCATCTATTAGTATAGGTTGAGGTGGTGTCTTGATTCGTGGACCGGGTTGCATTGGTTTTAAGAGGGACAAATGGAATACCGGATGGATTTGTAGATTAGGCGGTAAGTCCAATTTGACGGCTGCTGGGTTGATAATTGCCTTGATGGTATAGGGTCCCAAATATCGAGGATGGAAGGTCTGTTTCCCTTTGATGGGTACGTAATTGGCGGCTTACCAAACCTGGTCTCCTACTTGATAGTCTGGGGCCTTTTTCCGATGCTGGTCGGCAAAGTGCTTTTGTTTTTCTTTAGCATGAATAAGATGTTCCTTCGCCTTTCTGAACATCTGAGTGATGGTTGTATGAAGAGTCTTTACTGCAGGCATTTCCAAGCTGGCAGGAAGGTCAAGTTCTGATGTACGTGGATGTCTGCCATACAAGGTGTAAAAAGGTGTTTGGCCCGTGCAGGAATGTACGGAGTTGTTATATGCATACTCGGCTACCCACAGTAAGTCCTTCCAATCTCTCAATTCATGGTGCAGCATGCACCGTAAATACTGCTCGAGGGTCTGTCTAGTTGGTCCTCTCGGTTTGGCCGTCTGTCTGGGGGTGGTGACTGGTGGATAGCTGGACGTCAATCTGTGCCATTGCGCAACATTTTCTCCAAAAATTGGATACAAATTGGCTGCCTCGATCAGAGACCAGAACTGATGGAAAGTTATGCAGCTTGACAATGTTTTCCAGAAATACTTTTGCTAGGGTGGATGCGTCCGGGAGGCCCTTGGGAGGAATAAAATGTGCCATTTTTGAGAACAAATCCACGATTACAAGAATGGTGTTAAAGCCTTGACTCGGTGGCAGATCAGTGATAAAGTCGAGGGAAAGAGTGTGCCATGGAGCGGGAGGGATGTCCAGTGGTTGTAGGAGACCCGATGGTTTCTGTTTCTGTGATTTATTTTGTGCACAGACGCTGCAGGACTGAACATACTGGACAATGTCCTTACGCCAGATAGGCCACCAAAAGTTATTTTTTACCTTGGCTAAAGTTTCAGCGATTCCAGGGTGTCCTTCAATCAGAGAGTCATGATAACCTGAAATGATATGCTGTTGTAACTCCTTCTTTAGCCGGTCCCTGAAATAAGGTAACTGATCCTTGATGCAATATTGTTCTCCATGAGTTTGCCATGCGAGGAAAGCATCCAGGTTCATTGACTGTCGAATTTTGTTTTGTAATTCGACTTGTGATAACGCTGTTGTGATACCCAAGAGTTTGTCTTCAGGTATGATGGGTACCGGGTCTGGAGTTGTATACACCGTTTCATTGATGCCCATTCGAGATAAGGCGTCAGCTTTCCCATTCTTGACCCCTGGTCGAAAGGTGATCACGGTAGTCATATTCGGCGAAGAAGAGGGCCCACCGTAACTGGCGTGAAGACTGGGCTTTGGCTGTTTTGAGGTATTGCAAGTTCTGGTGGTCTGTGATCACTGTAATGGTGTGTCTAGCTCCCAGAAGATAGTGTCGCCACGCCTTGAATGCGGACTTGATGGATAGGTGTTCTTTGTCCGTGATAGCATAATTAATTTCCGGGGGTGAGAATTTTTTCGACCAGAAGGCCACAGGATGCAGCTGGCCAGTTTCTGGGTCCCTTTGTGAAAGGACCGCTCCCATTGCCAAACTGTAAGCATCCATTTCTACGACATAAGGGAGGGCTGGACGCGGGTGCCGCAGGATTGGAGCGGAGGTGAACCTTTGTTTCAGTTCCTGAAAGGCTCTTTCTGCTTCCTCAGTCCAAGCAAACTTTTTATTGCTTTTTCGTAGCAGTACTGTGATCGGGTGCACAACCTGAGAGAAGTCTGGGATAAACCGGCGGTAAAAGTTTGCAATGCCTAGCATGCTCTGTATCCCCTTCAGAGATATTGGTGATGGCCATTTTAGAATAGCGTCAACCTTATGTACGTCCATTCTGATGCCTTTTGGCGAAAGGATGAAACCAAGGAATTCTACTTTGGTGACGTGAAAAAAACATTTCTCCAGCTTTGCATACAAACGATGTTGGCGGAGCTTGGTGAGGACTGAACGAACATGCCTGATATGATCTTGTTTTGAGGCTGAGTAGACCAAGATGTCATCAATGTACACTAAGGCGCAAACGTCAATCAGTTCTCTCAAGACATTATTCATGAAATATTGAAACTCTGCGGGAGCGTTACATAAGCCAAAAGGCATGACTTGATATTCAAATAAGCCATATTTGGTACGGAAAGCGGTTTTCCACTCATCTCCGCTTCTGACCCGGACCAGGTGGTATGCTCCCCGAAGGTCTAATTTGGTATAGATCTGGGCATCTTTGACTTTGTCTAGCATTTCCGGGATAAGAGGCAAGGGGTAGCGGTTCTTCATGGTTATCTGGTTTATTGCGCGGTAATCAATACAGGTTCTCAAGTCCCCTTCCTTTTTCGGTCCGAAGAACAAAGGACTGGCTGCTGGGGACTTAGATGGGCGGATAAATCAGTTTGCAAGGTACTGGTCCAAATAGGATTTCAGGAGAAGGTTTTCTGGTTCGGTAAGAGCGTAGATCCTGCCGCAAGGGATTTGTGCCCCAGGAATAAAGTCAATTTGACAATCATAAGGCCTATGCGGCGGCAATGTATTAGCCTGGTCTTTTTGGAATACATCCTGAAAGTCACGATATTCATCTGGCAAAGTATTTGTTACTCCCAGAGTAGAGGCTCTAGTATTGGAAGTCTTGGAGACACAGGAGTCGGGTTCTGGGTCAGGAGAGTCGCAAGTTAAGGAGCAGTTGCTGGAGAAGGTTAATTTCCGTGCCCGCCAGTCTATCAAAGGGTTGTGAGCAACCAACCATGGCATCCCTAGTATCAACCGGAACTTTGGTGCCTTTATAAGATCGAACGAAATACACTCCTGATGTCCATCCTGGCACAGCAAGGTTACTACTGCTGTGCAGTGGGTTACTGGTCCGGAGGCGATTTCTGTCCCATCCATGGTAGTCACCTTGTCCCTGGTAGACTTAGAACACAAAGGGATCCCCATCTCTGCTGCCAACTCTTGATCTATATAGTTCCCAACTGCTCCACTGTCGATGTACGCTTCTACGGCATGCATCTTTGACAATTGTTGGTGATTTATTAATATCACGGGTATCGCAAAGTGTGAGGTCAGTGGCTCTTTCTCATCACTCGACAAACTAACCTCTACGGTTGCCGAGCTTGGTTTTTTTCCGATTCCTTAACTTCATCCTTTTCTGTGGCCCCGACTGTCCTCCTTGGGGGTTTTATTGGCCAGTCTTTCAGAAAATGTCCTGGTTTTCCACAATAGAAACAAAGTTGCTGTTGTCTTCTTTTATCCCGCTCTTGTTTTGTTAATGGAGGTCGTATCCCTCCGATCTGCATGGGTTCTACGGCGTTGTCTGGCCCCCATGGCGCATTGTCTTTAGGCCGAACATAAACTACTCGAGAGTCTGCTTTGGACCGGTCTGCTTTTCAGTCCTGCAACCGATGGTCTAGCTGCACGACCAGATTTATGAATTCGGTACAGTCTTTGGGGGATGAACTACCTGGGCCAAGACGTCCATTAATTCGCCTCATAAGCCTCGATGGAATAACGTGGTTCTTTTGTTTTCTGGCCACCTGGCTTCAGCAACCAGTCTATTGAAAGTCGCAATGTATGTTAACAAGTCTTGGTTCCCCTGCCGGAGGGATAAAAGTTTGTTATCCACTGCTTGTTCCTGGGTATGGCGAGCCAAAAGTTTTTCCATTTCTCTCTGGAACCCCCCAGAGTCCTGTAACAACGGATCATTATGGGTCACCAACGGCACTGACCAATCCGCTGCACTTCCACTCAAGTATGATAGGATAAAAGCTACCCGAGCTTGGTCATTTGGAAATGCCCCAGGGCGACAAAGGAAATGAAGGCGACACTGATTTATGAATGCTGCATACTTCCGTGGGTCGCCCGAAAACCTTTCTGGTGGTGCCAGGGGTACTGTTCCAGGCAGCGTGATCTGTACTGGTGTGGGGGTATAAGATAGTGAGATGGGATTTTGCATCGGTGGATTTCCTCCAGGCAGAGGAGTCTGCCCTGCCTGCGATTACAAGAATTGCCTGCTGATTTCGTCGGTGCGCTCCTTGGTCACTATTAGGTCTCTCCGGAGTGCATTAGTCTCTTGTCGGGCTGAATGAACATCAGCACGAAGGTCCCCCAACAATTGGGCCAATTGGTCGATTTCTGATGTTTCCATGGCGCCCAGGTGGATTATTTATGTGAGGCTTTGCGTTCTGTTACGTTCACCTGGTATCCACGGGGACGCCACCCAGCCAGTTGGTCTTCCCAATGATTCCTTGGTGTGGTCTCGGTGTCGATGGGATTCCGCCTGGTTGTCAGAATCGGTGGGCTCTCCGTCCTGCTCTCTGGGCAGAGGCGCGTTGTCTTTTGTGGGCGTGGGCGGTCCAGTTACTTCACTGACTGCTGCCCTTGTAGTGTCTTTCAGGTAGGTCTTACTGCGATTGATGGCGTCGTAATTCTTGCATGCCTTTTCTCTGTTCTAAATGTCTCCTTTTTTATCTCCCTAGGAGCGTGGAGTGTCCACTTGGAGAACTGGATATGCTGGTTCTCACCGGGAGATGATGGCACGCTAAGCGCTATGATGCGGTAAGGAGGCGCTTTGCGTAGCGCAGCAATGTCTTGTCCTCACTGACCTGTGCTTTTCTCTTTTCGTAGGTCGCGGTGAGTTCCCAGCGCAGATGGAGTTCCAGAGTTATGCCTGCTGAAAAGCAACCAACCAGGTAAGTCTTCAAGCGCTTTGTGGTTGTAATGTCTCCACTACCTCCTTTAATGATGTCTTCCTCCTTTTCTCAGGTCCTTCGACCGGGCAGTGAACTCCACCAACAGAGCTGCTCAGGAGCTGCGAGCAGTGAAGGATGATGAATGCAGGTAAGATTCTGCTGCTAACGATGTTCTTGGTTTTTCTGCAGGTCCGGAATTCACCAGGCTCGTGAGAAAGCTGGACACGGTGAGCGTCACGTTGCTAGAAGCAAAGTAACGCAAAGCATGTTGTCTTGTTCGGGTGTGGTTTAAATAGCCACTGTAAAGTAGTCCAGGTAAAGTAGTCCCTAGGCCACCACACCCAAAACACTAGACCGCATTGCTTGGTTCTAGGAATCAAGCTATGTGGATGCCTCCATGTTGGCTGAAAGCCTAAATAAAGTAGTTCCTCAAGCAGATGTCTTTCCTTACTGATGAGCCTGGAGCCAAATGCGCCAAGACTGGCCCCAAGAGGGCCTGAAAAGTGTATGCCAGGCCTTATTAGTGATCCGAGCCCTGATTCCACCTGGCCAATGGGCTTGCCAGTGGGGATCAGGGCTGAGGGTCGTGACAGAAACATAGCCTTCCTAACGACTGATGCATACAATTTTAATTGAACAAAAGGAAAGCTATAGTATATGTGCCAATTACAATCGAACATGGGAAGAGCTAAGAGGTGGTCTTAAAATAATACAACTTCACTCGAATCAAGTAGTATTAAATATCCAGAAATCATCAATTTTATTGAACAATTTATGACACTGTTAGTATTTAAAAAGACAAAATCATAGGTAAAAACAGTTACAATACATGCATATATAATCTGCAAATGTCTAATTGTACATTCCTACGTATCAAACAGTCTCAAAGACAGGATAGTATTAATATATACTGGTTTAAATCCTGACTATGGAGCGCAATTCAGATGATCCAATTTTAAAACGCTCTTGTCTATGCCCAACCTGAACAGGTTTCTGTCCTTAAGGGCTCAAATCTGCCAGACATTCATCATACTTAATGGTCTCTTCCATTCAGGGAACATCAGGAATTCCTGATGTCTGTGCTTTACTGATTCTGTCCAAAGCTGCACATGCATAATAATTGCATACCTGAGTTGAAATCACAAATCTAAAAATCTTGTATTTTAAATTATTTCTGTTGCAAATACATGTCCATGATGAGTTCAGCAAGCTTAGATCGAGGAGAAAAATTGAAGAATTTACACAAACCATTGTCAGCATACAATTGCAAACTTATTTTCCTTGTATTATTAATGGACTACATCAGAGCACAAGATCAGGTTGGACATTCTAAAAGGTGAGACTAAAATAATGCTTGGCATACATACTTCAGTAAAAATTCACCAGAACCACAAAATCCTCTTGCGGTGGATGTTGGTTTTTATAATGGAGAATTTCTCTTATGAAGTCCTTGACACAACAACTAGCTATTGTTGACTAAATTTGACCACATTATGGTTACTAGAAGAAAAAAAACATCTGTTTAATTAAGAAATTTGCAAAAATTCAGAACTTATCAGGAGTACAATGGGTTGACATCTCTTTTGCGTGTTAGTCCAGGAAAGCACAAACATACAGTAGTACATGAAGTAGATGCATTGCCACAATATTTATAATACCTGTCACAAGGACAGGAATGAATAACCAGGCCAAGACAGAAAATGTAGTTAATTCACTGTCTTTATTTGTGGGATTAAAATTCAATGTGGCCAAAACAATAGGGTTTAAACCTTGGCCTTAAAGTGTTGCTTTTACCCTGCGCACCTCTTCCTAGGATAATCCTTTCTTGTAATTCTCAGTATAATGTATCATAGGTTCTCACAACCTCTCCTTATAATCTCCTTGGGCTATTCCTCTTGTTAATTCTAGTATCAAGGTAAAACTGTTCCTCCAGTAGGTGTCACTGGGTCTGCACCACAAGTTCTACATAGCTGGGCTTCTCCTCTTCTCTGATTTTGGTTTATGTGGCTATCTCTCCTTTTTATTTTTGGACATTGGATGGTGCTTGCACCACCTATAAGTTGAAACTATTGCATCAGAGTGCAGATAGGGAGAAATTATGTATGAAGAGTGACACAGCTGGTAGGTGGTGTTTGGTTATTTGCCCACCCATGGACTGGCCCTGGCCATGCTAATTCCTATGTCCATTCCAACCCAGTTACTGCCCTCCCCGCCAAAACACCTCCTTGTTGTAACTCAGAGTTTGCTTTAATCAAGCTTTATCATCAAGTGTTGCACTCAAAGGCCTGCCAGTGTTTTTTTCAAAGCAGTCTTCTTGTAGTTAATGACTTATTGGAGATGTAAAAACGCAACTGGTGTAATAAAAATGCCTTAACCAGGTTTTCCTCCAGTCACTCGATGTATAAGCACTATGCATGTCCTTCACTGAAGTCCTATTACAAACAAGCCCTGCAAAGCCAACAGTTTTGGCTTGTGCATACGAATCAGGCATTTTCTTTCCAATGCCTACATAAAAGCCCAAACCTTTGTCATTGCCAATGCTCGTTTTCCCTGAATGATGGGGTTTTATATGGGCCACCAGCACTTCCCTTGCTTATGCTCCTGGCCTCTTCACCACCTCACTACTGTTGCTGTTCTGGCTCACTGCCATACCATATGCTCATACCTCCTCCCACTATGGCCTTCACAGCTTCTTAATAGTGGCTCAGCCCTACCTCACTGTTTAGTTTATTCCCAAGCCCATTTTCTGAAATATCCACAGAGTGCACCCATGCTTCGTAAATGGAAGCCAAAGATGCTGAAAATAACCTTTAGGTTTTCTAGTTATTTGAGTAGACAAGCGAGGAAATGTAAAAAGCCTGCACAACATGCTCATAACGAATTCTCTGGAAATGCGCATGGCTTTTGAATTTACACAAAAATGTTCAACAACCCGATGCTATTTTCACCCCATCCTTTCTTGACGACCTCCTAAAAGCTAATGCATCACTTACATAAATCAGACACTTCAACCGCATATCAGCCTCAATGATTAAGCCCATTTTCCAGTCAACAATATTTTTCCGACTCTACCATCTCCCTTTCTCTAGAAGACAAGGTGAATTTTCAAGTGCATGAAGATTTACCAGGTAAAACCCATTCTCAAAATGTTCACCGACTTCTGAACTCAGCATCTAAAACCCTAGTTCAGGCCTAGAATGCAGGGAACAAATGGTGAGCACCTGGTCATCATCCAGTTCTCCAACTTTGCACAGGCGAAAAAGCAAATGGGTGACCAGCAACAATTCTTCTGACTGACTGGTAGCACAAGGGAATAAAACACTCGCCCAGTCATTGATAACGCACTTTTCATCATGGACAGAATAGCCGCATCTGCTTAAACTCTTCAATTTCTTATTATTGTTCATACCATCAACCATGAGAATATGAAACTGGAGTCCCTAAATCCTTCCAGATTCTTGTGATTTATGGGTTTTAAGGGATACTCTCAGGTTTTATTTTCTTAGCATACTTTTAATATCTATATACAATTCATCTGAACATTGATTACACGACTATGCATAGCAGTTCACTCGGTTGTAGACAATTTAAACATCTGAACAGTTTACCACTCATCTTGCTATATGGAAAATGCAGAGAATTGGACGTCACGTTATCAATTAACTAAATACTTCTAAAACGTATATTTTGGCATCTCTATTCACCCTCCTCTCCAATAATGTAATACCACTTCAGGTTAAGCAGAAGCACTACAGATAAACACAAGGTAGTGTGCCCAGTCTATTCCAGTACCCGAGCCATTTGCAAAATACAACGGGAAAGTGTCCCAGATTTGATCTCAGAGGAGAAACACGATGCAGACTGATGCAAGCTGTGTGGTTGAGCAGCAACATTAGCATTGTATACACCCCGATTTTGGGGTGACTTAGGACACAGAACTAGAGCTGCTTCGGAATGGAATCCAAGGTAGTGCCTACATTGTACAATAGCTATAAATCCATTGAACTGGCAGACGAGAGCAATCCTGTCATTAACCAATGTAGAGAAATTGCTTCTTATACATTTAAGAGTCAATTAGGGGAACCAGGGGAGGACACGCCCCATTCTAAAACCCAATACCAGGTCCTGGGGAGACCTGTTGTGAATGACAAAGATCCAGAAGTCTGGAAGAGATCTCCCTGGTTTGGCAAAGTACCAGCCAGTGGGAGAGACAGAACCGTGCAGCAACGGGTGGGGGGGGGGGGGGGGGTGACCAAGCAGCAACGAAGATGGCAGCTTAGGTGCAGAGTTCCCTTGAACAGAGAGACAACAACCTAAACATGGGCACTTATCGCCTCAAACATTATCTTCGAGTTGTAAATAACAGCAGGTTGCCAATATAGACCTTTCCGAATCTGTACCAACAATAAACACTCTTACCATAATAGCGGTAACCTCTCATACGAAGCGGCGCAACAACCAAGTCTTCTCGGGTGTCCTTCAACATCATACATCTCCGAATTCTGCTGGTTGGCTTGCCGAGGTAGTTGGAGGGGGAAGTTTGCTGACATCCAGCCCAGCTCCGACACAACCTTCATGCCGGTAAGAATCATGATGTATCCATGAGGTGAATTCCTCCTTAACTTTGGTGCACTACATATGTGGCAGCCTCTCAATCGCCTCCGAGCCACAGCACTATCGTGAATGCTTTTTTTTGTCCTACCGGCATTGTTACAGCATTTCTGGGCCAGCTACCATCGCATACATCGGTTGTTGGAGCCCCTACCCCTCACACGCAGCTGTTTCTTTACCTCACGTCACCCAGCCCAAAGATCGTGTTACTTCCAGGCTTCAACTGGATATTGGTGGCCTACTCGATCCTGACGCTAATAGCACCATGGTCCATGCCAGTAACTTACCGACTCTGCCATGGAGAAAGGGGGAATTACCACCCCATTACAAGGTTGGCGGGGCGGTAATTCCCCCTTCCTCCATGGCCCCTCCCCATTCCCATTTTTGCCCCATAGGGCTCAATGGGAATGGGGAAGGCGCTAAGTAAGGTACCACAAATTGTGGTACCATACTTAGCATCAAGGTCCCTTTGCGGGTGTCATGATGCCTACCCCCGGAGCACCAGGCCAGGCCCAGCACCCCCGGGAGCAGGCATCACGCCCCCGGGTAAAAGCCCAGCGGCCCTTTATAGGGGCTCTTTGGACTTTGTCGTGGCACCGTTGGCGCCAGGCTCATGTTGAACATCAGTCCTGGCGCCATAGGCGCCAGGCTCATAAGGGGAAGTGTTTGGTGCACTTACCTGAAGCAGACCATGCTGCACACTCACCTGATGCAGACCATGCTGCATGAAGAACCAAGCCAAATGAGGCTTAGGAGGGACTATTTCTCTGAAGGAACTATTTTGTTACTTGGGTGGGGCTGTGGAAGAATACTCACCTGGAACTTCTTCCAAGGCTATTTAAGCCACACCCGGACAGCCACACATGTTTCGCGTTGTTCTGCATCCCAGCAGCTGAACGCTCACCGTGCCTGCTCCTGCACCTGGACTCCAGCCACGCCCGCCTCGAACCTGGAACACCTGTAAGGGAATAAGAGAAGAAAAAGGTGAAAACCAAGAACTATTTTAACCTTCTTACCTGCATCCGGAATCTTCACGCCAGCATTCCTGAAGGAAGACTTCCATTTAAAAGCACCGCGTTGCTCGCTGCAGCGCCGCGCTTCACTCACCTGTTCCCGAGACGCCGCCCGGCTCCATCGCGGCTCTCAGTGCCGGTCGCCACATCTCTGCACCGCACCTACGGGAGAGAAGAAGAGACAAAAGGTGAGCAAGGGAACACAAGAGGAAAGCCGGATTTTCAGCCATATTACTTACTGCCTATTCTTGGTGAGCCATTCCACATCTCGGGTCGGCGCCGGATCTCTGGCAGGTACCGCACCCCGGCCCCTATGGGGAAAGGACAAAAGACATTACTGGGGAATTATAAAGACATTTAGAGGGGTCGCCCTCAACTCTAACTCACCTGATTTTACCCCGGCTATTTAACCCCTCAACGCATCGCCTTTGTTCTGCACCTGAAATAAAGGACAGAAAAAGACAACATAAAAGGAGGCTCACACTTGAACTTTTGCATCTTCATACTTACGGCGTATCGCTCAGTAAAGTCAAGTGGATTTGCCAGCGCCATTCTGAAAACCAGTGAAGTAACTGGACGAACGCGCGCCCCTGCACCAGAAGCAGGATGGAGAGTTCATCCTTCCAAACCACAAGGTGAGCTTAAACCGGGGATTTTGGAGGAAGTCAGAGGAGAACGAAGGAGGATAGGGGGGAGCAAGCACATTATTCAGCAGACAGTTAATCCCCTTTCTCATCTGCAGAAGGATATTCCTACGGGCCAGACAAGCAAGATTTGGGGGTCCTGTTCAATCGGTGGTCCGAATTCTGCGCATCACGCTTGAAGAGGCCACAGCAACCCAGACCAGACCAGCGCCTCCGTGGGAGCCAGGTGAGCGTTACAGAACGCGAAGCCTTCCTACAAATTCCCACCCAGGCGCTATGGAAACCTCCGAGACTGACCAGTTGGCCCAACTACTGGGGGAATTACGGGCCGAAGTACACGCCGCTCGTCAAGAGACTAATGCTCTCAGGAGGGAAGTGATTGTAACAAAGGAAAGAGCTGATGACCTGGCTAGACAGCTTTTGCAAGGTCAAGCTGGACAAACTCCTTTACCCGGTTCCGGAGGGAACCCCGCTCCTGTGGTTTCCAGTAACCCGGCGCAGATTAATCTACCTGGAAACATGCTGCTGGCCCCACCCGAACGCTTTGCTGGGGACCCCAAACGATTCGCCGTATTCATGAATCAGTGTCGTTTGCATTTCCTGTGCAGACCTGGGGCCTTCCCTAATGACCAGACCAAGGTAGCCTTTGTATTGTCATATCTCAGCGGCAGTGCTGCCGATTGGTCAGTTCCACTGGTAACTCAAGATGACCCGATTCTTCGTGATTTTCAAAGATTTCAAGCAAGCATGGAAAGGTTATTTGCTCGTCACTCCCAGGGGCAGGCTCTAGATGACGAACTTCTATCTCTGCGACAGGGCAATCAAGACCTCCTTTCCTACATTGCAACCTTTAATAGACTAATTGTGGAAACTGGGTGGCCAGAGGATAAAAGAATCACGTTATTTTATCGAGGTCTACGCGGAGAACTTAAAGATGTCCTGGCCCAAGTTGTAAATCCGCCCCAAGAGTGCTCAGAATATATAGACTTAGTGGTCCAATTGGATCACAGACTGCAAAACAGAAAAGCAGATCGGTCCAAGTTTGAGACCCGGGTGTTAGTCAAGACCCACGCTAAACTCAAGGGGGCTGAAGCCTCAGAGCCAATGCAAATCGGAGGAGTTAAAGGACCTTTAACGCAAAAGGAGCGTGAAAGAAGACGGCAGATGCACTTATGTCTTTATTGTGGATCCTCTGGACACTTTTTACGAGATTGCCCGGCAAGGCCACCCAGGAAGGTGGTAGGAGCCGCTGAAAAAATCCATGAAACCTCTGTATCGAGAAACGACCCCGCCCGACAAGCGTAGGGGTCCGCTTGCCGAGCTTGAAAACAAACTGTAAGACCTCGCATTTCACTGTGCCAATGGTCCTCGTAGATCCGGAACAGCCTAAGCGGTTGCATGCAATAAAGGCATATATCGATAGTGGGGCTATAGGAAACTACATGGATCATGAATTGGTCTCCAGGATTAACCTCCCCCTGCGTCCTAAAACCAGCAAAGATGTCATCACCACAGTCGATGGAACCGAAATTGCTTCGGGACCGGTAACACATTCCACAACTGAGGTAACACTTGCAGGTCCGGACGGCCATCGGGAGGCAGTTGTGTTTGATGTAATCAAGGCTCCACAGTTTCAGGTTATACTCGGAATCCCTTGGTTAGAGACACATAATCCTCAAATTGATTGGCGAGCGAAGAGAATAACCTTTCCAGAGTGTGCACAAACCTGCTACCCAGAAAATCTGAAGGTCAGTCTAGCATCAGTAACCTCTGTCTCCATGCAACTACCTCCGGAATACCAAGACTTTTAGGACGTTTTCCAAAAGGAACAGGCCAACACGTTACCTCCTCACAGATCGTACGATTGCCAAATCGACCTGGTGCCCGGTGCACAACCCCCTTGTAGCAGGATGTATGCCCTTACTGAGCCGGAGAATCTGCATTTGAGACAATATTTAGATCAATACCTAGCCAATGGTTTCATTCGCCCATCAAAGTCTCCGGCATCCTCGGCTTTGTTCTTCGTGCCAAAAAAAGAAGGCGACCTTAGAACTTGTATCGATTACCGCGCATTGAAACAGATAACTGTTAAAAATCGTTACCCTCTGCCTTTGATCCCTGAACTCCTTGACCAGGTGAAGGACGCTTGCATATACACCAAGTTAGATACGGGGGGCTTATCATCTGGTACGAGTTAAAGAAGGCGACGAATGGAAGACGGCCTTCCGTACAAAATATGGACTATTCGAATACCAGGTGATGCCTTTCGGGTTGTGCAACACGCCTGCTGCCTTCCAATTCTTCATGAACGATGTCCTTCGGGAACTCATTGACGTCTGTGTTGTCGTGTATATCGATGACATTCTGGTGTACTCCTCTTCGGAATCTGATCACAGAAAACATGTCCGGGCCGTCCTTGAGAAATTGCGCCAGCACAAACTGTTTGCAAAAATGGTGGTAAAATGCGTTTTCCATACCACCGAGGTTGAATTTCTTGGATTCATTCTGACACCTAAAGGGGTCCGAATGGACTCACGGAAAGTGGATGCCATCCTCAAATGGCCAACACCTAGTTCGGTGAAAGGTGTCCAAAGCATGCTTGGTTTTGCCAATTTTTATCGCAGGTTTATCCCAGAATTTTCACGGGTGGTGCAACCCATCACTGCACTCTTGCGGAAGAATAAACGTTTTGAATGGACTGAGGAAGCTGAGCAGGCCTTTCAGGAATTAAATGCTAAATTTACGTCCGCACCTATTTTGAAACATCCGCGTCCTGATCTCCCATATATAGTCGAAACCGATGCATCCAGCTTAGCCATGGGAGCAGTCCTGTCTCAGAGTGACCCCGAAACCAACCAACTGCACCCCGTAGCATTTTGGTCCAGAAGGTTCTCGCCGCCGGAGATAAATTATGCAATCACCGCTAAGGAATTATTAGCCATTAAGTCCGTCTTTAAGGCTTGGCGGCATTATCTTCTTGGCACCAGGCATACCATCACCATGATCACTGATTACCAAAATTTACAATATTTAAAAACTGCCAAGGCTCAGTCTTCACGACAGCTCCGATGGGCTTTATTCTTTGCTGAGTTTGATTTTGTAATCACCTACCGTCCTGGCTGTAAGAATGGCAAAGCGGACGCGCTATCTCGAATTGGAATGGGAGAAATGGACACAAACTCAGAACCTGTGCCGATAATTCCCGAACAAAGAATCTTGGGGATAACCACTTTACAAACCCTTGAAGACATTCAAGCACGGGTAAAACTATTCCTGGACTCTTCAGCCTTGCACAATTGGATCAAAAGGGGGTCTGCCTTTTCAATCAACGATGGCTTACCTTACATCCAAGGACGTTTATTTTTGCCAGAAAAGGAATTGCAAGAACTGGTTATTTCCCGTCATCACGATACTCTGATGGAAGGACATCCTGGCATTGCCAAAACAGAGGAACAAATTAAACGACAATTCTGGTGGCCGTCCTGGCGAAAGGATATTAAATCTTTCGTGATGTCCTGTTGAGTTTGCGCCCAAAACAAAGGTCAAAAAACAAAACCCGCCGGTCTTCTTCAACCCTTAGACATTCCACCAGCACCTTGGCACACCTTGTCACTAGATTTTATCACGGACCTGCCCTCTTGTAATGGATACAATACTATTCTGGTTGTGGTGGATTTATTTTCCAAGATGACCCATTTTATTCCGTTGAAAGGATTAACTTCAGCTTTTGTTCTTGCCAAGGAATTCCTCGAAAATGTCATCCGTCTACATGGATTCCCGTCCATACTAATCTCCGATCGGGGAAGCCAGTTCATTTCTCGTTTTTGGAAAAAGTGTTGTCAACTGGCACAAATCGACGTAAGACTCTCAACCAGCCATCACCCACAGACCGATGGTCAGACGGAGAGAACGAACCAGACCCTTGAACAATATGTACGATGTATGTTGCACCAATCGGAGGGTAATTGGAAGGACATTTTATGGGTGGCTGAATACGCATACAATAACTTGATACACTCTGGAACTGGTCAGAGCCCCTTTTATACCCTATATGGACATCACCCTCGTACTTCAGACCTGCACTCACCTTTGAGCCTCGAAATGCCCGCAGTGGACCATTTGCATTCTACGATTACTCAAGCCTTCAAGAATGCTACTGCACACTTACAACATGCGAAAGGGAAATATAAAAAGAATGCGGATCTGCATCGCAAGGAGGCGCCTCCATACCAGATAGGGGATCAAGTATGGTTGGCTACCAAATCGCTCAAGGGACCTCAGACTTTTAATCCAAGGTATTTAGGCCCTTACTCGATCAAAGCTATAATTAACCCAGTGGCAGTCAAGCTAGATCTACCAGCTAACTTGCGGATTCAACCCGTCTTTCATGTGTCGCTTTTGAAACCAGTGCAACCAGGAACCAGATTAATAAAGCCACCAGAACCAATCCAGATAGATGGGGAGCCTGAATTCGAGGTGAAGAACATTTTGGACTCTAAGATCTCAAAATCAAAACTTTTATATCTAATTGATTGGAAGGGGTACGGGCCTCAGGAAAGATCTTGGGAACCCAGCGACCACGTACATGCACCTCGGCTAGTAAAAAGGTTCCATCGGAATTTCCCGAACAAACCGAAACCTCCTGGGGAAACGGCCTTGGGAGGGGCTTTGGGGGGAGTGCTGTCATGATGCCTACCCCCGTAGCACCAGGCCCAGCACCCCCGGGAGCAGGCATCATGCCCCCGGGTAAAAGCCCAGCGGCCCTTTATAGGGGCTCTTTGGACTTTGTCCTGGCGCCGTTGGCGCCAGGCTCATGTTGAACATATGGCGCCAGGCTCATAAGGGGAAGTGTTTGGTGCACTTACCTGAAGCAGACCATGCTGCACACTCACCTGATGCAGACCATGCTGCATGAAGAACCAAGCCAAATGAGGCTTAGGAGGGACTATTTTTCTGAAGGAACTATTTTGTTACTTGGGTGGGTCTGTGGAAGAATACTCACCTGGAACTTCTTGCAAGGCTATTTAAGCCACACCCGGACAGCCACATGTGCTTCGCGTTGTTCTGCATCCCAGCAGCTGAACGCTCACCGTGTCTGCTCCTGCACCTGGACTCCAGCCACGCCCGCCTCGAACCTGGAACACCTGTAAGGGAATAAGAGAAGAGAAAGGTGAAAACCAAGAACTATTTTAACCTTCTTACCTGCATCCGGAATCTTCACGCCAGCATTCCTGAAGGAAGACTTCCATTTAAAAGCACTGTGTTGCTCGCTGCAGCGCCGCGCTTCACTCACCTGTTCCCGAGACGCCGCCCGGCTCCATCGCGGCTCTCAGTGCCGGTCGCCACATCTCTGCACTGCACCTAAGGGAGAGAAGAAGAGACAAAAGGTGAGCAAGGGAACACAAGAGGAAAGCCGGATTTTCAGCCATATTACTTACCGCCTATTCTTGGTGAGCCATTCCACATCTCGGGTCGGCACGGGATCTCTGGCAGGTACCGCACCCCGGCCCCTATGGGGAAAGGACAAAAGACATTACTGGGGAATTATAAAGACATTTAGAGGGGTCGCCCTCATCTCTAACTCACCTGATTTTACCCCGGCATTTTAACCCCTCAACGCATCGCCTTTGTTCTGCACCTGAAATAAAGGACAGAAAAAGCCAACATAAAAGGAGGCTCACACTTGAACTTTTGCATCTTCATACTTACGGCGTATCGCTCAGTAAAGTCAAGTGGATTTGCCAGCGCCATTCTGAAAACCAGTGAAGTAACTGGACGAACGCGCGCCCCTGCACCAGAAGCAGGATGGAGAGTTCATCCTTCCAAACCACAAGGTGAGCTTAAACCGGGGGTTTTGGAGGAAGTCAGAGGAGAACAAAGGGGGAAAGGGGGGAGCAAGCACATTATTCAGCAGACAGTTAATCCCCTTTCTCATCTGCAGAAGGATATTCCTACGGGCCAGACAAGCAAGATTTGGGGGTCCTGTTCAATCGGTGGTCCGAATTCTGCGCATCACGCTTGAAGAGGCCACAGCAACCCAGACCAGACCAGCGCCTCCGTCGGAGCTAGGTGAGCGTTACAGCGGGTCCCTACTTTAATGGCTGGTGTAGACCAGCCGTTAAGGTCGGGTCCCGCAAAGGGACCTCGTAATCAGGCACTAATGGGTTAACGGCGCCACAGCCTTTTACGGCGCTGTTAACCCATTAGCGCCAGGGTCGTAATGAGGCCCAGTAACTATAATTCATGTCTATGGTCCCAAAGCCCCAAACCCCCTTTTTCTGCTCCAATTTTAATCTAAAGCTTGCACAGAAGAGTTCAGATAGATTTGTCTTACATGGAGATGTCAAGCAAGTTTTAGATTTTACCCTTGATCACAAATGTACTTCCAATTTTGTTAATTCCAAATCCCGTAATAGTTTTCTCAATTTGCTACATAATCTCAATCTGATTGACTCATGGCACTTTTGTCCCCCAGATACAAAAGACTCATTACACGGTAGGCGGTAACCATGGCGCTATTAGCGCCATGGTTGCCGCCGGTATTTTACCGTGTCCGCCTTGGTGGATGGCGGAATTACCGCCCTACTCCAAGGTGAGCGGGGGAGGTAATTCCCCATTCACCAAGGCACTTCCCCATTCCCATTTTTGCCCCCATAGGGCATAATGGGAATGGGGAAGGAGCTAATTACGGTACCGTAATTAGCACCGAGGTCCCTTTGCGGCAGCCTACTTTAACGGCTGGTGAAACCAGCCGTTAAGGTCGGGTCCCGCAAAGGGAACTCGTAGTAAGGCGGTAAACCCTTACCGCCTAACGTGTAATGAGGCCCTATACTTTCTATTCTCCCCCTCCCCATTCCTTTTCCGGATTAGATTAGATTTTTGTAAATCCTTTGTTAACCTCTACTATTATCAATTCTGAAATTGGTTCCGTAACCATTTCCGATAATGCGCCTGTCTCCACCACTCTAGAATGGATAACTATACCTAAACTGTCCCCAAAATGGAAATTTATCTCATTCCTCCTTAAAGACAGATCCTTCATTAACAAAACCAATTCTTTCATTGGAGATGTTTTTCGTCATAATCGCCCATAACATACTTCCATGCGCAATAATTGGGATGCTTTCAAAGTCTCCCTTCGTGGGTTTATAATTCAATTCTCAGCTACAAAAAAATGACAATCCGAATCCATTCATGACACATTATTAGCCTCAATCAAAGATCTTGAAAGGTTGTACTATGCTAACCCAGATCCTAATGTTGCAAAAGCTTTCATGAATAAGCGCATTGAATTTAACAAACTATGCACTGATAAAGCTGCTAACTCTATAAATCTAAATTATACAGTGGATCCAACAAAGCTGGAAAAATGTAGGCATCCTATCTTAAAAAGAAAAAAGAAAAATCACTCATCACTCATATCACCTCTCCCGATGGCAACAGACTAACCAACCGAAAGGATATAAATGGAGCCTTCCTAGACTTTTAATCCAACCTATATTCCTCTTATCCCTCTATAAGGACATTCAAAATCCATTCTTTTTTGGAAAAACAAGAAAAGCTTCACTGATCCCCTTGACCTTTCACCTCTTAATACACCTGTATCCTTAACAGAAATTAAACAAGCCATATTAGATCTCAAACCTAATAAAGCCCTAGGTCCCGATGGATTTTCCATTGACTTTTATAAAAGGTTTATTGAGTCTATTTCACCAAAACTCTTAAAATTATATTCTTACTTTGCTGAAATTGGTCAAAGCCCTGGTTCCTTTGGTGAAGCACTTCTTGTACTATTTCCCAAATCTTATAAAGAACCCTTGCTAGTTAAAAACTACAAACCTATTTCTCTTATCAACTCTGATTCTAAAATCTTTACTAAACTCCTAGCTAAACGTCTAGAAAAACATCTTCCTAAAAGTATACACATTGACCAATCTGGTTTTATCAAAGATTGTTATGCTTCTTCTAACACTAGACTACTGTTTAATATTCTATCTCACTCCCAGAATGTTAATGACCCCTTAGCCCTCGATGCTGAAAAAGCTTTTGACCATGTGTCTTGTAGCTTTATGTTCCATTCCTTAAAATGGCATGCTTTTTCTCCCTATTTTAACAATCTGATGTAAGTCCTATACTCCTCTCCTTTGACTCGAATTCTCATTAATAATTCCATCTCTCCCTCTGTCCAAATAAAAAGAGGTACTCATCAAGGCTGCCCACTCCCACCCTTATTATTTAACCTTGCTCTAGAACCCCTTTTACAGAGTATATGAACAAACACTAACATAAAAGGTATCTCCATTAATAACATAGAAATCAAATGATCTGCTTACGTGGACGACATCCTACTCTACCTTTCAAACCCTGCCTCCTCCATCCAGCAGTTAATATCTACCATAAATAATGTCTCCATTGTCTCAGGCTACAGATGGAATCTGAAGTTATGCCTCTCACTTGCGTTTGTACTTTAATCATTACTCCACTATTTGGATTGTTATGGCTATCTTCGTATATCAAATATATAGGACTCCATATTGTTAAAGACATTCATACTACAATTACCCTAAATAGCAACCTCATGATAGAAAAAGTAACTAAAATGCTCTCAGGATGGTCACCTCTTTTTTCATCTTGGTGGGGACGTCTTGATTCCATAAAAATGGTGATCAGCTCCATTATCTTCTACTCTTTATCTATTATCCCTGTAGCAATTCATACCAAATTCTACAAAGAAGTTGACTCCCTACTTCTTAATTTCTTTTGGAATCATAAAACACAAACTAAGACTCCCTAAGCTTTTCCGTGGAGTTACATTTCCCAACTTTCAACTGTATCATTAAGCCTTTGTACTAAAACAATGAACTACTTTTAAACAATATGGGACTCATCTTGAGGACGCCCCTTTATGGATCAATATAGAAGCTAATATCATTGGCCCGCTCTCACTTCTTAGTTACATCCTCATTGCCTAATATAACCTCATTTCATTGACTACATTTTTTCAAATCCATTTGGGATAAATTCTCTACCAACTCTTTCTCTGAAACTGATCTAGGTGACATCTTCCTCTGGTTCAATAAACACTGCTCTATCAAATCTGACCCCACTAATATTTATTGATGCTACTCATCAGGCATCATATTTATCAAGCAATTATTTCATAATTATGTAGAAATCCCCTTTGCACAGATTTGTATACAATAGCCCTGAATCAGATTTCATCTTTTACACATCCCTCCTCAAATCATTAACTAAGTCCTCACCCTCACTAATTCAAAAATCCTCTTCCCCACTTCTGACTTTTTTGATCAGTAATCCTTCTTGTATTATTAGGCAATGGGAGCTCGATTGGAACTTTCAACCTACCTCAGAAATGTGGGCTCAAATCTGGAAACTGTATCACTCAACGGCTATAGCTGCCAATCTTATCCAAACTCATTTTCTTTATTTTACACCATGCATTCCTTACACCCCTCAGAATTGCCAAAGTAGCAGATAACTCACCAAACAATTGCTGGTCTTGTCATGAGCCAGATGCCGATTTTCTTCATTTAATTTTTAATTGTAAATATATTTATGTATTTTGGACAAAAATCTGGTCATACCTGCAAAAGATTTTTCACTTTAAAGAACCTTTGCAATTTGCAATCTTATGATTGGCTCTACTGTTAACCCTTTTATACGCCAAGTTGAATCTCCTGCACTATTTAATGTATTCATCAGTATTGCTTATCATAATGTCACCTATAACTGGAAAAATACTTCCAACTTGTCTTATAACATCTGGTGGAATTCTATTTGCTGCACTCATCGGATTGAAAAATGTCATGCATTCTGTGTTGATTGTTTATACAAATTTAACGAAAACATTTATTCAATACCTTAACAATCCTGAATAAGTAAAATTAATTCTAGATCACTAATGTCCTCTCCTTCTCCTTTCCTATTGTATTCTGTCTCGTTTGTCTCCCCCTGTTTGTCTCATTATTTAATCACAAAAATATTTATCATCATATTTATCATCATATTTATCAGATTATCTTGTTTCATCAAACTTTATGGTTTTACAATTTATGTTTATAATACCTGTTAATGAACTTACCTAATCAAAATTATTAAACAAAAAAAAAAGAACCATGCAGCAAAAAACACTGTAGAAATGAAAAAACAAAAAAACAATGCAAGCTGGAAGACAAGAGGCTGGAAGACAAGATTCCCAAGACCTGTGAGAGGTCAAGAGGTGCTTTGAGAAAATAGGAAGACTGAAAAATGGTCCAGTCTGAGTAACCCTCAAAGAGACTTCCCAGTTTTGTCTCAAGTGGCCCAAAAATCACAAATCCTTAAAAGACGGTCCATTGGTTTTATTTGTATTATTTTAGCCCTAGGGCCATCCCTCACAGTTTTGTCTCCCTTATAATCCCCTACCTAGCCCTGGTGTTCCTAACTCCGGTTACTGCTACTGAATGGTGATCCCTACTATTTAATATCTGCATGGTCATCTAATCTCCCACAGAGACTTCCTAACTATCCCTGCTCTATCCAGTTGTTAGTATTCTGATGAGAAATTGGTATAGCACCTTGCACTTAAGTTAGCCAGGCTGGTTCACTCAATCCCACCTCTACTCTTATTGTCCCCGCGTCCACCTTACTCCACCCACCACTTTCCGGTCCCTCCAATGTATCACTCCACCTAACTCTTGCCTCTACCCTATGATGTTATTTCTCAGTCAGCCCAACAGCTCCCCTCTTCTTCACTGTTCCTCTGCTACTGTACACTGCTCATATGTACTACTCCTCCCCCCTTCTCTATCCCTGCCCACTCCACTCCACTCCTCCATCCCCTCCCACTCCACTCCTCCACTCCTCCACTCTTCCACTCCTCCACTTGTCTACTCCTCCACTCCTCTACTCCACTCCTCCACTCCTCCATCCCCCTCCACTTCACTCCTCTACCCCCTCCCACTCCACTCCACTCCACCACTCCCTCTCACCCCCTCCACTACACTCTATCTCCCCCTCCAACCCACTCCTCCACCCCCTCACACTTCCACTCCTGATACTCCTCCCCCCACTCCCAATACTCCTTCCCCCACTCCTGCTACTCACTCAAACACCCTTCTTTTACCCGGTATCCGTTAATTCACATTCACTCATTACACTAACGTCTACTCACTCGTTCTCCAAACATGCAAACTCACTCTGCAGTAACCTTGCATTGACTAAGCCAACACCTCACTTAACCACTGCATCCCGCCACCCTCAGCCACTCCTTACTTCCCCCTGCTGGTCTCTTTGTCCACCACTTCCACCTCTTCTGACCTCGGGCGAGCAACCTTCAACTTCCTGTTTCCTGTACCTTGCTTTATACTTCCCTGTGATTGGTCAGCTCTCTCTGACTAATCCATTTGACCCTACCCCCCGCCTCCAGAGGAAGTGTTACAGAGCAAGAAAAGCTTAAAAAGTCATTTTAAGCCCCACTCCAATCTCCATGTAGGGCCTCTGCTGGCAAGAAACATCGGTTTCAAATGCCCAAGTCTCTCTGGGGGGCTGGAGGGGGCAGACATGTCCACCTTCCCAATGTTGAGATTCCCCAAAGGGGGTCTTTCAGTCCCATGAGATGGTCTTTGGTGGTCTAGTGGTTCACTGGTATCCAGAGGTGGGTTTCTGCTTTAGTACAGGAGCGAAGTGTGAATGGCTTCTATGCTGTGTCACTGTTGTGGCTTATAGGCTGCCTCTCTGGACATGCTGTCTACCACTGCTGCTTTACAGCTAACAAGATCACAGGGATGGTTGTCCTCTATCGAACTGATTTTGGTCAACCCGGCTTCCTCTTGCCTCACGTTGGGCACTGATAGGCTAGTCTAATTCTTCGGGCTCCCTTTTTGAGATTTCCTGTAAAAGATAGACACATTCTGGGTAGCATTTCATTTTGAGAGGTATTGCGTGAGAGAAGGGTGTACTGCAAGTCAACATTCAGGCCGGTGCATAATGGGTATGAACTGGAGTCTCTTCAGGTACCCTCATCCCCAGGTTTGGGGCAGGCTCTGGGCCATTCCATAAACCTCCTGCCACCTTTCAAGAGGGGTTTGTGTCCCCCATAGACAAGGCTATGGCTATGGCCTGGGCACATTGTTTTCTATGTGCCACCAAGAGTTCACAAATTCCATTCCGAAATGTTAAGCCCTGGTCTAAAGACCTGGAACATTTGTGTTTTAGGTTAGAAGAAAACAGGAGGCTGAGGACTTGTTAAGATCAGGTTTTGGCTACAGAGCCGGTCAAGTGGCACAGCGAGTAGGGCCAAACTCAGCCTTTCGTCCTTCCGAGGTCGATAAATGAGCACCACACACCGTGGGTAATAATAAGCAGCGCTCAGATATCTGAGGGTTTGTAGCGCTATATAAATGCCAAATTATTATTATTACTTTGGTTGGCTACTCTTTTGAACCTTGATCTGTAGAATAAGGTGTCTCTGGATGGGCAAGCACTGCGAAGACTAGGTTATAAATTGTATGATTTGAAGAACTCCCACTAGAGTCATGGACACCAGAGAAACAACCCACTTGTGTTGTCCCATCCCTGATAGTGTTTTCATTGGAAATGCCCTTATATTGGGTAGAGCTTTCCCTGGTTCTTTTGATCCAACCACCACTTTCCTGACATAATGCAAAATAAACACTTTGTTAAACGGCAATCCTCGTGTCAAGATTATCATTGTTCAACCTTGCTACATATTGAGGAATAATCAGTCACATTTGGGAAATCAGGGTGTCATGAATCGCTGGGTGCGCCCCTTTTGGGCCTCATGGTCCTTGTCACAACGGACTTAAACAACTAATACCTCCAATATGGCCGTCCAGCGCATTCCCTTCTCGCTCCATGCGTTGGACGTAACCCTTCTCTATTTCTAGACCACGCCTTCCGTGGCTCTGCGCGTCTCAATGCTATAGCGATTAGCGACCAGACGTGTGCTCCGTAGCTCGCGGTTCTTCTCCTTTCTACTCCGCTATCCCTTCGTCGAAGCCCCCCCCCCTTCTTCTTCCTCCTGATTCTAGTTCTAGCGAACTTACCTTGCCTCCTGGATTCCTGGATTCGACCTCCCGGAAAACTGAACGCATTCTGGATTCGGCAGAGACATGGGCCGCCTTCTTCAAAACCCGATCCATCCGAAAGAAGGCAGCCTCCAAGAACACCGGTAAAGAACGGATTCAGGTGAGAAGGGGGGAACTCCTTGACACAGGGGAGACAATGGACTACCTAATTAAAACCTTACTACATAATCAATCTAGTGAACAGGTGTACAAAATACAGAGCTATTCTAAACAAAGAGGTACCCTTTGCATTCCTCCATGATGAAACATTGGATGTTTATGAAAAATCATCTTGCTGTATGGGATCGTCCAGAACAAACTTGTGTCATCCACTTTACTTACTGCAAAAATTCTCGCTTATAAGGTGTAAAGACTGGAGGGGGTTTTCTGCACTCCTGCCCTCTATATGGCAGAGTAGAAGCACAGAGCACCCCAGCCAAGATTCCGTATGCAGTAGCAATGGGCGAGCAATCAAGGCTTAAGCTCTCAGGAGGTGATGCTGGCTGGTTCCTAAGTACAATGTAGTCCCCAAGCCACCACAAAGGAATGTCCACACACTATGTTATGTGATAACACAGTTCTTTATATAAATAAGGTTCAATATATATACACAATCAACAGGACACTTTGTACTCTGGACTTAGCCCCTGCTATGTTCCATGGCAATAGAGAGATTGTAGAGGAGGAGCTCAGCACACCCACCTCAACCACTTCGCCCATATTGTATATAGGTTGGGAGCCAGTGTGAGACACCTGTGGTACCAGTGAAAATACAGATACCAAGGAGAATCCTGGAAGCAAGGTTCCCATTGAGAAAACCATACCTGCAAACGAGACAGTACGATGGCCATTTGAATGAAATCCCGGACGCAACAGGACAAATAAATGGCAAAGATGAATGGTGACGTCATACATAGCCGAGCTGACGTACATAGAAGAGATGCAGAAACTAGAGAATGCAGATATTCTATAAGGCATCAAGAAAGTTTTGAAGATAAGTGGGATCTTGGGTAAAAGATGAAGAAACGTAAGCTACAGGAAAGGTGAATATATCAAGCTGTTTTATATGTTTACAGATGCAAAGAAACGCAAGCAGACAAAACACTCTTGCCGCTAGCTTTATAGTGAATAGATTGCGGCATTCGCCAATGTGTACATATATATTGGAGTCAGTAAAGAATGGATGTTTCCACTACGTGTTGTAATAGAGCAGAGCTAAAGATGGAAGGCTTTTTTTCCAAAGCAGTTAGAAATCAAGTGAATTAAAAGTGAATCTCAGAAAGACGAGCCTGGATGAGTCAAGAAGCCAAGGCCGTATCAGGCTGGAATGAGCAGACATTGGATACAAATCGTGTGAAACGACGAAGCTCCTGTTCAGGAGGCACAAACAAAATAAGGAAGACGTCAGAGGTCTTGTAGTAAATAGTATTTTAAGACACTCGAAGCTCGAATTTGTGTTCTTCAGTCAGGTGGAGGGATGAAGTTGGACAAACATGATGGCCACACCTACGCATGAGGGCAGAGCGTGCCTTCACTTCCCTGAATTCCATATAGCAAGAGAACACTCCCAAGGACAAGTTCAAAGCCTTAATTGACAGCAGACCACTGAGTTGATGATGGATGAATATGCTAATTGGTGGGAAGCTACGGTCAAAACTAGCTCACCAGCACCTGGAAGCCCAGCCTGCGTGCTGCTAACGTAGGTGAAAAAGTACTGATGGATGTTAGAAGCCAACCAATGATAGAGGGCCGCATGATTAAGGGTCCCATAGTTGTGTAGCCAATGAGACGTTGTCTATTTAGTGATGTTCATAGTGACCTGTTTAAGGGCAGGGCTTAGTTGCCCCACCTAATGTTAGGAAACAAATAACTTTTTCACTGCCTGGGACGAGTATGGATCGTATACTTAGACATTCCCTTAGACCCTATCACACTTGCCACTAGGTTTTTGTAGTTTGTCATGTAGGATGGCGTTAGTAATACGTAGGTTGACGTCACCTATAACGATTTTTTGTTATAAAAGCAAGCTTTTTTTAGAATGAATTGACAGAGAATTTACGCTGAGACGTCCGTTGTACTCCCTGTTTTAGATAATTGATATTAAAACAGTTATCCTTTTGCCAACTACCTGAGTCGTTTCGATTGTTGATGTTTGAATAAATTCTGCATCTCCATCCATCTCCACGGTAATGCTACCTCATCTTAAAGGGCTGGAAGCTCCAGTTCACGTGGTAGCAGAGAGAGGACCCATCGAGAAAGTAGGCTTTGGGGTCCCGGAAATATTGCACAACCTCTGCCATTCGGCTGAAAGGACGTGAAGCTCCCTGTAGATAGCGGATTAGAGTAATGCAAGTCTTGTACCAGCTGGGTTGGACAGGTCTCTTGTTTTCAGGCAGAAACCCCTCCGGCGTCTATGGGAAGCTGAGTGGAAGGAAGGTTGGAGAGGCTACTGACGAGTCGTACGATCCCAAGAGTCAGAAGTTGAAAATACAAATGGTGAGTAAAAACTGAGTGAGGTGGCAAAAGCGTGAATGGGCAGTGGGTGAAGAGAATGATAAGGGGAAAATAAGTAACAGAGGAAGGCTGGGATAAAGTAACTTGAAAAATGATGAGCGTTGAATATTGAGTAAAATTGACTTGAGGAGAGACCAAGCAATTAAGAGGTATCGCGAGGTGAGACGACGATAAAGAGTGCGCCCTATATATCTGCGTTTTAAAGAACGGAACAGAAGGAATCGAACTTAGAGCCCTACTTAAGGGTGACATAGGAGACAAACTAGTTTAAAGACAGTTTGAAGAAGTTGATTCACATCCCATTGGTATATTTTTAGAGGGTTGGACAGTCTTAGAGAGAAGACTGAGAGATAAATGTGGCCGGTCACGTTTGTCTGTTTGTTTTATGTGAATTGAATATGGTGAAAAAACAATAGAAGAATTGATAGACGCAAAAAAAAAAGAACACGAGAATTGTGAATTAATTACTTATTTGTTGGTTTTGAACTAATGATGTTTAGTGAAAACATAGATTAAAGTGAACATTGTGATATAGAGTGTTTGGAGCCTGCGACGATTGGTGCACGCTCATATTGTGTTATTTTTCTGAAACGTACTTATGAATTTTGCAAAGAGTAAAGGACAGGAGTATTGACAGTCAAAAAGTGACGTGTCAAAATGGAGGATATTACTCAGCTTATACACCTCTGCAGGCAGTTACCCAAGCACGCACCCAAGCTTAGACAGTACAGTGCAGAGTGGGTTAAGGGTGCCAGAGACATAGGGGCTGATTCATGGAATTATTTGCACCAAAAAACTGTGATTTGTGCGCCATTCTGCCTGCAAATCCCTGTTTAACAAATGGGGATTTGCGGGCAGAATGGCGCACAAAGCCCCGTCTTTCGGCACAAATAATTCAATGAATCAGCCCCATAATGTTCATGCCACGGCCACAATGGGGATCACTATCGAAGGCAGTTTTGCAGCATATGATGACATATTTGCATGCTGCATATATGGGAAAAAAAAGTTAGAAAAGCAACTAGTGAGCTTAGAGCTCTGGAAGATGTACTAGGAGAAGAGTGAAGACCTGCCTCCTGTAGATTGGATACTTAATGTATGCAAAGAGGGGGTGAGGAGCCTTCCGCTCCACCCGACACGCCTGAAGCAGACGGCGATAGTAAAAAAGAGCAGGGGCTGTACCCATTAAGGGAGCTCTAAGCAGCAACAGGGAATACCCAGCATATGAATCGCCTGTGTAAAGCAGCGACGAGGGCCCAGAGAAATATATTGAGAGAGATGTAATCTCTAAGGTCCCGAGGGACAAGGAGAGACGTGATAAAGTGAAGAGTGAACTACCAAGTTCATCCTTAGACATAGGACGAGAAATAAAGAGATGGAAAGGAGAAAAAGATAAGACTGATGAGTTAGCACTTGTACAGAATGAATGGATGGATGGTCAGATTTTGCTCAAGCTTGATGGTAAGAGCATCAAGGACATGAGGCAAAGGGAAAATCGAGAGGAACAGAAAGTAAGAGACAACCAAATGCAAAGATACCGAGATGAAGCATTAGATAAAGAAGTAAAATGGTTGGATTTAGACCTCCCTATATCTCGGACGTCAGAAACATTGACACGGCTAAATCGACCTAAAGAGCGACCCCATGGTCAGAGGGGTGACATGCCACCATATGTAAGCAAGCTATGGTCGCTGCCAAGTAGAAGGCGGTGCAGAACCATTGTCCCTGCTATGGATAGGCAAATAATGGGTGACAAATGCAAGTTTGGGAGTTTACAGTTTCCTTTGTTAGAGAAGGAAGGTGCTAGGCCACAGTATATACCTTGACCACAGACAAGAGAAGGATAATTTGCGGTGCAGAACTCCCAAGTTGAATTTTGGCGCTGGGAAATGGGTACATGAGTTAGAGAAAATGACAGGAGAAAACAAGTTAGCTGTAGGGGACATTAAAGGTCTCCTGATTGCCATCCTTGGGGAGAGGGCTAATGACGTTTGGTCAAAGAGCAGGATATGCCAGTATTATTACAATAAGCACTGCTTATGATGGAGGACCCTTCAATAACTGTAGGGCGGCGGTTTGGAAAGCGCTTAGAGTATTGCATCTGGACATGTCAGATATGAATGCTATAATTATGCCAAGTGCTGCCAGACGCAGTACAGAAGCAGCTCATGAAATTGGTGGGCATAGAAGCAAAGTCGTAGTCAGAAATACAGCTGACTATTTCAAATTACTGCAGGCTTTTGCAAGTGAAGAATCGAAAGAATGACGATGCTAGGAAAAGTGAAGAGGCAAAGATAGTGCAGAAAAAACTATCCAAGTATGCCATTGAAGGGGAAATTGTGACTAGTGGAGATGGGTTGAGTTGACAGCAAACTACAAACATGCCGCAGGTAAATAAACAAAGGCAGTTTGATCAAGGTAATAATGATTTGCACCACGGGGTAGGTGAGGTTTTCGAGGTAGAAACATCCAGAATAATCAAAGTGGGTGTTAAAACACGCAGAGCAATAATCAAGGCATGCAGGAGGGGCAAATTAGAAGACCTGCGCCTATATGCTGGACAGGTGGTCTTGCACGTGTAGAAGTCTAGGAGTTGTGCAAAATGGGTAATTCTCAAGGGGAGGGGTTACAAACCGTACTCGCAGCAGAATGGTGATCGGTTTGTTCAGAATCAAACAGTGCAGAAGACACAAGCGCCGAGAGTGCAGGACAATTTTCAAATACAGCAGGCAACGATGACTCTGCCACAAGTGTAGTCACAGCAGTCACTTATGCAGATACAGCAGAGCCCAAATACAGGAAAATGAATGACTCCTAGAATAGGGGGTGTCACTGTTGATGGAGGGAATCCTTTCGCAGGTACAAGGATGAGAATATACCCACAAAAAAAAAGGACAGCTCATTGGGAGACTTGACGTGTTTGATACTATTGGTGACACCCATTCTTCAAGAGGAACCAAGGGTTGAGGTTAATATAAGAGGCAAATCTTTTTCTTTTTAGTAAAGACATGGGTGTAACACGCTCATGTATACGAGAGGGGACATTTCCGATGTCTGTGAATGTCATGAGTACTCAAGGGTTTACAAGAGCTATAAATAGAGTTCCTTTTTACTGACGCATTGCCAGTCTCTATAAGAGCGTGTTATGTCTGTGTCGTTGTTATAATCAAGACAGACACCTGTCAATGTATTAAGATGAGATTGTAATGACCAAGTTAAATTTGAAAAATGTATTCGCTGATGAAGGCATAGTGTGTTCAACACTAGGAATGCATTGTTTAAACGTGAGTGAATTTAGTTTGGCTTTTACAGGAGAGGTAGCT
This sequence comes from Ambystoma mexicanum, assembly GCF_040938575.1. Classification (NCBI taxonomy): domain Eukaryota; kingdom Metazoa; phylum Chordata; class Amphibia; order Caudata; family Ambystomatidae; genus Ambystoma; species Ambystoma mexicanum. The sequence continues at coordinate 1,496,577,102 of NC_090921.1, forward strand.
ATACGAGGAGTGCCATTAGAACCAGAGATCTTCATTATGGGACCCACGCCCTTTGTATATTATAGTGAGATTTTAAAACCAGCGATGAGAGGTCACTTTCCTTGCAAGACATATCTTTGGCAGCTGCTGTGTTCGCCACTAAGAAGGCTGATAGCATAGTGATGGGATATTCCATGACTTTATTTGTTGAGCCTGCATTATTTGCCATTTTGGAGAAACCTAAAGGCACAATGACATCTCAAAGGGCTTCTGCCTACGAGGTGGTCCTTTCGAATCCAGCGATTAAAATAGTCAGATACAGAATAGTGAATCCTGCCATGTTTGTAGCGGAACCACTGGCAGAATGCGAGCAGGCACATGATTTTTCATATTATGAAGAGTTCTATGATGAGCTCCGTAAGGTGAAGAAAAAGCCTTGGCAGCTGGGAAGATTCTTTTTATTGATGGTTTCTGGAGAATAGATCAAAAGAATGGACAAAGATATACAGGTGCCGATATGGTAAGGCACATGGCCAATGAAGATTTTGGAGTTATGATAAATGCATGGCTACGGTCACCCTTTTCGGCATAGGCTGCAGAATTAGTGGCGCTGATTATTGCGCTCGAGAGACACTTAGACCAGGAAGTGAAGGTGTACAGTGACTCCTCCTAAGTGATGTCAACAGTACATGAAGGATTAGCATGTTGGAAGAAGAGGGACTACCTCCGAGCGGATGGTCTGCCAGTGCAACACATAGACTTATTGGACAGACTCATTAGAGCTCCCAGTAGCCATCGCAGTTGTAGAGTGTGTAGCTTATATTAAAAGGGTAGATTTTATCTCACGTGGAAATCAAAAACCAGATAAAGAAGCAAAATGTGTTGCATACACAGAAGTTATTATGTTGTTTGATGCACCTGACATGAATGGAAGCATGGTGATGATGAGTGTGCTTAACTGTTGTAATAATATGTTTAGGATTTAGTCGGGAGAGGTTCAAGGGGAAGCGCCTTAAGACAAAAAAGACTTGTGGACACGAAGAGTGTGTTCTTTGAACCCCTCTGAAGCATTGTGGCAACAAGACAGTACTGGTAAACCAGTGATGCCTGTAGCCTTATTAAGGGTGGTGCTGGAACAGCTACACTACCCTGCTCCCATTATTACAGAGAACCTCGCTGCAACGAGTGCAGAAGATTGGTTAATTCCGAATATAGCAGAACACATTGCATTTTATGTCCTAAAGCATATCGTAAGTCAAAAGTTTACTGATGGGCACATATTGCGCAGAATTAGAGGATTTATTCTGAGACCTAATGGTTCCCGTCAGCATTTGTATATCGACTATGTCGATATGCTGCAAGTATATAATGAACGTAGAAATATGACCAAAAGTAGTATGTCCTTTTTCAAGGTGGATTGAAGCTGGACCGTGTACACACCCAAACGCCACCTGTGCAGCCATTTTTTGTACGAGAAGTGTTTTCTAGATGGAATATGTTAAGTATTATGGTCAGATGATGGCCCTCATTTTGTACATGAAGTCATTGAGCAAATAAACTTGTTGCATAGTATAAAAAACACATTTTCATTGACATACAACTAGCAGACAAATAGGGTCTGTGAGAGACTCAATGGCCTGCTTAAGGAGAGAATAGCCAAATTAAAACTTACCCTGAAGAAAGGATGGTTATATTGTCCATCACTGGCATTGTATGCGTTGAGAAATCAGCAAGGTTCAGACCACCATCTTATCCCCAATGAGAGAGTGACAGGGAAGCGAATGAGGATACCTCTCACACCTCCATCTAGAACTAGAAGTGATGCCCAGACAAGAGCAGAATTTTTAGGAAAGGAGCTACGTGATTACCTTACATGTATGACTTCAAGTATCTCTGTCATTTCAGATCTGCTCAAGCGGCAGGGGTGTGGGGCAGCGCAGAACACAGAAGGAGAAGCTACAACAACCAGGGCTGATAAGTTTTGTCTTCCCAAACTTTTCTCCCGAGATGCAGTGTTAAAATTCACAACTTTACTAGAAGGTGGCACGAGCCTCGGTTTAACGGCCCCTTCATAGTAGAGGACGTTACACCGTCTGCAGTCAAAGTGCAAGGCAGACCACTTGGATTTTTGGAGACGTGAAGATCTATACTGGAGAACCCCCATCTCCCCACCCCTATCGGAAGCAAGCATCGGGGAAGAACCACAGCACGTGCAGACTAGCTCTAGGACGAGGAAGAAGGATGCAGAAGCTGGTAAATAAAGAATAAAGAGTATACTGGACTGTGGCTTATTTCGGGACACTCTTTTCAGTCACTAAAAACGAGGTTAAGAGAAGCTATTTGTTCTGGAGCCACAGGAGTTTTGTTGACATTGGACTGAGACATGCTTAAGTCTTAATCATAAGGGAGAGTATGCCAGATTTGGAATTTATTTTTGACGACTGGAAGAGGGAGCAGTACTCCAATTCATTTCTAACTGACTTTCTTTTCAGAGGTGCCTATGGTGGTGTCCAATGACAACATTTAACGGATCTTTCTTGCTGTTTTCCTGTTCATATTGCGCTCTTACCCTGCGCATGTGGGCAAAACTACTAGAGTTCATCTGTTCTTGCAAGATCCTAAGAATGGTCCATTTGCGAGAAGATTGCTCGCGGCTATTATTGAGCAGATCCTCAGCTTCCTGAGTTCAGTAGGGGAAACACAAATGACCCTGTCACCGGATAGTGCACACAGACTGGTCAGTTTAGTATTTTACTATCTGGTTGAGGAATGTCGACATCTTGTTGGGGTACAAATTGATGTCAGAACGTTCCTGAGAGACCTGAGAAACAATGCACCGCTTAATGAAATACTGAGAAACATCATAATCCAAGTGAACGGGTACTCTGAAAGAACACTGAGGACTGAAGGAGACTTTCAAGGAAGAAGGTCCAAAGGTCTACTGATTGAGGAACTTTGTTTCATGCTGACAGAGAATCTTCATGTCGTCTGGTCAAAGGCCAATTCGTGGCTTCCACTGGGAATTTGTGTTCATCATCATATAAGCCAGTTGAAGCAGATTAAGGAACTCTTTGAGCCGACTCAGCAGATTCCAGAAGTAGTGCATGATGTTGCCCCATTAAATATAATTTTTTCCTTCCTTAAAAGTAAAATGGGCAGCATCAGTAGCAACTTTGTTATGGCAGAACAAGAGAGACATCCACGATGTGCAAAAAGTTTGTGCTGCAAGTGGTCCTACCTATGTATAATCTATACTTGCATTGAGTTCATAGTGGTATCACTCTCACTTACAGTATGCACCGCTCACTATGTAGATACACATGAAGTTAAGATTCCTGTGTATCCTCCTGTACAAGAGAAGGGTGCAGATGTGGCAACTACTAGGCAGTCAAGACTTCCTGTAATTGTCCTTACTTTAGAGGAACACACAAGAGCACCTGGTCCAGTGATGCATAAACCTAGGTTACCTTTTAGAAAGAGGTCACATATGGAGATTATGCAAGCCATTTTTCTGCCTAAATCTTATGTGGATAGGATGACACTTCTGGAATATTCTCTTACACAGATAGCACATGTAAAAACACCCAGTCCACTGATTAATGTTTCTATGATTGGTCTAGTAAAGAAGAACTATGCTGACATGCTGCATGGGATGGTTAAAGAAGCTCGTAAGAAAAGAAGAGATCTACGAGAAGTGCTAGGGAGGATGATCATGAGCTAAATGATTACCTAGACAGTACAGTACATTTGGGGAATAACATTTGGTAGCAGCATATGAAGGAAGTAGGAAGAAGAACCTCGAAGGAGGAATGCTTTGTATGTGCCATCATGCTTTATAGCATGGGGAATTCTAATATCTTCATAGCTATTGAGATAGATGTCCAGACAGCACATTGTCTTTCACACATAGCACTCTGTCATACAAGAGGTCAGTTCATGAGCCGAGAAGCCTATCACATATGGGCAACTTAATGGACAGATCCAGATGAAGATGATTATATCCAGGATACAAAGACAAGGAATAAGGCGCAAACCTAGAATCTTGTGATCAGATACAAAAAGCCTGGAGTGAAGGAGCTGAAATCAGACAGGAAGTAAACAAAGAGTCCAGGAAAATCTGCAGAAGAAATGTATAGATAGTAGAACACAGGCCAGATGCAGATTTGGGGATCAGTGTTATCACCAGATGGCTGAGAAGAAGGAGTGGTTATCTGCAGAGCCTGGGTGATGATTGGTTGTTACCAGCCAGTCATTGACATTGTGAAAAATGGATGCAAGCCATTATGGCCGACACTTGCTAAACTACTGACCTGGGTTGAAGATAGAGGAGGACCCTTGCAGATAGTGCCTTTGGAGAGTGCAATGGTGTGCTTCAGAAACAATGGCACAAGAAAAGTTGGAGAGAATCAGAACTGTGGTCATATCTTTGATGTACCAGGAATGAAACTGAGAACAGCAGTGATCATGGATGATTATTGGGCATGCAGATCTAGAGCTTATATGAAGCTGGCCAAAGATTGGTGAGGACGATGTTCACTGGTGAATGTTCATGTTCCAGCGTTGGTGATTCCTAAAAGTGATTTGAATTTTGACAGTTTCCCGAAAGCAGATGCTCACCTGTCAAGATACACAATAATGGGGAAGAGAGGTCGACACTCTCCCCCGAACCACAGAAGCCGAATGAAGTTGAACCTCCCACCGTGGTTGGCACAGGTACCTCATATCTATAGTAGACAGAACACCACGTGGCAGCCAGTGGGGGGAAGAGGGTTAGGGAGAGGTTGTGGACAGGATAGGGAGTTTTAGGAACACCGGATAGAGGGTAAGGGGAAAATCTAGTTTGGATAGGACTGGGGAAGCAAAGGGGAAAAATCTACACTTACAAATAACTTGTAGCACCATCACCTGTGTGCTTTTCTTGTAGCCTACCATATACCCTGAAATGCTCTTATTACTTAATACCATACGCATTCAGTACTACTAGTTACCTTCCAAACATATCTCTTAAGAACACCTTAATACCTGTACCTCCGTTACCCTATGACATGACACATAAGCATTGTAAGTAGGATGTCACATACAATGGGAATGCTCCCAGGATGAAGACATAACACATGGCCCCCTGGGCTGGCATATGCAACACTTACAGACAAGAACATAAACGGTAATTAACATACAGAACATACAGATTTGCCAAGTGCTTTCTTTCAGCATGTAGTTTTCTCTACTAACACCCAGTTAGCAGCCCATGTCGGTTGGGAGTAATGTTGGGGATAATGTGGATTCTCACGTAACCCATGCGTAATTCACAACCCAGAAAAAACAAGGTTTGTGCTTCAAAATGGGGACTGCCCCGACCATAACAAGCACTAGGGCCTTCTGTTAACATGCTCATGGTCAGTGGGTGCATTCTTCAATGAAATAAAACCCTTCCCGCACTTATATTATGTCCGGGAGGCTCCTGAGCCTTCCCGGATGTTGAATGCAGTAGCCCGTAGCAGCCGCTGTGATCACTTCTCTCACCGCTGCGAAAATGCTCACGCCCGCCGCCTCCGCGTCCCTGCAAGTTTCATAAGCAAGCGGCTCCTGACTTCTCTGACGCAGCTTCGTCCTCCGAAACAAAATAAGCCACACCTGCCGTGCGCCGTGGGCCCCTCATAAACCGTTGGTAATCAAGATCAGCTGGCCCCACGCGCACACGGCAGTAAACTACCCAGCCTCCAAGGTACTGCTGGGGATTGTAGTCTTTGCTGTCTTCTCAGTGCTTTAGCCCTTTTCTGAGCCCATGATACACACGCTTGACCTTATTCCTGACATCACCTGAGGAAGAAGAGATCTGTGGAACTGATAAATCAAATGAAGAGAGAGACCTATTTCTCTGCCAAGTCAATAGAAGCCTTTGACTCCATCCCATATGAGCACAGACTGTTCAGCCAGACTTCGTCAGTATTCACACGTTGATCTTTATGCCGAGAATCAAGGTTGGAGCAAATACCAAATGGCTGCAGATTACCAGATGGGAATTGCTCCAGACGATCAGCACAACCATAAAGGTATTCAATGCTATCAGAGAAGAGATGAGAGCCATACACCTGATGACTCTTAAGAATAGATATGTACTGGACATTATCACAGCTATGGAGGTGTTTGTGCAAAAATCAGATAATCATGTTGCACATTCACACCTTCTCATGACAACGAGAATGGCACCTTGACAGAGGCCATACAGATGTTAACAAAGCTACACATCCAGATGATAGATGAAGTAGAAGACATTGCTGATGACAGCTGGTTCGGATCACTTTTTTCTTGGGTTCCACAATGATTGGCAGACATGTTCAAGTTCCTTGGAGCCCTGATCATGTTGGTGTTGCATGGATTCTGTGTGATCAATATAATAATCACACAATGCAAGAAGACAGCAAAGAAAGCCATAAGGATGAAGATCATGATCGATGTTGAATAAGGATGGACAGCCAGAGACTTGACAGATGAAGAAATCAGAGACTTTGTGAAGGCCAGTATCCATGCCCCTGAGTGGACAAAATTCCTGTATCCAAGGAACCATAACAAATGTGTGGGAAGATGGATCTATTGCAGTCCAAGTGGACAGTGCATACTCATGACTTGGAACAAGGATGAGCATGTGAAATCAGCTGAATGCCTGAAGGGAGTCATAAAGATATGGATCCTAAAGAAGAATTTCTTCAGACAAGGATGTCTAGATGTGAAGGATGATGGGAGAGTGGTTGATGAATCGCCCAGAGGAGGGAGTGTAGAGTAGGAGCTAAGCACCCTCACCTCAACCACTTCGCCCATATTGCCTATAGGTTGAGAGCCAGAGTGTGAGACGTGCAGTACCAGTGAAAATACCAATACCAAGGAGAATCCTGGAAGCAAGGTTCCCATTGAGAAAACCATACCTGCATACTAGACAGTACAATGGCCATTTGAATTAAATCTCGGAAGAAACTGGACAAATAAATGGCGAAGATGAATGGTGACGTCATACAGAGCCGAGCTACGTACATAGAAGAGATGCAGAAACTAGAGAATGCAGATATTCTATTAGGCATCAAGAAAGTATTGAAGATAAGTGGCATATTGGGATCAAAATGAAGAAACTTTTGCTACAGGAAAGATGAAGATATGAAACTGTTTTACACGTGTACAGATGCAAAGAAATGCAAGCAGACAAAGTACTCTTGAGGCTAGCTTTATAGTGAATAGATTGCAGAATGTGCCAAAATGTACATATATATTGGAGTCAGTAAGGAATGGATGTTTTCAGTGCGTGTTATAACAGAGCTGAGCTAAAGATGGAAGGCTTCTTTTCCAGTGTGTCGCAGTTAGAAATCAAGTTAATTAAAAGTGAATCTCAGAAAGGCGAGGCTGGATGAGCCAAAAAGCCAAGGCTGTATCAGGCTGGAATGAGCAGACAGTGGATACAAATCGTGTAAAAGAAAAAAGCGTCTGTTCAGGAGGCACAAGCAAAATAAGGAAGACATCAGAGGTCTAGTAGAAAATAGTATTTTAATATAGTAGAAACACACAGTCATGGGTTAAATCCCCCTCCTAGTCCGCTGAAGTCTGCTGCCGTCTGGATTGTCACAATCCAGACGGCAGCAGCCCTTCAGTGGACTAGGAGGGGGATTTAACCCATGACTGTGTGTTACACCCAATTGAAACCTTTTGACTTGAGATTTAGCTTTGCCACTAGCCCAGATTTGAAAAAGACACTGGTGTGTCGAAACACGTGTCATCTGTAAAGGGCATTTTTCGATTTAATACAATAAATCAACCTACCCAAATACACAGTGTGGCACTCATTTGAGGTGTGGAGAAGCCTTTCTAAACTTTTGCTCTAAGGGGTCGAGGTCACTATTGTCCCCTTTCATGCTCCACACAACGTGCGACACCTGCTTGAATTAAAACAATAATCAGGCGCATGGTAACCAAGTTGGCACCGATCAAAAAACCCCCGAGTTGTGGTACACCTTGAATGGCATGTGTTCCCTGAATGGGGAAATACCGGGTCCCCCAAGGTTGGAATGGCCGGTATTTCCCCATTCAGGGAACCCAGACCCGGTATGCCATTCAGGGAACCCAGACCCGGTATGCAGTATGGGGGTAGCCATGCCGCAAATAGCAGCATGGCTACCTCCAACCTTGTAATGACCCCCATAGACTTTCTCTCCTGTCTACTTGGTAATTCACAAGGGTAGCCTGCCTAAGCCTCTGTTCTGACTCTGGTCTTGACAGGTCAATAATTAGACGATTAGGGTCAACAAGATTTCCTTTTTTCTCCTTCCACCCCACACTCTCATTTGGTCATTGCAGCTCATCTAGAGTGCCACCCTCTATATACAAAGGATACCATGAGTCATGCAGATGGCACATTTCTTCCTTTATATCCTCAAACACATTTATTTCCTTCATTGCTAGTATGTCTCTACAGTATATTATGCACATATGAAAATGTGGGTTCACAAAACAAAAACGAACCTTGCACCCCTTGCAGAACCTACAGTCTGATAAGATACGAATGTTCGGAATAGATTAAACAAGATCACACGTAGGGCCTCTGATAAAACCTTTGCCAATGTTCTTTTATAGCCATTTTTATTACCGAGCGTGAGGCCCTTAAAGCAACAAATTCATGTTCCTCCATCCTGCCACGGGGTCCATAGGGTCCTCTTTGTTAACTTTTTCCTCCGCATGGGAGCAAGTAGATTCCTGCTGTCCGAGATGAGTTTGGGTCAAGCTCCCTGCTTGAGCTGGTCTTTTACTTTTTCCTACAGTTTGTTCTTGTTTGCTAATTGCTCTGTTATTCGCTCCTTCTGATGTTCTAGAGTGCTGTAAGACATTAAGATTTATTTTCTCCTTTTCATTCAGGAGTTTAGTCTCTGTGGTTACTCCTGCAGTTATTCCTTCATCCCCTTTGATTTTCCTTAAGCCCTCCTCTGGCTCCGACATTGATGCTGCCACTCCCTCTGCCTTTAGATTACCCATGGGTCCCTTAGGCGCGTGTGCGCCAATATTATCAGACCTCGCCTTGGCCCCCTTGGTCGCAGTGCTGTCCCCTGCCAGTATATTTGTCAAACATTTTGCCAAATTACTAATAACTCCCAAACATGTATCCAACTTTTCAGCATCCCTTTCAGACCTGTCCAAGAGCTATCTATATTAATCTTTCAGCTCCAAGTATGCATCAGAAAGTCTGTTTATGTGTCTTGAGAAGTATAACATGTTCTCTAAATTTTTGCTCATGCTCGGTACTTCAAGCTGTTCACCTCCTAGGATTAAACTTGAATCATGGGAGTCTGCAGTAATATGATTCTGGGAGGCAGGGTGACGAGGCAGACCAGACAGGCGTAACACCTCCTCTACCATTTACCTATTTTGACAGCCAATTATACCATCTACATACACCATACCGGATGAATTGCCAAAAGGTTGCCCGAAAGGCTGTCCCAACCGCAGGCACCCCAACAGTGTGTGTCTCAGTCTATCCACTGCGTACGCACATGCGGTGTAGTTACACAAAGGAACCCCGATTATCGTAGGGATAGGTGGAAGCTCTATCAGATGTTTTCTCAACCACCTATTGCTTCCCCTCTTGTTCCCCTCATCATCAGCATCTATACGGCCAACCAGGGTATTGACCAGTGTCGACATTGGCTCCATGGTTGAGCTAACCTCCAGATTAACCATATCTATGTCAGTCTCATTCTCTGAAACAATCATACTTGCTCTTTGGGTTTGACACTCCACCTTATCCACCCCTATGCCCTGTTCAGACAGTTCTCTGCATAATAGCAGTCAATTGAGCACTCCAGTGCTGCCAAGGCTGACTTGCCCAAGTAACCAGCAACGGCCACCACAGCTGCCAGATGCTGCACCCAGTTGGAAACCACGTTATTTTGCTGGACCACTTCAAAAGGGCTGCATTTGCATCATTGATGTTGTGTCAGGTCAGCTGCCACATGTTGTACATCAGTAGCTAAAATTACTACAGGTAGCCCTCTTCTTGGAGGCAGGCTCTCTTTCCCACTTACCCTCATCACCACCTCAGACCCATTTCTGTGGGCTAGACTCTCACCTTCATAAGTCTGTGCTTTTACCACAAGATTGGACATTGCTTTGCTAGCCTCAATGACACCAATAGCATTAGTGGTATTACCCTGCCCTCAGCGAGATCAGATACCCCACCCGACACTACATAGCCCTGGCACATAGCATGGCTCATGGGGTCACCTCTAACCTTCTCGCTTCTGGCCACACAATTAATCGTGGCTTGCCTAGACTGTTTTCCAGGTTGTCTGATTGAAGCGACTCCCCTGTGTGTGATGGTCTTCCGTACACAGAGAGTTTTGCCAACATGCTGCGTTTCTGTTTTTGGTTGCAGCCTTCTGTCAACTCCCAGCTGCCAACTGCCAACACAGCAAACACAGGAATCCCAACCATCAACAAGCTGGAGTGGGTGGTAACAGATAAAGGTTAAGGAGGAATGAGGGATGAGAACGAAGGAGGGTTCAAAAGTGGGATTTATTTTTAGGACAGCTGCCACTAGTCTTTGCACAGTTTTTTGGCAGGTAAGGAGGTGGAAATCCCTGTTTTCCATTAGGGTGTTGCTTTGCTTGCACTCACTGAGAGTCACCCAGAAGCCAATATCCCCCACCATCCAACCCTCCACCACTTTACCGCAGCAGCAGCAGCACTCAGGCAATGGGACCTCCACTCCGTTCACCCCCGAGCCACTCCTTTTCTCAGCACCTTGGCACCAATGTGTTCAGCAGTCCAAAACCAGCCTCAGCCTAGATGTTTACTGGCTCATTTCCACTTTTCTGTGCCTCTGTGAGGCAGCATGGAGTGTACACGAGCCTGCAAGGTGAAAACTAGAGGAAAGGACATACATCAAGCCGCACTGCAATCAGGAAGAACCAGGAAGAACCACAAAAAGCCGCTTCCGACATCAGTGCCTTTAGCTTTGGGTTTCGGTTATCTACTCTCAGCTGTCTCTTCCTTCCCTTTAGATATTACCTCATATATTTTAGTTGCCTGTTCAATTATCCATTCTAGTGGTTTTGTCCCTGTCGAATTCACAGATTAGCGGAGATATGATATCTCGCTGGAGCCCATAAAAGTAAGCAGTCTTGAATTCTACTGAATGAGGGTTAAAGGTCACACCAAAGCGTGAGAATACCCTTTTTAATTTAAAAAAAAATTGGCAAAGTGAATCATTTGGCTTGGGTGTCATACTACAAGCAGCCCTTTTGGCCTGTTGATTGGAATGATAGGGTGAGATTTGCCATCTAATCTCTTTCTCAAAATCCTCCCAGGACAAGTTTTGTTGCTCATTGAGAACTCGAATGAACCTGGCAGAGGCACAGTCTAACGTTGTCCCTTCTAACACTCTTTGACTCCCCCTTCATCCCTTGTCTCCCATCTCTCCTCATCTGAGATGCTTGGGTTGAGGCTTAAGGTTGACAGGTTTCGTCGGGCGGAGTAGTCCTTCTCCTTTTTCGCTGACAATAGCCTGCCACGGAGGGAAGCCACCGCGACTGCTGAAGGCACAGCGAGTCCGTGGCTCCCTCTCAGGGATCAAGCCGTAAGCAAGGGAAAAAGCCAGATGGCGGAAAAAACCCTTGTCAGGCACGACGATGCGCTCTGTTCCACTTCCAACTGGATCTGGTGTAGAGGTGAGTAGCTGAAGTGAAAGTTTGTAGCTAGAGGAGACGTGAACTGGAGCAGGAGAGGAAGAACTGTTCCGGACTGGGAGCAGGAAGGCGTGGACGGTGGAGAAAATCAACAGCGGCTGGACTGAGGAGCAACAGGAAGAGGAGAGAGAAAGAGAGAGAGAGGGACGAACCGGGAAACCAAGAGCGAGAAACCCAGAAGGGAGATACGGGCCCCCGAAGGAAAGAGAGGACTCGATCGGAGGACCGGAGAAAGTTGGTAGAAAAGGGGTAGCAAGGGAAAAGTGAGCTTTGTAAAGATACGAAGCCCGAGAGGGAGAGGAAAGGCACTAACGTTCCGGACGGAGTGTCAGCTGAGCGTAAACCCAGAAGTAGAGGAAAGAATCCACAGGGGTTGCAACACAGGGTTGGCTGGGAGAGGGAGGAGTAAATACTCCGGCGGCAGGGCGTTGAGAACAACTAGAATGGCAACTAGAGCCGTGAACAGAGAGGAAGGTATACCGACCTCTAAACCTCCGCTGCCACCGATAACGCGGAAGTATCTGCCAGTCACGGCGGTGGCCAATGACAAAAGTAAGGTGAAAATAGAAGCCATATTGTGCCCTAGAAATTTGAAGCATCTGAAAAATCGCGTTCATGACTTGAAGATGATCTTCAATACAGCTATCTGATCTCTTTTAAAATGGTTTGATCAAATCCTTGATAGACTTCATTATTTTTAATGCATTATGCAGTATATCATGGGATGTGTCATTCTCCCCTCCCTGTTCTCTTGTGGGAGAGCATGTGGGTGAGCAGTTGTGTGGTGGTTCAGTCTCGAACACTGGATAATAGCCAGGCCTTGTCGAGTAGACAGTTGCTGGCAAGTTTCCCTGACTAAAGCTGCAGTTAAATTTAGCTTCAGTGAACGTGGTGCCCTGTAGCTTTTCTTGGGATTCAAAATTTGAAATTTGTCACTTCATTTCTCTGCACTGAGCATGAAGCACTTTAGTGATTACCCCTTGCAGTTCATTAACTTGTGTCTGGTAATGATCAACTGTTTTGGTTTTTAAATCATTTTCGTTCAACAGATTAAATATTTAATGTTCCATTGCTTGCAATTCCATAGCTTTCCCACTGCCATCCTTCCTAAGTGTTTGAATTTCTGAAATTGCCACGTCTCTATATTTTCTGACACTGTCTAACACAGTTTTCACTTGTATTAATTCTTCCTCACTCTCTGCAAACTGTTTGTCTTTCAGAATCAATTATGCACTGAGATCGTTACATTTAGTATGAAGCTGCTTGACCAACTCTCTATGTTCCAAATCTGATTCCATCTGTTTCAACCGTTCAGGCCCTGCATCCAAACTACACTGTAGTTTAGCAATGAGATCAGAATCTTTTCCTTGCAGCCTAATAAGCTTGCACAAGATAAACCACAACTTTCCACATGACCGGATAATGTAGTCAACCTCTTATTTGGGTTCTTTTGCTTGAAATATTCAAAGAAGACATGTTTGTACAATACCCCCCTTTTCAGAAATCAGTTTTGGGGGTTTCTTTCTCCATTTCAGTGTTAATCCTGTTCCACCAAGTTAACACATTTTCAGATGACCATGCATTAAAAGCAAAAAATTTTGTCTCGAGATAACTAGACAAATCCTAAAGCCCAGCTTTTATTTCCAACATGTTGGGACCCAATGCCAACAACACAATAAAAAGAAATTCTGTGATCGGCCACCAGGGGGCGCGCGGATGAGTCGCCTCTCCGTGTGAGCGCTCTACACAGGGTCCGGAAAGTGGCAGTGAGCCCCCACTTCGAGACCCCCCCCAGAGCTGATTTTTGACCAAGAGACGTGGGAAGGTGTCCCCCCCACCTGAGAGAAAACCCGGAGAAAATCGGAAGCGGCATCGTGGTGAAATTAACGCCGGCGCTTTGAGGCCTTCGGCGCGGCGTGAGTTCCGCGGAACTCCCAACCCGGGCCTGCGTATACGCGGGAAGTGCCGCCCTCTGAGTCTGATCCGGCGCACTTCTCGGTCCTCCGCGTGGAACCGGCTGCGCACCTCTGCCAAGGGCGGTTGATACCCCCACCGCGACACGGTAGGCGGACCCCTCACCCCCCCTGCAAAGCTCAGGAGGCCCTGGTGGCTTGGTCCTTCACGTCCCCCGCGTTGGCGGGTGCTAACGTCGCTTCACGACCCGGATGCTGTGGGAGGCCTCCCTTTATGGACCCTAAAACCAGGCTAGCGAAATATACGTTTTCACCAATTGCCAGATCCCCAGGGCCCTCCTTGATTTCTATAATGTCGACTGCAGGATCCGAGGCCACCGCGACCAAGGCGGATGTTGCTGATTTGCTTGCCGAAATGAGGGGCATGCGAGCAGATATTGGCAATAGGATAGACAAGATCACGCAGAGGATCGACAAAATGGACGATAGGCTCGAACAGGTTGAGCACAACCAAACATCTCTGAATGTGCTGGAAGCACAGATGGATCACCGAATCGCAGATATATCGGACAGAGAGAATGAACTGCGCCTTAAGGTCGATGACCTCGAGAACAGGGAGCGCCGGAACAATATCCGAATATTTGGTCTTCCTGAGAAAGAGGGCGAAACCGAACTGGACCTGAAGCAATCGTTGCATGCCATCCTGAAGCTCCTATACAACGATGACTCAATTGACGCGCCTAAAATTGACCGCATCCATAGGGCCGGAGGTAGACCGGGGGCCCCGAGATCGGTCCTGGCCCGATTCCATAACTATGCGGACAGAGCGCGAATCTTGGACAAGGCCAGAAGCGCCCCACAGCTGTCCTTGGAGAACTCCGTCATTTCACTTTTTCAGGATTTGTCATCCCTCACGTTGGCGATGAGGAAAAAGTGCTCTCCGATCACGAAAATGTTGAAAGACAAGGGCGTCAGGTATCGCTGGGGGTATCCATTTTCCCTCACTTTCGAATGGGAAGGCTCGACAATGAGACTTGTCTCGGAGAAAGACATTGCTGACTGTACGACGGATCTGCTGGGTGCGCCGGAGGGTGCTCCCTCTCATGAGGATCAAGGATCATCTGGTGGTGAATGGAAAGCCAAGGCTTCGCGGCGAAGAAGGATTCCAGGCTCTAGAAAATACAGAAAAATGAACACCTCCCAAGATATGGAACATTGACAGGGTGCCTGAGGTACTTTGACATACTATTTGGTTAGAGGTAAACTGGGAAAATTACTCCACCACGGAGGTTACGAACTCTCATGTGCGAGTCGACCTCCCTATATGTGACTGACTGTGAAAGGTCGCCTCCTCCAAGTGTGAGGTATTGTTAGCTCGATGTCTCGCAGATGTTAGAAATGTGATAAGGCATAATATCTCTGCTCCGCTAGCTCCTGGGGGAGGGTAAATGTCTCTGTTACTGAATTATTGTTATCGTTAAGTGCACACAAAAGTTGGGGGCTCACTGATATATATTATCCTATTATGATAGGACCGCCTGTTTTGCGGTCTTCACGGGTGGTCCGAGTTCGGCTGGGTGATGTCAACCTGGGCGAATCGGGCGCCGAATGTGTTGGGGACGGGGAGGGGGGTGGGGGAGGGGGTGGTTGGGGAACACACTTCTCACACTGATTTTGACACGACGTACACGCAGACACACCTTGCGCACACCGAGGCCCACGATATGCTCCAGACGAGTTGGTCGTCGGTCTCCATGGGATTCTCTGGGAACCAATCCCATCACGACGACCCATGCATAGCGATGGCCGACAGGAAATGTGCCGTGGCACAGAGGGAATGGCCGCCCACGATCAACAATTACACTCAAGATGGCACTCACACCCCGTAGGGACACATTACGCATTTGCACACTCAACGTCAAAGGCTTGAACTCTCCCACAAAACGGTCGATGGTGGCCAGGGAATTTAGAAGGTCGAATGTAGACATCTTGTTCCTTCAAGAAACGAGATATCGGAAGGGAGAGGAGAAAGCCATCCCATCACGTGATATCGGGCTCACCTACTGGAGCTCGGGTATACTCAAAAAGGCAGGGGTGGGAATTCTGGTTCGTAAATGCCTCCGAATGACAACCCTTGACATATGGACGGACAATGAGGGGAGGGCGATCACGGTTGTGGGCAATATAAGGGGCACGACGATTACTCTGGCCACACTCTATGCACCCAATCAAGGGCAAAATCGCTTTCTCCATAGAATCTCTGAAAAAGTCTTCAATATGGCTAAGGGATACACGGTCCTGGGCGGAGACTTTAACATATGGATGGATAGCTCTATTGACAGACAGACCAGGGCTGATGCTTTAGACCCTCCCAACACTCGAACTGAGGCTGAAATTAAGTCTACCCTTGATCTTTATGGCCTTGTAGACAGCTGGCGACATCTACACCCGTCGGAAAAAGGCTTTACCTTTCACTCCCTCCCCCACGACACACTCACACGCATCGATTATATCTTTCTCTCTAACGATCTTCTACGTGTACTGCAAGCTGCCACTATATACCCCTCCGCTTGGTCAGACCACGACATGGTCACAGTTGACATATCCTGGGGTGAGCTGTCGCCGCGCAACACAAAATGGAGGTGTAATGACTCCCTCTGGGCCGACCCGGTCTTTAGAGAGACCTTTGAGATAGAGATTGAGCAATTCTTTCCGACTAATGATACTGGGGAAGTAGGGAAGGTAGCTGTATGGGAAGCAGCCAAGGCTACTTGGAGGGGTATCCTTATAGGGGAGGGGGCCCGAAAGAAAAGGGAACGTACAATATTAGAAAGGGGCATCAGGGAGAAGCTTGCTGTGGCACAGAATCTGGCGCAGACCACCCCGGCTGATAGACCAAAGTACTTAGCTGAAACTAAGCAACTTAGAGAAGAATTGAGGATTCTTATTGCTGGCAAAACGGCCCAGACCTTGCAATACCTTAAACAGAAATACTATGAGAAGGGGGACAAGGCAGATGCTCTCTTGGCGGCCCGCCTCCGTGCGCAGAGAGCAGAGAGATGGGTCGACCAAATTGAGAGGAATGATGGCACCCTGATAGATACAACGGTCACATCCCCGAAGGACATACAGGAGGCATTTGCCTACTTCTATGAGGACCTATATATGTGTGACCCCCCTCCCCCTGTGGGGAGCGTGGATGCATATCTTGTGGGGGCGTGTCTCCCCGCCCTCACGGGCGCGGAGGCCGAATCTCTAGACGCTCCGGTCACTGGGGAAGAGGTGGAAAGTGCCATCAAGAGGCTGAAAATAGGGAAGGCCCCGGGGGAAGATGGATTTACACCGGGTTTCTATAAAGCATTCTCCACCCTCCTTGCACCCTTCCTAGCATCCTTGTTTAATCACATTCTTGACACTGGGCAGGCCCCTCCGTCCTTTTCTCGGGCCCTATTGGCTGTAATTCCCAAGGAAGGCCGAGACCCTAAACACTGTAGCTCTTATCGGCCCATCTCACTTCTTAACATCGACGCCAAGGTGTATGCTAGGGTCATCGCGGCTCGGCTCGAAACATATCTCCCTAGACTGGTGCACTCTGACCAGGTTGGCTTTGTTCTAGGCAGGCAGGGCGCAGATACCATGCGAAAAACACTCCACTTATTATACGAGGCACAGGGAATGGAGGGGGACCCATTGCTCTTATCACTTGATGCTGAGAAAGCTTTTGATAGGGTGTCCTGGGACTTTCTAGAAAGAGTATTGGTCTCATATGGGTTGGGATCCAGACTCTGCCGTGCCATTAGAGCATTGTATGCCTCCCCTACGACATCGGTGGCGGTGAATGGGGGATACTCACGTTGGTTCCCCCTTGAAAGAGGTACGAGACAAGGCTGTCCACTGTCGGCGATATTGTTCGTCATGTCCCTTGAACCGCTGGCGCAGAAACTAAGAAATGACGGTAGAGTCAAGGGCATCACGGTGGGAGAAAGAGAGTACAAACTGGGGCTATATGCGGATGACATCTTGCTTCATTTGACCGACCCCTTGGCCTCAATCCCAGCTGCGCTTGAAATAATTGAGGAATACGGCGCGCTGGCCGGCCTAAAAATCAATACGGAGAAATCAGTCCTCCTCCCGATTGATAAGAGTAGAGATTCTGAGATCGCACGCTTTGCCCCGTTGGGAGTCCAAGTCAGCCTCACTACCCTCCGTTACTTGGGCGTTAATGTTACCCGTGACTTCGATTCCCTATATGGTGCTAACTTCCCCCCACTGCTACTTGCCTTACAGAAAGATAGCCAACGGTGGTCTAAACTCACAATCTCCTGGATGGGTCGTTTAAATGCCATAAAGATGGTCTTTCTCCCCAAGATATTATATTTGTTCCAGATGCTCCCCGTTAGGTTGCCCCCGGAATATTTCGTAGATGTGCGAAAAATGTTTTTGTCCTTCTTGTGGCAGGGCCAAAGACCCAGAATCCCAAGACCCTTACTCCAGCTCCGCAAAGACAACGCGGGAGTAGGCCTCCCGGACATGGAAACATACTACAGGGCGGCGCAACTTAGAGTCCTTGTCCCACACTTTAGGCAACGCTCGGAACCCCAGTGGATAGCCTTAGATAATTACCACCTTCGTCCCTTTATTGTGCCTGAATGGTTATGGGTCCCCAGATCCCAGTTACGTGAAAGTGTTAGATCTCACCCTATCCTAGGTACATTATGGGCTATTTGGAGACCAGGCAAGAAAATGGTTGGAGTCACGACGTGGCCATCCCCCCTGGGTCACCTTTGGTCTCCAGGGATCCGTGACGCCATACCGGAACCGGGAAGCTACGAAACATGGTACCAGGCGGGGCTGGAAAGAGCAGGCCAATTATGGCGTGGGGGAACCTTCGTAACTATACAAGAGCTCCAGGAAGCGCTTGGCATAGGAGCACTCTCGGTCTTCCTCTATCTGAGACTCAAAGGGGTGATGACAAGGCCTGTATGGAAAGACCAGCTGCAGAGGGACCTTACCTCTTTTGAGGCGATCCTTGATCGATGTACAGGCTCCAGTGGTCTGATCAGTGCTATGTATTCGGCCATGATCGAGACTGACATCTCCCCTTCTTTGGTGCTCAAGGGCAGATGGGAGGCGGATATGGGCAGACAGATCTCCGAAAAGCTGTGGCTACACATCTGCAGACGCACTGCGAAGTCCTCAATATCCTGCCAATACAAATTGCATGCTATAAAACTTTTGTATAGATGGCAGTATGACCCGATCAGGCTCGCCAAAATGTACCAAGGTGTTAGTCCATACTGTTGGAGGGGTTGTGGGGAGCGGGCTGGCTACTGGCATATGTGGTGGGGGTGTACCATGGTCCAGACTTACTGGTCGGAGGTTCTTAGCTGGATCAGGGACCTGGATGATGAAGAGAGGGTGAAGCAACCAATGTTTGTCCTCTTCGGTCTGATCGAAACAGGAGACGACGTTGTGAAAGCGCCTAGGATGGTGCAGGGCCTCCTGATGGCTGCGCGAGCTTGCCTCACCATGGTTTGGAAGCGGCCCAAGCTCCCTAGTAAAACCGAATGGCTTGGGGTGGCACAGAATCTCTACAGAATGGACTGCCTGACCGCTACGTTACGCGGAGATCGTACTAATGTTGAAAGTGCCTGGTCTGAGTTTAGAGCCAAGCATGCCCCGTAAAGACAAAGTGTGCAATACATTGTTGTGATTTGTGCCAATAATAGTAACAAATGAAGATTTTTGTTGTGGCGGCTCTCTGAGTTGCGTTATGTGTAATGGTCGGTCATCATACTCATATTCGAAGTTCTCTGGTGTTGTCTCGCTGTGCAAGGAGGTTTCCCAACCATTTATTTGGAGATATTAGAGAAGGGGGGGGAGGGGGGAGGGGGAGGGGTGCGACTGGGCGTTGTTGTTCTTGTTCACTATACTGTTCACTTTTCAGGAAATACTGTACAGGATTTATGTTGATGATACTTCTCTCTTGTGCTCTTTCTACTTATACACTGAAATTTCTTCATCGCAATGTAAGTGAATGTTCAACTTGTATAAACTCAATAAACTTTGAATTTAAAAAAAAAAAAAAAAGAAATTCTGTGTGAACACTGCATGATCACTGCCACAGGTCAGGTAAAAAACACACAATATGACTATGCTATACTATGAAAAGCCATGCCCACTATGCTTTATCACTTCCCGGCCAACGCACCATAAATATGTTTGGGTATTTTGTGAGCCCCAAAGACAAAGGACTACCTGGTGTTATTCCGATATTGGGACCATGAGTGGCAAGCTAAAAACCGGACCTGGTGCACACTAGGGTACAATTTCTTTACCTTAGTGGTATTGCATTGGTGGTATTTTATTGGTGGTATTTCATTGGTGGTAGGGGCTCAGAATAGACTTACCAGGTCGCCTGGAAACTGTACTATGGGGAATCAGCTCTCTATGATTTGTCCAGTTCACAGTGTTTTTGGTGTACCTTGCTTTTTACTGTTGGCAGTAGTAAAACTACCTCCTTAGCTTTGTACCTGTCTATAGACCAGCACAAGTGACTAGAACACACAATAAACAGACCAAAGCTGTTCTAATTCGTCTCAAGTACTTTATAAGCAATTGGGGTTTATGAGTAATACAGAATGACATGTATAATGCAAGATGTTAATTATGAAATTTTATGCAATACAGAAATGAAAGCGTACATTGCTATTTCATATTTTCCCTTTTGCAGTGATGGCAGATTGTATTCTTCAGGCTAAAACATAGCTACAAGCATATTTCATAGTAATGTTTCCCCCGCGATAAAGAGTTTTTTCCCACAACTTCAATCACCCTTTAGCGATAGTTGGCTGCTATCTTTGGCCTTGAAACTTAGCATTTGTCTTGGCGGCTTAAAGCCTTCAGATATGTTTGAAATCTGCTTTTTGTACAGTGAGGAAAAACACATGGAAATAGCTATGTTTGTAATTGCAAAAAGCTACACACACGTCACCACTTGTACTTTAAGCTCACCTAAAGAATGCTTGAAATATTCACACCAGCAGACTCAGTGAGGAACAGTTTCAGTGTGCCCTCTGTCTCAGAATGGCTGTCTCTTTCTCAGCACACCCTCCTTCCTCTGCAGCAGGACAAATGCAGCAAAACACTCTCCAGATCCTCAGTCAGCCAAGGCAGCATGATCCTCTGAGAGACATTCCTCTGATTCTCGCTGAACTTCCCTTTTTAAAGGCCTCTCTCTGTGATCTGCCCCTTGATGTATGTTTTCCTACAGAAAGTGTAAGCATTGCCTGCCCATGACTGTAATGTCACATGCCAATCAGGCACCACCTCCTCTGGCCAAACCTCTAGAATCTTCCAGAGAACACGTGTTTTGCCTATCACATTTCTACAGAGATTCAGGACAGCAAACGGGTGCCAAAAAGTCAAATTTCTCTATACTGGCCTCCTGCAACAGAACATAAACAACTGAGCTACATTGAGCAACGTGGCTTTTCACATTCCACATCTTCATTGCAGAAGCAGCTTTACTTCTTGCATTTTTCAAGCAATGCCACATAGCCTGTGCTTGCGAACCCATGAATTGGGACAATTTGTCCCAATGATCTGCACCAATGTTTTGCACCAATGAGCTTTAGACTATGAATATTAGCAAGGTATTAAAGATTACTAGGTTAGGGGTTATTAATTGTTACTCTTATGCTTCATTGCAACTCAGTCCATGCTTATACCATGGTGTGGTACACTATGCTACGCTATGGCTACCATGCAAAGCTAGGTTCACATTTTTCTTTTCACAGTACTGACGCACACCAGACGCACACCAGAGTCTCACACGTCTTGCTGTCAGAGTCTGAGTTGTTGATGAAATTCTGTCCTGGTTGACATTTCGAGCCTCTTATTCCCTACAGAGCATCAAAAGAGATCTATGAAGCAGGGCAGTGTGGGTCCAGGTGATGTTCAGGGATGAGAAGGTAACTTGAAACCAGGGGAGGGGTACATTGCAGCAGAGAGCAGAGGAAGATTGGGAGCAGAGGAAGATTGAAACAGGAAGATTGAGAGTGGGGGAAGATTGAAAGCAGAGGAAGATTGAGAGTGGAAAAGTTAAGGAAAGTGTAGGAGAGTGAGTTAATGCAATTGGTAAGGGGAGAAGACAAGGGCAAGATGGTGGGAGGAGAGGAGAGGAGGAGGAATAAGAAAAAGATGGTAGAGATCAGGGTAAGCAATACACAGGCATAAAATGGAAGGACAAGTGCCACCTGGGTAATTGGAAGCCACCTATTCCAATTGCAAAGTCTATTTTTATGTTTGTGATTCCTGCAGAGGATCCACCTAGACAATCCCAGAGGGAGACAGGTAAATAAAGCATTTGTCTTTAGGCCATTACAAGCAGCCAGTCGGCTACGAGAAAGAAAGGGTCACTGAACTCTACTGACCATCTTGCCATATAGGGACACCTCAGCTAGGGAGGGAACAGCCCACAAGAGACAAGAGAGGCAGTTTTCCTTTTTTGCAAGCCCATCTGCAGCCTTTTAATAAAAACCCTTTAACCTCTTTGGGAGTTGGTGTTTTCTTGTGGCCATCTGTGACACATAATGTTGGGTTTGTTTTAAATCTAGTAATATACATACTTATGGGGGAATACGGCCTTTGAAATCTCTGGTACTTAGCCAATAATATTCATTTGGGTGGACATAGTTGTGTCAATGCTAGCTTCATGGGCTTTCCCTTGCCTTGAAATGTTTAGTGCCTACTACACCCTTGATGCAATCGTAGGCCGTGGATTAGCCCAACATAATTGTACAGTCACAACTGTGGTTTAATGGTTAGAATGATAACTCTTAGGCAGTTATTGAACAAGAAGCCACAATTTGCCTTTTTTACCTACTCCAATTGTGGTGATTAACCAAATGTACACACCACGAATTTAACATGGATTCCAGAGAGCAGCAAGCCTTTCTGCATATTTAAATTGTACTTAAAGAGCTACAAACGAAGGCATTGCCCTGTGTGCACTTTCTGCAACATTTGTAATATTGCACTTTGTTTGATCCATTCCTATAATCATTTCAGAGGCAGTCCCTTGTAAAATGTAAAATATAACATCATGATTAGACACATTTTTAACTGGAATCAACCCAGAAAGAGTATTTCAAATAAATAGATGCATGATTGCACATACATTTGGACCCATCAATACGACTACGTGCATTCATGTCTGATCAAAGCTACCATTAATGTCCTTGAGGAATTTTGTTGAAATTACTTCCTCTCACAATCTGAGATTTCAGAAGTGCTTTATTTTTCTCTCACTAATAAAAATGCATTCTACTTAATGCTAATATAATTAGAGAACTGAACTCTGTTTCAAATACGTCTGTGTCACATCATAAGGTTTATTAAGTTAAAGCTATAGTAGCACTTCTCAGATATATGTCCTCACTATGAAAAATTAGGCATATAAAATGCCTGGAAGCATAATGTTGTCAGAGGCTCTGCCTTTCACTTGGTTGTGTTCCAGGGGACTTTGCTTACCACAGCAAAATAGCAGGGGACACAGCTGTCCCCTCCAATAAAGGTCCTCAATGCATGTCTCTCGCCCAAGCGGAGACACTTCACCTTGAAAAATGGCTAAGTAGGTTGGGGAAAATGGACAACTTAGTATTTTCTTTCTGACCAGCTCAATTTAAGAGTTCCATGTGTTAAACACGTGGCAAAAATGGCCGTTTACACAAAAAAGTGGTGGTTTTGCCGCTGCAATCCATGTAATGAATGCAGTGGACACCCCTGCAACCTCTGACCCATTCTACCATTTAAGGGTAGCAAGGTTCCATTCATAAACTACACACATTTTCTTCTCTTCACAAATACATTGTTGATCAATTTGGCCATTGACTTGGATCCAATTGGTCTGCTTTTTTTCTTTACTTTGAAGTGTGTGATGATGCTCTTGATTAAATTTGTAAACATGGTAACCACTGCTTGACAGTGTTCTGCTGCCTACAATTCAACAAATTGGCATTTGTTTTCTGTTGCCACCTTCTGACCTTCTTCCCACGTGACATCTCTCATATGACACAGGTCCTGCTTGTTACCAATTAAATATACTACTTATTCGCAATCTCTAAAATTGAATTGAAAAGAGATTGAAACGTTAGAAATAATATTGGAACTGTCAACTGATATTGAATTATAGATTTAAATATCACTAACCTGGGCAGACTGCAGTCCACAACAGAGACAAATGGCAGAAATTGGAGAATCCCCCGTGGGAGTCTTGCTCCCTCTCTCCCTGCAAAGAATGCCAGTGAGGAGGAAGGCAAGACCCCCAGGGAAACCCTCTTGGGGAAAAAAACCCTGAGTGGCTGCTACTCTCCGGACAGGACTGTAGAGGCCTGGACGGGTCCCTCTAGGCGAGCTGGAACGCGAAGAGGATCGGAGACCTTTCCAAGGAAACAAGACAGAACAGGTAAGGGCCAGCAAGAAAGACTGCGAGGGAAGAAGAGCATTGAGTATTGGAGATGTGACGTACAAGGAATTCAGAATGGGGTCCTTAACGTGGTGTGGATACTCTTGGAGATGTCCGGATATCCAAGGAGTCTGTTCAGTTTTGTTAGAGCTGAAGTGCTAAAGCGAACAGAAATGGAAAGGAGAAAGTGTGAGGTACAGCGGGTGAGAGAGGGCTGGAGGGGAAGTAGAGTTTAGTTGCACTCACTGACAAGGGCGGAACTCCCGACACAAAACTAATGGTGAATGCAGAATACGGCCAGAGAATATGCCTATGGGTATGAGATGCATCGAAAGGGCAGAAGTGAGATATAAGAAGGTAATGAGAGTCTGGAGTTACAGAAGGTGGAAATCCTAGAGGCAAACTTACGGAGCGTCGGTAAAGGCAGTAGCGACGCGTATGCTAGCAACACTTCCTTCCTTATCAGTAATCACGTGAACAGGTACGGGTACGTCAGATGTACGTGAAACAACTGGACCGTTGTCTTCCATATGAAGAACCGTCGCTTTGGGAGTCTCCATGATTACGTTATGAGCCGTTCTTCCTATTCTCCTGCTCTGCCACCATGACCAACGTTGATAATGTGTAACAGTATGACCCTTCCTCAGGGGAGGTGAACCCGGCTTTCCAGGATGAAAGTGATAGACCTTTCTCACCAATTTGGGGGCATGAACCCCCGAAGCAGCTTCCCACGTCCTTTCTGAAGGTGAGTATCCTTTCCAGTCAATTAGGAACTGAAGGCGACCTCGTCTGTATCTTGAGTCACAGATGTTGGCCACCTCATATTCCGGACCTGTCTCAGTGTTCACTGGTGGAGGGTGAGTCTTAGGTGTCAGAGCAAAGCGGTCCGGAATAGATAACTTGATCTGGGAGACATGAAAGACTGGGTGAATTCAAGATCAGGAACAAGGCAGCTCTAAGGGACTGAAAAACCGAGGAGACAGTTTGGAAGGAACCGTATGTTTGGGGAGAAAACGGGAAGCTAGCCAAATCATTTCTCCCTTCTGAGGTGAAGGTATCTTTCAGCGATGACGATCCGCATATCGTTTGGCTCGATCTTGGGCTGCTTTCAAAGATTGGCGGGCCAGTCGATGACCTTCCTGGATGTCACAAACAATGCGGTCAACTCCCGGGCAATGCGTTGAAGGAGGAGAGATGGAGGATAAAAAGGATGGGTGATACCCATAGGAGCAGTAGAAAGGGGTAGAGTTCAATGCAGAATGATACGCATTGTTGTATGCAAATTACGCCAGTGGATGTAATCCCAACCAGTCATCTTGGGCTGAGGATACAAAGCAGCGAAGCTACCCTTCCAACGTTTGATTTAAACGTTCTGTCTGACCATTGGTCTGTGGGTGATATCCGGAACTGAGGGATCTCTTTATTCCCAATTCACGACACAAATATCTCCAGAATTTAGAGGTATATTGGGGACCTCGATCAGAAACAATCGTGTCCGGAAGACCATGTCGGGAGAAGATTGCTGCTAAAAACACCTTTGCCATCTGTTCTGCACCGGGAATCTTGGTAAGAGGAGTAAAGTGAGCCAATTTAGTAAGATAGTTAATAGTTACCATAATAGTGGTATGTTGAGACGAGATTGGTAGATCAACAATAAAATCAGTAGAAATATACTTCCATGGTTGATCTGGGATAGGCATTCGGGATAATAAGCCGTAGGGTGGAACTCGAGGAGTCTTGGACTGTTGACATACTACACAGGCAGAAACATAATCGCGGACATCAATTCTTACTGTAGGCCACCAGAAATGTCCAGAGATCAGTTCCAAGGTATTTCGAAACCCTCGATGTCCAGCAGCTCTGGAGTCGTGGCACATTTGGGGCACCTCTTTTTGTAAAGAGGCGGAAGGAACAAGGACTTGAGCCTTGTGAAAGTAATAGCCTTGAGTCAACTTAAGCAGGTGATGTCCCACTAGTTCTTCACAAGTCTGTCTATTCTGTGACGTTGCATGTTTCAGATCTTAAAGAAAGTCAGTTATCATAGCTACAAATTTGGCTTTAGCGAATAGGGGTTCTGGGGTGAATTTGTACGGGGAGAAATCTTTGCGTGAAAGAGCATCTGCACGGAGGTTTCAATTCCCCGGGAAGTAGGTTAACTCTATCCTAAATGGCAAAAGAAAATGGGCCCATCTCGCTTGTCTGCTGTTAGTCGTATAGGCTTGCTGCAGAACCTTGAGATTCTGGTGATCTGTGCGCACCTCAACTGGGTATCTTGTTCCCAATAACCAATGTCTCCACTCTTCAAAAGCTGATTTAATAGCTAATAACTCCTTTTCAAGGACAGAATAATTATTTTCCGAATGGCTAAATGTCTTGGATAGGTAAGCTACTAGTTTCGCATCTCCTTGATCATTCTTTTAGAGTAAAACCGCCCCCAGCGCTTGGTGGGAAGCATCCGTCTCCGCCACAAAAGGTCGATTTTGATCTGGGGTTGCCAATATCTCTGCTGAAGTAAAAAGGTGTTTTAGCCTTTCAAAGGCTTTCTGTGCCTCTTCATCCCAATCGAAGGAGATCCCCTTTTTTAGCAGCCTAGTGATAGGTTGAACTGTTTCAGAGAAACTGGGGATGAATTTGCGATAGAAATTTGTGAAACCCAGAAATCTCTGGATTTCTTTTATGCACATTGGTGGAGGCCAATCCAACACTGATGATACCTTTCTAGGATCCATAGAAATCCCTTGAGGAGACAGGACAAATCCTAAATGTGTTACTTGTCTTTGATGAAATTCGCATTTGTCTGCCTTGCAATATAGTTGATTCTCTTGCAGGCGAGCCAACACCAAATTGACATGACGGATATGTTCTTCTTTGTCCTTGGAGAAAATCAAAATATCATCGAGATATATTATGACAAAGTGAAGAAGGATATCCGAAAATAGATGGTCCATGAATCTTTGAAAGATTGCCGGTGTGTTGACCAGGCCGAAGGGCATAACATGATATTGGTAGTGTCCAAAAAGAGTACAGAAAGCCGTTTTCCATTCATCTCCGGGAGTAATTTCTGATGAGATGATAGGCTCCTCTAAGGTCCAGCTTAGTATAGAATGAGGCCCCTTGAACTGCCTCCAAGATGTCGGGAATCAGCGGCATGGGGTACTTGTCTGGAATAGTGATACTGTTCAGACCACGGTAATCTATACACGGTCGTAATTCTTCTGAATCTTTTTTTGGAATGAAGAATAATGAAGCTCCGTCAGCAGAATTGGATTCGGAAATCAGCCCGTTTTGGATGTTTTGTTGAAGGTACTCCTTCAAAGCGGCCTTTTCTTTGTGGGATAGCACATACAAGTGTGGGACAAACAATGAGAGACACAGTACTCGGAACCTAAAAAGAGAGTACCTTCTGACCAGTTGATGAAGGGATTATGTACTCTTAACCACGGGAGACCCAAGATAACCAGAAAATGGGCCGTTCTGATGAGATCAAATGCCATCGTTTCTTGGTGAGTACTCACCGAACAGTTTAAAGGTATGGTTTGTTCCCGGATGTGACTGGAACTCAAAGGAGTCCCATCAACCCCTTGAATCGGAGTGGCTAGGGGTTTGGTTACTCTAGGAACCCCTTTCTTGGTTGCCCATTCATCGTCTAAAAAGTTCCCAGCCGCCCGCCATCAATAAGTGCAGGGACATTCTTTAGGATAGTATTCTGGAGGGTTATTGTCAAGGAAATCACTACCATAGGTTGATCAACAAACCCAATGTCTGCGAAAGATTCATTTCTAGTAGGGGAACCCTGTTTAAAGACTCCTACCGTGGTTCCCCCTATGGTAGGGGTTTGGCGTTTCCCGAAACCTGGGATTGGTTTCTACAAGGTGGTACTAGGGGGCAGTCTCTTAGAATGTGTACTGAGGAACATCTATACATACACAGTCCTAAGGTCTTTCTCCTCTCCCTTTCTGTGTTGGATAAAGGACCCTTCATAGTCCCAATTTACATGGGCTCTTTAGTAGAGACTGGCTTTGTGTTTCCGGGAAGAAACTCAGAATGGGCTTGAGGGCTCTTACCCTTCTTTCTCTTATAATGGCGTTCTTGTAACCGGTAGTCTATCTGCATGGTAATAGGAATCATCTCGGTCAAATTTGCTGGTCTAGGAATCTACTGACAGCCCTCACCGAAATAAAGTGATAAGACCATAATCTGGCCATCCGATCTCAGAGGGCAATTGTTTAAAGAGCGTTATATATGAAATGAGGTCTTTTGATCCCTGTTTCAAATTGAGTAACCTTTCTTGTATGGAGACCGAAATTTCTTTTCGACCAAACATGGTCCTTAAGCTATTAGTAAAGGCAGGGTAGGAATCAAGGATGGCATTTCCCGAGGTAACCAAAGGGGTAGCCCATGCTAATGCTGGACCCGATAAATAGGAAATAACAAATCCCACCTTATCTTTCTCTGTGGGAAAGAATCTGGTTTTAAATGTGAACTGAATAGTACAGCTGTCAAGAAACTCTTTCAACTTGAGCGGGTTTACGTCAAACATTTCAGTGTGAAATGTTGACGGTGAAGTTTCAGAAAAGGCATGATCTATCTGCTGTTTTAATTGTGAATTATCTTGTTTTAGGGTCTGCATTTCTAATGACATGGACTGCATTGCAGCCATGAGTTGTTGCATCTGTTGCTCCATTGCTGATCGCTGTCCGCAATGGCAAGCCTATACCTTAGGGCATCCGTATCTGTCAACTGATATTGAATTATAGATTTAAATATCACTAAGCTGGGCTGACTGCGGTTCACAACGGAGACAAATGGCAGAAATTGGAGAATCCCCCATGGGAGTCTTGCTCCCTCTCTCCCTGCAAAGAATACCAGTGAGGAGGAAGGCAAGACCCCCACGGAACCCTCCTGGGGAAAAAACCCTGAGTGGCTGCTACTCTTCGGACAGGACTGCAGAAGCCTGGATGGGTCCCTCTAGGCAAGCTGGAACGCGAAGAGGATCGGAGACCTTTCCAAGGAAACAAGACAGAACAGCTAAGGGCCAGCAAGAAAGACTGCAAGGAAAAAAAGCACTGAGTATTGGAGGTGTGACATACAAGGAATTCAGAATGGGGTCCTTAACGGGGTGCGAATACTCTTGGAGATGTCCGGATGTCCAAGGAGTCTGTTCAGTTTTGTTAGAGCTGAAGTGCTAAAGTGAACAGAAATGGAAAGGAGAAAGTGTGAGGTACGGCGGGAGAGAGAGGGCTGGAGGGGGAGTAGCGTTTAGTTGCACTCACTGACATGGGCGGAACTCCCGACACGAAACTAATGGTGAATGCAGAATACGGCCAGTGAATATGCCTAGGGTATGAGATGCAGAGAAAGGGCATAAATTAGATATAAGAAGGTAATGAGAGTCTGAGTTACAGAAGATGGAAATCCTAGAGGCAAATGAATGAAGAGTACTACTCCATTTTCTTGTTGCACACGTCAGCAGAACTTTTTGGAATATAGATATATATTTTTTTTACAAACCTCTTCATAAGGCCCAGTAGATCATTTTCGTTTTTATTTTCTGCCCCCAAGTAGTTGTGCATGCTATCCTGTGATTTTCCTTTGGGGATATGGGCAAACAAAATTACGCTGGAAACACATAACAACTTTTGATTTGGAGGAGTCATCGGTCCCATATTTTGAACTCTGATATTTTTACTAGATACGGCTCAATTCGCCTCTTAATTGTACCTTCCAAGCAGTGGTCAACCTAGTGTACAAATGTTACGGCATGGACATTACCGCACAGCCTGCAATCTGTGATATTCAAAGCTAAAGATGTCAATACCTGTACGTTTTATCCTATCTGCACAACAATCAATGCCTTGGCTAGATTATTTTACCATATGAACGTTTTGATTCCCAATATGCGGCAGATACCCTTAAGGAACATCCCTGTCATTCCATAATCATTTTATAAAGATATACAAAATAAATTGGATAAAGTTGCTATCAATGACTTCTCTGCAAAATTAGGCACTGTGTCAATTGTGTACCTACAGTACTTTCAAATGAGATCATTCTTCTTACCTGATGGTCCACATTTCCACATGAACCACACTGAGTCGACCCATTTTTTGACATAAAGTCATCAAACCTATGGAAGCCTGAACTCCTTTACCCATAACTTCAAAATTAAAATGTAACTCTTCCCACCAGGAAGAATACATTACTTCATCCCCCCTCTTGCATAATTCCCTGTGACATCTACTAGAAAACCTAACATCTCCTGCCGACCATCTCGACCTGCCCATGGTCTGATCACCACACCATCACCTTTGACATCCTGTTGGGCAAAAGGCCCTCCTTCTGCCACACAATGGCAGGAGGAGGGCCAAACACCCTTTCATCTTCATGCCCTTTATGTCCCACTAGGATTAAAGATGAACTGCATTTTTATTTTTCATTGTCCCACAAATTTCTTTGAGATGTCCCATTGGCGTAAACCAATGTGGTTAATGACTAAGGTAAGAACTATCTATGCTGCTCTGAAACTCATGAAACAATTTCCTTCCCATGCAATTTTTGAGGCAGTTGTAACCTTTTTTAAATTTGCTTTTAATAAAAGAAGGATTATTTTAAAGTAAACTGTAATGGTACTAGTTATGCTGTATCATGGCACATTGTTTATAACTGCCACAATTGCCACCTTCTATTTTATAGGAAGCTATGTCTTTTATCTGCTCTTACAGATCCCTTGAGTGTGTCGATTGAATATGTTTTTACATTTGTATCCATTGTATTGTTACATGATTGTATGATATGATTTTATTATGGCGATTGTTTGCTAAAATAAAGAATATGATGATGATGATGATGAAATAAATTACATATCTGCATCACTTTAAAAATAAAATCATTCAACTGAAAGAAAAAAGAAAAATACCTGCTCTTGAATCACTGTTGGTCTTAACTGGCACCACATATGACCTTAAAGACATTGCCAAAGTAGTTGAGAAATCTCCCTAACATTCCATGTCCATTTATGCAGAGTTTATCATCCATAACTGGTAGTGGAACTATCTGTGCTAGTACGGTTACAGACAATGGGCCTCATTACACGGTATGCGGTAACCATGGCACTATTAGCGCCATGGTTGCCGCCGGTATTTTACTGTGTCCGCCTTGGTCGATGGCGGAATTACCGCCCTACTCCAAGGTGAGCGGGGGAGGTAATTCCCCATTCACCAAGGCACTTCCCCAGTCCCGTATTTGACCCCATAGGGCTCAATGGGAATGGGGAAGGAGCTAATTACGGTACCGCAAATTGCTGTACCATAATTAGCACCAAGGTCCCTTTGCGGGCCCGTTCCTTAACGGCTGCTAAAACCAGCCGTTGAGGTCGGGTCCGGCAAAGGGACCTCGTAGTAAGGCGGTAAGGGTTTACCGGTACCTGTGCCCTTACCGGTACCGGTAAACCCTTACCGCATTTCCGTGTAATGAGGCCCAATGAAGCATACCTATTGATCTAAAAGACAGTGTCCAAAATCAATCAATTTCATGAGTGTGTCCCTAACAATTATGTTCCTGAACATATGGGCCACGCAGTGCATCCATTAACTAGAACCTTGCATCTGGCATGCTATTTTCAGAAGATCGGACACTGCTAATATGCAGAATAATCTACCCTCAATTGTACAACCTAAGGAGAACAAATATTTCCAAAACGTTCTATGCCATAAAAAGCATAATTTTGAAAGCAGAGTGCTTTGCACGGAGACATCGAAGCAGGGATACCTTTCATATCCTCATAATGTAGGCATTGTTGCAGCATTATTTTACATATTAGCTACAATGCCAATGAAGGCATAATGTCAGAGGATCTAAATTAACAAGAAAATATGCTTACATTTGAAATACTGAAACTGGGCTCTGGTCCCATCTGTAAGGAACTCATGGTAGCAACAGTAAAGACAGACACAAGTGATCACAGTTCAAGGGTGTTTATTAAACTGTATAAATGGGTTGGAACACACCTAATCTAAACCTAAATCTAAGATGGGGGCAAGCTACGACTATCAAATAATAATAAGGCAGTCCTAGTGGCGTCTTGTCGTCAAATAAAAGGTCCTATACTAAAAAGAGTGTGGGATAATGTTCACAAGAAAAGTAAGCAGTGTTCACACATGATAAGTCAAGATGTTATAGCCAGGGGTCTCCATTCCCCACGGTTTTGGCACCGGACAAGGCAAGACCTTTGAACACAGCACACTCCTGGGCCTCACCAGCACAAGGTAACAGTTCCTTTCAACAATGCCAGGACCTTCTGGGGCCAAGTCTCTTTCCAGCAAAGTCTCTTGCCTTAGAAGGCCTGCTGAACCATAAACAATAAACAAAACAAAAGTTCAGTTGGTAATCTTTCATGCAGGGAGATTGCTCTACGCCCCTTGGATCCCCCTCAGCCGGGCTCCGATCCTTCCTGCAAAGTTGGCCTCCCTCAATCGGGTTCACTATGGCCTTTCACTCAAAATGTAACACACAACAGTCTCACTTTCTTTTCCAACAACTATTCATTGCGGGCAACCCTCAGCCGGGTTCACACTTGTCGCCACAATGTTCAACAAGTATACACTATATAACACTGTATACTCCCAATTTGCAGGCATCCCTCCGTCGGATTCACATCTGCCAATTTCACAGTTCACTCCATTTTATCACAATGCAGGATTTACTTCTCTTAGCTTTTCCCTTGGCATGCCTCCGTCGGGTTCACATAGCCATTCTAACACAGTTCAGTTTTCCTCTATGTGTCAAAGACTTTTGAGTGTACGAGGGGTTTTGCTTGACCACTTTGACACGTCACACCCGCCTCTACTAAGGCTTCCTGGTCTCTGTAGTTTCTACCAAACACAACCCAAAAGGGATTCAGTCAGAGTCCTTCGAATGAGCGCCCTGTGACGCCCGACCAATCTGCTTCTGAACCTTTTCTAGGGTTTCTTTAAAGTCAAATTTACTCAAGTTCATTGTTCAACAAGATTGTCGCCTGCAACCTTGGGTCCAGCACAGTTAGTTTTTATTTTCCGTCTTCTCCGACTCATCGGCTGTGCTGAACTATTGGAGTTTTCTCGTCTCACGAGTCAAAGACAGCACCACGGCAGAAATCGCTTCTTCCCGCTTTGACTATCATTGTGGGAGGGCCCTGTGTGCCGCTGATACCTGTCACACCACACCACACGCCAGCTGGACTTCACAGTCTTATGCTTTCCCTTTGGAGGCTTCGCAGATCTGAGTTGCAAAGGGCAAGGGCAATTCCCTCTTTGTCGTCCCACCAGGTCTCTCTGCCTTTCTCCTCTGCTTGAACTGCAGGTCCGGAACGGCTGCTACCTCGTGCATTCGACCTTGCTCGAATGCAGAGGACCATGCTCCTCTTTTTATCTCTGTGAGGAAGGGAAAGGGCTGTCAGGTGTGCATAATTATTGTTAATTGCCTGACTCTGCCTGACCCTTGGGACATGTCAGGTAAACAGCCCTGGTATTGGTCTGTTGTGTGTCTCGGTGTTGGAAAGTGTTCATGCTAGAAAGGCAAGCAGTAGAACTTCTGAGCATCCTATGAGGTAAGATGGGGAAAAGGTGTTATAAGAAAGGGGGTACAGCGTCTCACATGTTGGTGTCCCATTACCACTCCCTAATGGCCCCTCATCCAGCAGATCCTGCTGCATTGGTCCCCCTCCAGGAACTGGATCCAATAGCGATTGCCGTGTCCTGGCCACCTGGATGACAGATACCCGGGGACTAGCAAGTGAGAACATCATCAGGTTTCTCACAGTACACCAACAAAACTATTACCGCCACAAATTTGACTAACAACAGGGTCGGATTGGCCCCTCGGCCTTTCAGCCCGTGACCGGGCTGAAATCGTCCCTGGGGATTGGGGGCCGGTTTCTGGCCATGCCTGGGCCGGTTTGGAAGAAAAGAAAAATAGAAAAAAAAGGAAAAAAAATCCATTTTTTTCCATTTACCATTTATTTTTTCAAACAGCCTTTCATCCTTCTTAGTTTGATAAATGAGTACCAACACAGCTTGGGTGATATTGTATGCATATTTGTTCTATAAAAAAGAACTTATGCGTAAGTGCTACACAATAACATATCATTTGGCCTTGGACGTCTGCTTGGATTTACAGTAACTTAGTGTACTTAAGAACAATGCTATTTGATGCCACTTCCTGTTTTGTCAAGGGGTGAAAGGTCGTTTTTCATCGCTTCCCGGGATGTCACTTTGGGGTAGGGTCAAATGACATCACTTCTGGTGATGTCATCAGAGGTCAAGGGTCGTGAGGCAAGGGGTGGGACACTTTTTTGGGGTGACCGGGCCTATTTCTTGTCCCAGTCCGACCCTGCCTAACAACCTTTCTACCCTCATTATATTGGCCTTGCCTATATCAGACCTAGGGACTAACAACCCTATCAAACTGCTCTCAACCTGCCCCTGATCAACGCACGCTCTATCTCTACCCCTACCCACGCTCTGGGCATCCATGACCTTCTATCAGTGAACAAACTTGATGCCCTAGCAATCACAGAAACATGGCTACATGCCATTTCAGGCCTGGCCTTATCACTAGCCACCCCCCAGACTATACTATCTTCAGGAGCAATAGACCTAACTCCAGAGGTGGTGGAACTGCCATAATATCCAAAGGCCACATACACATTAGGCAACTTGCCTCTGTGTGTGCTGCCGCCCTGCAACATGGGGTGAGATCCATGTTTATGCCCTTGAATTGACTCTTGCCTTTGTATATACGTGCTGCCACCTTTGTAACATCAGGTCAGACTCTACAAATGTATTTACCTTGAACTATCTCTTGCACTGCATGTATTGTTTTACTTCTACATGATCCTTCATGTTGTTATTACCATATGTGCTTCCCTTTCTGTATCCTAAAGCACTTTAACCACTTTATTAAATAAAAGCACCTAGATACCCCTGGTGAAAGTGCATTATACAAATAAATAAAATAAACTAATACATTGCTTAACGAACCCTGTGACATCCCCAGCAACACCATTACCATTACTATTCATATTGTCTATGGCTCACCGGCCTTCTCCAGACATTAGGCCACAACATAAAGCTCTCCTCACAAGTGACCCTCCTAGGTGATATTTATCTCAATCTCAACAACATTACTGACCTACATGCCACCTCTCTTTCCAACTCATTAACTGCCCTAGGCTTCTGTCAACGCATCAACAACCCTACATACTTTAAAAAGTGAACTCTTGACTGGCTAGCAGTCCTCAACTGCAATATCTCTATTGAATCCAACACTCCCTGTTCTTGGTCTGACCATCACATCATTGCCTTCTCCGTGCCTCTTGCAGTGCATACCAAACCCCCCACCAAGCGACTACCGCCGTCTCTGGCCCACAATTCTAGAAAACTAACCAAAGAGAATCTAATACCTCTCCTTGACGCTCTCATACTCGAATCCCTTAACTCATCATATCCACAAATCTTAGCTGATCTTTACACGAGCACACTAACTGCTGCTATTGACACTATTGCCAAATTACCCACCCCTGGAGCGGAGACAGTTTAAGTTTAAGTTAATGTTAATTTGTTGTGTAAATGTTGCTGTTCTGTCAAAAAAGGCATAATTTCAGTGAATATGTCGGCCATTCTGCGCTAAGAACCCGGCTGTAAACATTGCATGATGATTGTACCTATAAATGCCAATAAACACATTTTAAAATAGAAAAATTGACACTATTGCCAATCTAGTCCCTAAAATGCGAAGCCTAAAACTCACGTTAACTCCTGGTATTCTCAGGAGCTCGCAGACATCAGAACCAAAAAAAGATCTGCAGAATCTTCCTGGAAAAACACCCCAACTAACGTTCTCAAACAGAAATTCACCAGTCTGGCTAAACAATACATAAAAGCCATCATTACCGCTAAAGCCTCCACCTTCAACACCAAAATAGCCAATGCCAACTCAGACACCTGAGAACTATTCACCATCCTCAGAGAACTGGAAACCCCAGTCCACCAAGTCTCCACCCAGAATAAAGACTCTGGGCATCATTACACGGTAGGCGGTAACCATGGCGCTAATAGCGCCATGGTTGCCGCCGGTATTTTACGGTGTCTGCCTTGGTGGATGGCGGAATTACCGCCCTACTCCAAGGTGAGTGGGGGCAGTAATTCCCCATTCACCAAGGCCCTTCCCCATTCCCATTTTTGCCCCCATAGGGCATAATGGGAATGGGGAAGGTGCTAATTACGGTACCGCAAATTGCGGTACCGTAATTAGCACCAAGGTCCCTTTGCGGCACCCTACTTTAACGGCTGGTAAAACCAGTCGTTAAGGTCGGGTCCCGCAAAGGGAACTCGTAGTAAGGCGGTAAGGGTTTACCGGTACCGGTGCCCTTACCGGTAAACCCTTACCGCCTACCGTGTAATGAGGCCCTCTGTCTGGTGCAACAGCATACAGAATGCTATGTTATATAAAATAGCCATGCTACCGAAAAGAATACTTTCCAAACAAACAAGCCTTATACACTCCTGCCAGGACACCACAGCCTACCACGTCACTACACTCGATACCCCTGACACCCTGTGGTTCAGCGTTGATAAAATATCCACCCACGATACCCTGAACATCCTGAAAAGCCTTAAGCCCTCCAGATGTAAAGGGGATGTATGCCCAGTCCCACTCATCAAAGACTGTGCGAAAACACAGGCCTGAATAATCATTGAATTCATCAATGCCTCTTTCGCAACAGGCAAGGTCCCATCTAGCCTTAAAGAATCTTGGGTTTTACCTCTACTAAAAAAAACTCTTTTGACCCAGCCATACCTAATAATTACAGACCCATCACCGCAGTACCATTCCAATTGAAAATACTTGATAGAGAAGCTTATATCCAGATCCAACGTCATCTAGAATCAAACCACATCCTAGGAGTCTGCCAGTCGGGGTCCCGCCCGTTCCACAGCACTGAGTGTGCACTCCTCGATCTCAAGAACCAAATGGACAAGATCAGAGACAAGGGTAAGCCTGCACTTCTGCTCCTTTTAGGCCTGTCCTCAGCTTTCGACTTAGTCGACCACAGCATACTATGCCATCACCTCACCTCAGCAGCCGCCGCCGCGCCTTCTCCACAGAAGCTGCATCATGGATAAACTCCTTCCTAGAAGGTAGAGTTATGAAAATGTTCTCTGACAATGCTTGTTCAGACCCAGCACCTATCAATTGTGGATTTCCCAAAGGGTCATGCGTATCTCCTACACTTTACAACATCGTCACTAAGCCTCTTTTTGGCCTCCTGGACTCTTAGGGCATTGTATATACCAACTACGCTGATGATACCCAAATTCCTCTCCCCCTCTCTGTCACTTACACCAAAGACGCCGCCTTGCTTAACTCCACATACGCCATCATCCAAGCGTGGATGGTTACCCATGGCCTCTGCCTTAAAGACAGAACTTCTCCTAATTGGGCACCATTCTGTGCTAAAAAACTTGACCCACCTTCAGAATCGATGGCACCAAGATCTTGGTCTCACCTGCTGTAAAAACTCTAGAAGTCTATTTAGATGCCAATCTGTCCCTCTCCCGCCAAGTAAATGCCATATCCTCCTCAGCAGTGTACTCCATCAAACACCTCGATGTCACCAGAACTTATCTCTCAGCGGATACCTGCCTGACAATCGCCTGGGCAGTAGTAGGCACAAAGCTTGACAATTGCAATGCCCTCTTTCCTGGCACATCCTCACACAATATACGAAAACTTCAGACTTTTCAAAACAATGCCCTACGAGCTGCTTTGAACCGAAAACACATATCTGGTGCCCGTAACGCAGTACATTGGCTGCCTATCCATCAAAGAATCCTATTCAAGACACCATCACACACAGATGCATCTCAAAATCAGCCCCTCCTTATCTGTCCCAAAACAATGTCATGCACCAAAAGGATAGGCCAACTAGAATGCCATACACTCACAGACTGGTGCAACCCAAATTGAAGCTCACTGGAGCTGGAGGCTCCAGCTTTCCTGTCATGGCTGCAAAACAATGGAGCACTCTCTCCCACTGGCTCTGAGAGCAGAAATATCCTACTGGGCCTTTCGCAGAGCTCTCAAAACCCAGCTGTTTGATTAATCTCTACCATGATGGTTGACATCCTGCCCCTTAAACCATGCACCCACTCTGTAACCAGTGGTCGAAGTGTATGAAATGAAGTAGTGGAACTATGTTCCCTGCTGGTCTGCCCCGCACCCCACAAACCCCATCCCTGCGCTCCCTCCCACACACAATCCAAACACCCAAACAAACACAGCTGCTATTTATGGGCATCTACAGTGCAGTGCACTGAAGTGCAAGCTTGAACTTCTTCCTATACTTTTATTTTAAAACTAAACCATTCCAGAACGGTTTCTTTATAAAAGTATAGGAACTGTGAAACTTAAAAATAAAAAGTATGGGCGCACCGCTCCCGCCCACTTCGACCTCTGTCTGTAACTCTAGGCCACTGAATTTCCGTCTACCATATGTAACATCATCTCTGAGCTTTGTAACCTGTATGCATTGATTATGATTCTAAGACTTGTATTTCGTTAGGTTCTTTTAACTTGTACTCTTCTTGTCTATGGGTCACAAGTAACTGGTTTCCACAAGCACCCTGATGCCCAAGGGTTTGTGTGCGCTCGATAAATGCAAAAGTAAATAAAAATAAATAAAAGAACAGGCCAAATCATGCTGTAGACCAATCTAAAGTGTCATTTGCAATGAGCTCTACAAACTACTGTGAAAAACCAGAAGGTGTCTCACTCGCTAGTCCCCGGGGATCTGTCATCCAGGTGGCCTGGACACAGCCTTCACTTTTGGACCAAGTTCCTAGGGGAGGACCAGTGCGTGAGGATGACCTGGGTGAGGGGTCTTCGGGGAGTGGGACACTGGATGGCAAGAGGCGCTATCCCTCCCACTGTAACACCTTTACCCCATCCTACCTGGTAGGATACATGGGAACCTTGCCCCCCTTTCCCTTCTCCAACACTTTCACATAGACAGCCCGCTCTGGGAGAAAACAGACTCACACCCAAGCAGTGTACCTGTCATGTCCCGATACTATGGTCAGGTGAAGTCAGGCAATTACTGGCAATCACTCACACCTGACTTTCATTAAACTTCGACCCAGAATCTACCGGTACCTACCTAGCGCAGAACTACCCTGGAACAGGAGCGAGAAAGGAAGGAGCTATATCTCCAAGGTTATGCCGCACCCGGCTGATCACGCACAGCCGCTGCAGGAAGACTGAAGACACTCAGGGAGTCATTACAAGTTTGGAGGTAGCCATGCCGCTGTTAGCTTTCCCAGCAGAAATGTCCTTGACTGCATAACAGGTTTGGAAAGCATGTTTTCTTCAGCATCGTGAATCTAGCTCTTAGCAAAATGAGCGCAGCTTTTCACTGATGCATCATGTAAATATCCATCATGTCTCCGGGCGCTCCCAGAATGCACTGCGCACCAGCGCCATGTTTTAGCTCAAGCATAACACTTGTTTTGATGAGGCTTTTCATAGATCGGACTTGTCTAGCAACCTCATCCGGGGAGAAAAGAGGAAAGGAGGAGAAAGGGGGATGGAGGG
Organism: Ambystoma mexicanum; assembly: GCF_040938575.1. Lineage (NCBI taxonomy): Eukaryota > Metazoa > Chordata > Amphibia > Caudata > Ambystomatidae > Ambystoma > Ambystoma mexicanum. The sequence continues at coordinate 1,496,616,809 of NC_090921.1, forward strand.
TGGCTGAAGAAGGGTCAGCAAGCCAGGAGGGTGAAGGGAGAGGAGGCAGCCAGAGGAGAGGGTGGACAAGATGTCCTGGGTTTTTGGAATTGAAAAGTGAGAAGCAGGGTTGGCCAGCTCCTTGCAGATTTTAAAGAGTTCAGCCGAGTTGTTAGAGATGCAGACTTCAATGTGAGCTCTCTTCTTGGAGCCGACAGCGAGACGTTATTGCCTTTGGAGCAGGCGGCAGGCCGGTTTGTCAGAGGATGAGCAGGAAGCCCTCCATTTCCTCTCAGCCACTCTACATTTGCATTTAAGTGTAGATAGGTCCAAGTCATACCAGGAATTACACTTGGCTTTGGACTTCAAACAGATCCTCATGACAGGGGCAAGAACATCAAAGGTAGAGGAGATAGAGGAGTAGAGCAGGGACAGGGCTGGAGGGGAGAAGGTAGCAGCAAAAGCCCTGATTGACACACGCTTCATGGGCCGGATGTCCGAGAAGGTGGGTGGCAATCTTGGGGAAGACTTGGCTTCGGGGGAACAGATGGACAGATGGGAGCAGAGGAGGCAATGATCACTCCAGGATAGAGGAGTGGTGAGGGGAATAGAGAGGGGGAGGCCAGAGAAGATCAAGACATCAAGTGTGTGACCAGCAGAGTGAGTCGGGCCGGAGGGGAGCATAGAGAGGAAGAGTGAGTTGCAGAGGTCACAAAAGAGCATATATGAGGAGCAGGGAGAGTCCAAATGGATGTTGAGATCTCCAAGAAGGAGGAGTTGAGTGGTTGAGGCCAGGAGGGAGGAGGAGAGGTCTGCCCACTCAGAGAGAAAAGAAGTAATTTGACCAGGGGGCCAGTAGAGAATTGCAAGAGTGAGAAAGTGTCCAGGAGAGAGAGAGAGAGAGAGAGAGAGAGAGAGAGAGAGAGAGAGAGAGAGAGAGAGCCTGCAGACAAGGCATTCGAAAGACGAGTATGTCTGAATGAGGATGATAGAGGCAGGAATCCACTTGGGGAAGATCAGGGCTACTCCCCCCTCCAGGCCAGTTGCATCTGAGGGTGGAGAGGATCTTGTAGCTGTCAGGGAGGAGAGTGTCAAAACTCGTGACAGGTTAGACCGAGGACATCAAGGTCAAGTTTTTCTAAGAGATGGCAGATGTCAAAGGAGTGTTTGACAGCAGAGGAAGAGTTGAGAGTGGCAATATGTAGAAGGTTGCCAGCCTTAAAAACCTTCCGGGCAGGGGTACAAATTAGGGGTACGCCCTGCAGTGGTTTGGAGGGAGCTAGAGAAGCAGCAGTGGCAGAAGGAAAGGAGGGCAAGGTAGCCAAGGGAGGAGAGTAGGTCTCACACTTTGTTTGAAGGCCCCTGTCACCCACCTCCTCCTCCTCCTCCTCACCTGTATGTCCGTCGTCGGATGATTCATCTGTGGAAATGTCTCTCCTCTCTCTCCAAGCTGATTCAGGCTTTTTGTTGATGAATTTAGGATGGGCTCCTCTGGAGGCCACCTTGCCTTGCGCAATTTCCCGGCAGTGGGACCCCCAGGGAGACCACCCCACTATCAGGGAAAAGCTTTGCCGAAAAATCCTGAGTTGGTATTTGTAGGGCGTAGATGTAGAGTCCTGGAATCCCATTTGCACTTGAGTAAACAGTTGACAGACCGATGAGTGGGGAACTGCATTGCCCAGCATGCACTGGTGATGAGAGCAGCTCCGGTGCAGTATTCCGTGCAGGAAGTATCCGCTGGGTCTATCTGCTTGGCAGTGGATGGTAATCCAACTTCAGGTATGAGGACCATGCCTGGGAGGCGATGAAGATGAAAAAGGTAATTAGCACTCCCAAGGAATCAATACTTCCGGATCGCTCTGGGACCCAGAGCAAGCAGCCTCACCGTATGTGATACCGCAAGTAGAGCGGTTCAGAACTCAGAAAACCCGAGTAGCAGACAGTGAACAGAAAGGAATGAGGTAGCGTTCCGAGGAGCGGAACAGAAAGAAAGAAAAAGGGAACAGGATGGAAGGCGAGAAGGAAACAGGTAAGGAACCGTAGAAGGAAGGGGGGAACACTCGAACAGCGTGTAAACCCAAAAGAACGCAGGGTTGCAACGCGCTGAAGGAATCTTCCGATGCGTCTAAATACATGTCATAAACAGGAAGTGAAAACACTAGAATGCTGCACACGCTTCTACTCGATTGTGAAACAGCTCAGCCCTTCCTCCATTGATTCCACAACCTCTATGGTCTGCAAACCATGACAGTAGGGGACAGCTGGAGATGAGAGTAAGTTGATGAGGCGAAAGAACAGTCTATTAAAGAGGAGATTAGCCTGAGCGCCTTGCACCAGGAAGTGCCATTCAGGTAGACATTAATGATGACTCAGGAGGAGTCAAAGAAAGCCATGAGGACTTCCCAGCGGGTGCCATCATTAATGGGAGAGGAGGAGACAGAACAAAGCACAGAGATCATATGAGGGGTCCATAGATCAGGTGATGGAACAAAAAAGAATGTCAGTGAGGGTTTGTCTGGCAGAGGCACTGGAATAGGTATCAGCGATGGGGAGACCTGGGTTGAAAGCCAAGATCTCCTTTTTGAATTTCTTTTTACTAGACTTGGTGAGAAGGGAAGGATAGTTAATAGAGAAGCAGTTGGAGTAGATAGGAGACACAGATAATGCCATGAATAAGTAAAGAGAGGATGGCAGTATGAGGAATATGCAAGAAAAGCGGTAAGGAAAAGTCACTGGGCTGGCAGGTTACAATTGAGGCCACAAAAGTAATGTGAACATATTAGGCAGAATCCTGTGCAGTGCCCTTAGGGACCACTAAACACAATTAAGTCTACAAGTGGTAATACAAGTTCACCTTTGGTACAAGCCTGTACTACGATGTTAAAGTGGTAGCAGTAGTGGAGCAGCCAGGCTTATCTCAAGAGTATATGAGCAGTAGCAGAGATTACACAAAGGGACCACAATTACTGTGACTCAAGCAAAAACTGACTCAAGGTTTCAGGTAAAAAAATATAAGTACATTTATTTTTAAACCATCTGTAAACCACAACACTTCTATAAATTCAAAACCACACGTAAAATACACTACGAACAACCAATTCTCTCGGCATAAAATAACTCAAGGTAAGTACCTTATGTTTTGGCAGAACAGTGTTGTGAAACAAAAACAAAAATCGTTACCGGGAATACATATGCAATCACTTTTGACAGCTCGGTCGTATTAAATAAAATGTTACCGAGGCAAAAAAACACTTAGTACATGGGCTAACCAGCGAGAGTTTGGGTCAAAAATCATAGGCAATACTTTTGTCAAGGCAGACAGAATCAGAGAACACTCGCTGACAGAAATACAAAAGTCATAGACCGGAGCCAGTGTCAAGTAGAACCGGGTTCCTGTTGTCGAGGATCACACAGTCAGACAGTTCAAGATTCAACGTTGCCAGGAGTACTTGGATATTGTCAACAGGAAGCAAAAGTTATAAGAGGGAAGGAAGACAAGGGCAAGCCTTGGAGGAGGAGAAAAGGGATTCACCCTAGTTCCTCGAAACAGAACACAGTACCTTATTCAAGGAAAAAGCTGGGGCCACTGCAGTTGTTCCCAGTAGTTTCCTGCAGACCCCCGGTTCCTGGTGCTTCGGTCATGGAGACGAGAAGGAGGACATCTGGAGGGGTGTGCACCACTCAGGGATGAAGCCAGTAGCAGCGACGGTGAATTAAAGGTGCGCTCCTTTAAAACAGGAGAGGCTCTTCAGATGGCTATCCGGACCACTACAGCAGTGTACAGCGATTTCGACCACGAAGAGGATGCTCTGGCTGTGGAAGATGAGCTGGTTGACCCCACCAGGCTCAAGAGAAGAAGACTGCGGACTGGATCTTCTCTGGTCGTCGAAGGGTAGATAGCTCAGGACTTCAGCAGGGCTCCACCGGGACAGGGTAGTTGCAGCAGCCATCTTCTCCGCTTCTCTTCGGTTCCTTGTAGTTCCAGTGGTGACTCTGACTTCCAGCCCAAGAGTCCTGCCTTTTATGCGAAAATCCCCCATTCACACAGCCTGGCTGTCAATCATGCAGCAGTGGTGTTGTCCAGCCCAGACAACCACCTCAGCCAATTGTGGCAAAGTGCGACTTGGGTTTCTTAGGATACCCTGTGCAGGGGGTGACTACACCCCTCCCTCACATTCAGCCCACCTAGACACCCAGGCCCCCAGAGGAGGGCTTCTTGGCAGAAACCTGCCAAAAGACGGTGAACAAAGAAGGCAAACCTGGTTTGCCGCGCAAAGTAAAACACAAGAAGGACTTTAACAAAAAGAAATAGCGAATAAACCCGACCGTTGCCAAAAGAAAGAGTATTTGGTCAAGCGGGTTTATGTTTGAGGCTAATATAATAGCCTAAAACAGTAACACTTTTATATAGTATAATCGCGGTAGAACAGTTAGGGTAGATACCACTGCCACCAGCCAAGTCTAAATGTTAAAAGAGCAAAACAATGCTCCAGGAGGGACAGATAAAAAGGGCTAAGGATTAACCCTTTCCAATACTCCATGTAAGATGGGGTGTACTGGATCTGTGGTTATTTGACTATGTAAAGTTAATGGCAACTTTACCCTTTTCTGGGGGACAGTAATTTGCCCCAGAAATGGAGTCTGTGGGATGTCTCACAGACAACCCTGTGTCACTGCACTGAAGGTGCTCTGTAACACAAAAAAGAGTGGGGCTACTGAAGTGGTGCGCTCCAGAGTCACAATCACAAAAACAGATGAGATACACATTGCAAAACACAGGTAAGAGTGGGGGAAAACCTCACACTCTTACCAAGTGGAAAAAAGTAAACTCCAGAAATCCAGCAAAGCTGCTGAGGGACTCACTAGGTAAGGGAAATTAGCCATTGAATGAGAATTCTCCCTAACAGAACACACCCAAGTTTCAAATACAAAAACATATCCAAATTTGACTTTCAAGAACACAACCAAATTTCAATTACAAAAACACATGCAAATTTGACTTTCGGGGCAAAGCTAAGGCAACATAGGTGAAAGAAAAGAGGTATGAGTTAGAGGCAGGTGCTAGGACGTGGGCATTAGAGAGCATACAGGGAGAGCAGTTTGAGCAAGCAGAGGGAGGAGTGAAGATCAATGAGGGAATAAGAAAGGGTAGGCAGAAGGAGCGAAACTATCTCATGGAGAGGGAAGAGCAAGAGTCTTGGCAGTGCAGTTCAGAATCATGGCTGAGTGAACTGGCAGCACCCTGGAGGGGTGTGGTAGTAGTTTCATGTTCATGTAGCGTCCTGTTAGCGGACAGGGAGTGGACAGGGAGCACAGGGAGCAGACAGGGAGCGGACAGGGGCCTTAGAAATGGGCTTTTGAAAACAGGCCGGCTCCACCCCTCCCAGTCCCACCAATGGGAAGTTCTAGACAGGGGCAGCCAATCAGCAGGGCTCATCAAAGTCAGCCAGCATAGGTAGCGGAAAGAATCAGGCAGCCATTTCGGAGTGGTTGCCGGGTGCTGCATACGGAGGTCACAGGCACTCTGCACAGCAAATCAGGGGCACACAGCAGTGATGTATGGAATGAAAAACATGTGCTTAGCAATGTCCTTCTCTAATAAACATGAGGCTGCAGGTTCCGATGTGCAACAGAAAATGCTACTTTCACTTCTTTAAAACTTTCTTTTCTTTTTAAATTCTTCTATTATCTTAAAAACAATGGTCTTTCTTTCTTCTTTCAAACTCACAATAAACAGGGGGGCCTGTGTGTGTGCCTCCAGGTTGTGGGCTGGACTGTCTAGTTCCAATACACATCCTGGTGTCAGAGAGTCTGGTATGCTGGCAATGACTGGGACCGCTGTGGTCTGTGATTGGTCCACGTCTGGTGTGCCTGTATGTGAGCTGATCTCCCATTGGGTCGTCTCCGTTTTGGCGCAAAGGAGATTCTCAAAGAGAAGGCTCCAAACAGCCATACTAGGTTGATCTCTTGAGTTCTCACTGAACCTAGGATAGGATCCAAGTATCCTGAAACTAAGAAGCTGATTCTAGGAACCGCTGGTGACCCGCTGGAAGGTTTGGCACCATGAGCCCACTGTTGTCCCACGGGACCCCTCTGCATCGGATCGAACCAGGTCTGCAAAGGCGCTTTGACCCATTTGAATAGTGGGATCAACTATTCATGGCACCTACATCTCAACCTGCAAGCGAACCTCATCAGAAGTGTTCCTGGGCCACCAAGTGAACTGACCAGCTTGCGCAGGACCTTTGCTCTGAAACCGTCGCCGTTTTGAGTGGACACTTGAATCTTTGTAGATCATAAGCTCTGTCCTCAGTAACCTCTGAAACCACCAACTACTAGAATAAGGCAACAACAGTCTAACAATGCCCATACCAATACAAAAAATACACAAATATTATTAGGTACACCCAAAGTGCTGCAACGGCACTTCACAATATTGAAAAATGTAAATGTACCAACAAGAATGCACAAGCTTCTAAACATACCCTGCAACAATGGGAAACTTTACACAGTTAGAATATGCCAATTGGTATCTAACTGCAACCATAATACTTCATAAGGAAATGCAGTAATGGAATAGTGGAAAACCGATGGGACCAAAGAAGAGGAATCCTAACCTGGGAGAGCGAGAACAGGAAGGACGCACCAAGGGAAACATACAAACAAAGCTCCCCTTCGGAAGCACTGAAAAGCAGGGCGACGGGGGAATGGCACTCATTAAAGAGGACCTCCTCGCGGCACTGTCCAAATTCAAGGTCAAACTCACTGAAAGAGTCAAGGTGGAGGGGGCAAGTAAAGGAGATGAACTATTGTAAGCTATCACGAAAAATCAGAATGACATTGGGCCTCATTACGAGTCCGGCGGTTGCCGCGCCGGAGTAACCGGCAGGCTGCCACCGGACCCGAAATGCCATTCTGCCTCTGTGATTGCCGGAATCACCAGTGCATTACAACCCCAGTGACCCGGTAATTCCGGATGCGGAATTCCGTAAATCCTGATTCCCGTGGAGTCCAATAGGACTCCATGGACTCCATGGTCCCATAGGACTCCATGGGGATGGGGACAATGGAAACACTGGTTCCGTCTATGACAGAGCCAGTGTTTCCATTTCCACCTGCAGGCGGTGGCGTTACTCCCGCCAGGTCAGACCTGGTGGGAGTGACACCTCGCACCTGCAGAACTTGGAATCAGCCGGTCCGGAAACACCGGTGGCAGTGGATTTACCGCCACCGTTGTTTCCGGATTGGCTGACTCATGATGAGGCCCATTGACTCCCTAGGAGAGCGATTGATGGTGATGGAAGAATGCCTGACTGGATTTGACACAAAGGAGCCCAAATGGACGCAACAAGCAAAGGAGACAGAGGAGAGAGTAAGGGCTCTAGAAGAGAAGTGCGAGGACCTGGAAAACAGGTCAAGAAGAGATAATGTACGGATCAAGAACCTGGGGAAAGGAGTGGAGGACTCTAATCTGGAAGCTTGCATCCGGGAACTGTTTGAGAATCTGGTAGAAAGAGAAATGGCCCGAAATATGGGACTAGAGAGAGCACACAGTGGGCAGCCGGAGGATGGACTGAGGGGCGAGACCTCGGGATATACTAGTCAAAATGCACAACTACAATGACAAGGTGCAGTTGGTAGGGACGGCCAGGACAAAGGGGAAGATCCGAGTGTGAGGATGTGAAGTACAGCTATATGATGACTTGTCCCAAGCTACGCTGGCGAGGAGACGCTCATTCAAACCGCTCACAGAGGAACTGAACAAGAGGAAGCTGAGATATTGATGGCTCTTCCTGACACGGCTCCAATTTCGCATAGGCAACGTGGAAAGTACCGTCACCCAGGTGGAGGAAGGTCTGAGGGCCCTGGGGGTGGCCCACAGGGAGACAAGAAATGATACCATGGAAAACCAACCAGGAGAAACATCGGCCAAGGCTCGGCCCGGGCCGCAAGGATGGACACCAAAAAAGGCAAAAAATATGTGAGGAAGAACAAGTGAGTGGACGCTCACAACAAAAAGAGCTCAAGGATTAGAATATAGCCTGATGTGTAGTAAAAAATTGAGGAAAGGGCGGGCGGGGGAGGTGCAATGCCATATACGGTCCACCAAGAGGGGACCACGTCAAGAACCTGGGCATGGATCCAGGGACACCTACAAGATGGTGATATACAACCAGTTCGGAGAGTGACAGGGTTCAAGGGGGTAAAGGTTCGGTCAAGCAGAGGAAACAGAAGGTGCCAGAGTAACCAGGGGGAAATACAAGTTAGACTGGATGTATAGACTAAACTCCTGGAACGTAAGGGGGCTGAACAGTTCTAACAAGAGGGTAGCAGTTCTGAGAGAAATTGATAATGAGGGACCTGAAATAGTCTGCTTCAAGGAGACGCACCTAATGATGGAGGATGAGGGGTGCCTGCGCAATAGGAACTACCTACTGCAATACCATGCCACTGCAGGAACTAAACAAGCGGGGGTCGCAATTTTATTCCATAAAGTGTACGAATCAAAGGGGCCAAAGTTAAACGCGATACAGGAGGGAGATATGTGATGGTGAAAGGGAGAGTGAGGGGCCAGATGTATACACGGTCATCAGTATATGCCCCCAACCAGGGAAGGGTTCCTGGGAGGGTTCCTAGAAGAACTCGGCAAGTTCTGGGAGGGGGAAATTATATCTGGGGACCTCAACATAGCAGCTGATCCCACCTGACATAGGTCAGGGGGCCTGAGGGAGCAAGCAACTGGGACGATGTCCAAACACTTGCTGGGAAGGTTTAGAGAAGAGGGGGTCTGTGATGTGTAGAGGGCACACCACCCGCAAGAGAGAGACTACTCCTTCTACTCCCATGTCCATAAAACCTACTCCAGGATAGATTACATTATGGCAATATAAGGGATAGCCCAGGCAACAAGCAAAATACAAATGGGGATAATGACATTGTCAGACCATGCGCTGGTCACACTAGAGTGAGAGGGAGGGAACATGCAGAGAGGGATGGGAGGATGGAGACTAGAAGACTATCTGATTAGAGATCCCGTGATGTGACAACAGACCAAGAATGAGATACGCAAATTCGTGGAGGATGGGGGAGATGAAGTGAGCAACCTGGGAGAGAGATGGGATGCGGTGTCCGGACATTTCATTGACAACAATTGGTCGACAGGACATTTGGTCGACGTAATTTTGTCGAAAACCAAATGGTCGATTTTTTTTTATATTTATATATTTATTTTTAAGGTTGTAGTTTAGGGAAAAAAAGGGTTTTTTAGAAAAAAAGGGGGTTGGGGGGAACCCCCCCAAAAAAAAAGGGTAAAAAAATTTTTTAAAAAAATTCGACCAGTTGGTTTTCGACGAAATTGGTTCGACCATTTGTCCAGTCGACCAATTTTTTTCGATGAAATGTCTGGTAACCATGGGATGCGTTTAAACAGCACATAAAGGGATACTTCATAAAGGCTGAAAAGAAGAACAGTGAGGAGCGGGGGGAGGCAGAGGAGGGACTAGAGAGAGATATGGGAAATTGAGAAGGGGCACAAGGAAAAGGGAACAAATAATAATATCTAGGAAACTAACTCATGTGAGAAGACAGCTGAGGCAGATGTCAAACAAGTCGGTGGAGAGTACCCTCCTAAGGAGCCGGCAGAGGTTCTTTGAACAAGGGAACAAAGTAGGGACAGCATTAGCGAGATGGATAAGGGCCAGAGAACAGAAAGTATTCATAGACACCCTAGAGGATAGAGATGCATGTTATAGATAAGGAGGGGAGAGGGTCAGCCATGCCCACAAGTTTGATGATGCTAGATGCCGAGAAGGCATTTGACCGCATCAACTGGGCCTTTATGGAGCAAATACTTCAGAAGTTGGGACTAGGACCACACCCTTTGAGAATGATACAGGCTAATTACCAGCACCCACAAGCCAAGGTCAAAGTGAATGGAAGGCTGACCAACCCATTCTCAATAAGGAGAGGAACAAAGCAAGGGTCTCCGCTCTCACTACTCCTTTTCGCCGTAGCGATGGAACCCTTTGCACACCGGATAAGAGAGAACAGGAGATCCGAGGGGTTAGATGGGCAACAATGCACCATAGAATAGGCCTGTTTGCCGATTATGTGATCTTGATGATCACTGAGTCGGAGAAATGACTACCAGCGATAATGGAAGAGATAAAAGCCTTCTCGGCGGTGTCAGACTTTAAAGTGAACTTTGGGAAGGCAGAAATTCTAAACTTATCCATAGGGGAGAGGGAAAAGAGCCAACTGGAAAGAAGCAACCCATTTAGGTAGGCATCAGACCAGTCAAATACCTCAGGGTGACCTTAACCATGTCTATTAAATAAATAATGGGGGGAAACTATCACCCACCACTGAAGCAACTCATAAGAGACCTAGCAAGAGGGAAGGGGTTGTACATATCATGGTTTGGAAGGGTGGCAGTGACCCAACTGAATGTACTACCCCGGCTCCTATATCTCTTCCAGGCAGCTCCCCTACCAGTCCACGTGAAGTTAATTAAGGACATCCAGGAATGCATCATGAGTTTTATTTGGGGAGGGAAAAAGCCAAGAATAGGCAGGAAAACGCTATTCAGAAGTAAGTCAGAATGGGGAGTGGCCTGCCCCAACATAATGAAATAATACCAGGCGGTGCAGCTAAGGGCAATGGCAGAATTGGGAAGGTTGGGGAACCAGAAAAACGGAGTCGGTATGGAACAAGCGGTGGCAGGAGAGCACCTTTGGAACGTGTTGGGATTAAGGAAGGGGGACAGGCCGGTGGGGTTATTGAGAAATCCAAACACAGGAAATACTTTAAAGGGCTGGGAACAGTTGATTGAGAGGCTCAATCTATCTCCCTGGCCATCACCGCACACATCCATATTTGGAAACCCCGCCTTCCCACCAGGCAAAGAGTACACCAGGTTCAAGCGGTGGGTAGAGGGGTGGATAAGAGAGATAGGGGATCTCTATGAAGGGACACAATTCCAGTCATTTGCAGACTGCAGAAGAGAATTGGGCCTAAAGGAAGGTGACTGGTTTGAATACCAACAACTGAGACATTGGGAAGGAACCCCCACTATGATGGAAGGGGCCACAAGGGAATGCACAGAGTGGGAGAAGCTACTGGCATCTGCAGAGAGCAACAAGGAACTGATCTCAGCAATATATAAGATTTGGATAAGAGGGGAGAAGGAGGGCGAAGGGGCACTGAAGGGCAAATGGGAGAAGGTAATAGGGAAGGCGCTAACTGACAAGGAATGGGGCGCTGCACTAAGGAATTGGTATACCTCGTACACCTCGGTGCAACACCAGGAACTACAATATAGGCTCCTACACCAGTTGTATTACACCCAGGAGGGACTACATAAAATGTTTCCCATAAGGTCTGCAGAGTGTTGGAGATGGTGTGGGGAAAAGGGAACGATGGAAGACTTCTGGTGGGGATGTCAGCAGCTGAAGCATTTCTGGCAAGAGGGGAAATTTAAAGTGCTGGAAATAATGGGAGTAGACAGGGAGTTTGAGGGAGCGGAGGTACTCCTATGCACTGTACTTGATAGACAGCAAGGCGTCGGGGGAAGTGCCGGAAGACTGTGGGCAAATTTAATGTTAGCCCCAAAGAGATGTATAGTTAAACAGTGTAAACAGAAGGAACCACCATCCATTATGCAATGGTACTATGCAATATGAGACACAGTGGATGTGGAGAAAATGACAGCGACAATTCGAGGTTCACTGAGGAGATTTGGTAAAGTATGGTTTCCTTTCAAAAATGATGCAATTAGGGACACTGCATGTCTATACATCCCGAGGAGACTAAAGGCACTGGGAATTTTAGAGGAGGAAGAGGAATGAGCTGATAAACGAGCAATAGGACTGAAAGACCTGCTTATAGGAACTAGTGGGGGGAGGGGGAGAGGGAAGGGGGAGAAGTTATTGAGAAAGTATAAGATGTTGACTAAAATGTACTATACAGCACATTACAAAGAGGCTAACTGAGCTGAGCAATAGAGATTTGGTTATAATATAATGTAGATTGATATGACTACCCATATGATATCAACAAGGATCATTTCACACAGGTCCAACATTTGTTAACAAAACTGTTCAAGCACTATTGGTAAGCATTACCTGGCATTCCAACGCACAGAGAATAACATTGAATGCCCTATCACTGACCTGTTAAAACTAGATATTCATATTTATTCATTTTATTCATGTTATTGGTTATTCATAAAAATGCTTGTATAACAAGACAGTGGCCCTCATTACGACCCAGGCGGTAAGTTACCGCCTGGGCCGTGACTTTACCACCATGGCGTAAACTACGTTTACGCCATGGTGGTTGGCGGACTTACCGCCCCATTCCGACCTTGGCGGGGCGGTAAGTCCCCAATCCCCATTTACCCTTCCCCATTCCCATTTTTGCCCCATAGGGCATAATGGGAGTGGGGAAGGCATTAATTACGCCACCGTAAATTACGGTGGCGTAATTAACTCCATGGTCCCTTAGCGCCATGGATTTTAACACCTGCTAAAAGCAGGTGTTAAATCCGCCATGGCGCTAAGGGACCTCGTTCTCAGGCGGTAAGGGTCGGCGCTGTTTACGCTGCCGTAAACCCCTTACCGCCTGGGTCGTAATGAGGGCCAGTGTATTAAGGCGTCGCAAGGCAAAAGGAGAGGGATACAAGGGAGCAAATAAAACATTGAAATTGAGCGTGCAAGTGCAATGGAGAGAAAGAAAAAAGGGGGGTTGGATGGGGGTAAGTAATAATAATAATAGTGCTATCAGGGTCCCCCACGGAGGGCAGGAAGTGCAAGAGGTGCCTGTTGAAAGGCAAATGCTAAGTGCATGGGGAGAGATGTTCCAGGAAAAGGAGAAGGTCTACCGCCGAAAAGGTAAGTGCTAGATGAAGGCAAACCACCCAACTGGTGGGTGTGGGCCCCAGAGGGCAATGCAGGCATGGTGCCTGTGGCGATTGGGTAGGGGGCAAGGATCCCATTGGACTCTTAAGGGATCAGGCCGCCAATCTCAGCGGCAGCGTGGATGGTTAGCAGAGGAGGGGGAGAGGGAAGGAGGGGGACAACAGAAAAGTCTTGAATTGTTTGCAGAACTTGAGGTGGTCCGGTTCCAGGCAGAGAGAGATAGGGAGACTGTTCCATAGGAGGGAGCCAGCGGGGGAGAGGGATCTTCCCCAGCTCACTGCTTGGAGAAGCGTTTGACCAGCAGAGAGTCGGAGTGACAAGATCATCGGAATCTGGAAGGAGAGTATTTAGTAAGAGAAAGCTGCATGTAGTGTGATCCCAGGCCCCAGACAGCCTTGCGGATGATGCAAAGGGTATTAAATTGTATCCTTGTAGCAACCAGGAGCCAGTGAAGAGATTTTAGTGCTGGAGAGATAAAGTTCCTGGGCTTGAGGCCAAGGATTAGTCTTGCTGCTCTATTCTGAATTAGTTGAAGAGAGCAGAGGCAGGAAAGAGGCAGGTTGAGAAAAAGGCTGTTACAGTAATCCAGCCTGGACAGGAACAGAGCTCTAGAGACATTGAGCTACTGGCGGAAGATGAGGAAAGGGAGAATGCATCTAAGGAAGTAAAGTTGAAAGTGGGCCTTCTTCGCAAGGTCCTAGATGTGAGTAGTAAACGAGACACAGGAGTCGAAGATGATCCCAAGGTTTCCGGCTTCAGTGGAAGGAGAGGGAGGTGAGCCCATAGAGGCTGGCCCGAGTGCAGAAAGGAAACGGGCAACAGGTGTGCCGATAGCAAGAATCTCTGTCTTACTGCCATTAAGACAGAGATCACTGGGGGCGCACGACTGAATAGCAAACATGCAGGCAGGAATGATTGAGGTGGAAAAGAGGAGGAAGAGGGGAGCTTGAAGAAGGGTTGTGTCTCATCTGTGTAACACTGCAAATGAGGAGAGAAGGCAGAGATCAGGTGTGCAAGAGGTGCAAGGTAGATGTTGAAAAGCCAAGGCGAGAGGATGGAGCCTTGGGGAACACCACATGTAGAGAAAGTGATGGTGGAGAAGGAGCCCAGGAGCAATCAGTGATGAAAGAGGTCAACCAATTCAGTGCCCGGTCTGAGATAGCGAGGGTCAAAGACGGAGAAGAGGTCAAGGATAATGAGAAAGGCAGGAGAGTTAGAGTCAAGATCTGCAAGCAGCTCTTCATGGGTGTTCAGGAGAGCAGTTTCTGTGCCTCTGGATGCTCGGAATCTTGATTGATGGTCATATAGACAGCCAGCTAGCACAGTGTGTTGGGTCAGTTGGGGGAAGACCAACTTCTCCAGAAGTTTCCCAAGGAAGGGTGTGGTAGAGATAAGGCGGTGGTTGGCCGGACATGAGGGGTCAGCTCAAGGCTTTTTTATGAGGGGGTCACAAGGGAGTGCTTGAGAGTGGAAGGTAAAGAGCCAGGGGCTAAGGAGTGGTTGCAGATGTCAGAAAGAGCAAGGGAGGAGATGTTGTCCTCAATGTTCCTGGAGGAGTAGGGCGATACCTGTTAGGATGAGACCTTCATAGAGTCGACTACTCTAGAGGCCTCAGCCATTGTGATGGGTGAGAAGGAGGGTATAGTAGGTGGGGGTGGAAGAGAGGCCATGGGAGGCAGGGGGTATGAAGAGGATTGGAGGAAGGGGAAGGAGAGAGAGAGGTCAGAATGTCCTGCAGTTTTGGAGGTGAACTGGGTGGCCAGTGCAGTACAGAGGGCTGGAAGGGAGAGGCGAGGTGGAGACTGCAGATGGATTCCCTAGTTCCTTGCCAATTTTGAAGAGTTCAGTCGTATTGCTTGTTGTCCCAGAGATGCAGGCTTGGACATGAGCCCTCTTTTTGGAGCAGATAGAGGGACGACATTGCCTTGGAGTAGGCGACAGGCCAGTTTGTCAGAGAATGAGACTGAGGTCAGCCACTTCCATTCAGCTACTCTGCATTTGCATTTCAGGGTGGCTAGATCGGAGTCATACCAGATGTTAGGCTTGGAGGCAAGTTTCAGGTGGATCCTCATGACAGGGGAGAGAATGTCAAGAGTGTTAGTTATAGCAAGATGAAGATTGGTGAAGGACAGAGTCAGTGGGGGAGGAAGGAGGAGGGGCGGGAGGAAGGATGTAGGTGAAGCAAGGGCGGCAGCTGATACTCGTTTCATTGGTCTGATGACCGCAAAGGACACTGGCAGTGCTGATGGAGCTCGGTCAGCGGGCCGAGAGGTCCCAGAAGATTATGATTGGTTAGTTATAACGCACTTAATAACGGGGCGTGGCCTGGAGCTCATGGCGAGTGGAAGCTGAGTCGCCGTGCTCCGGCCGAGGCGCCGTTTCCAGATCCTTTTGCCTACTTAAAATCGCACCTGAGATAGAAAGAATCGGTTCCGAGGGGAGGGGAACCGACCCCGGACACGCTGCAGAGGTCTTCCCCTGGATCCGGGCCCCCGAGCCCACGGATTTGTCCCGATAACGGTCCCCCCCCTTGGCGGGACCCAAGATGGTGGCCATCTTACGAAACTAATGTCGCAGGAGAACGCCGGCCGCTCTTGCAGCCAAACCGACCTATCAACTTCTGCTGCGACTGCATCGGGGGTGAGGAGCCTCTACCTCTATCCGGCCCTGCTGAGTTGAACCAACCAGAGCCCCCGGCCGGGGAAACCAAACCGGGGCTCAGACCCACACCACCGAGCACGGCCCCGGCCATCGACAACAGACGACGGTGGCGGTGGGGAGAGCGCCGGGCATGAGCGCGAACGACCTGATAAATATCCCACTGCACACCCTCTCGAAAACTTGAGCCTGGACCACCCTGCTTCCGACAAATAACCCCGGCGCCTGTCTCCACACGATTGAGTGGCGCCTCCCAATATGGCGTCCAGGAACAAGACAAAGACAAGCACCATGGACACCTACGTGTCCGCTAAAGCGAAGACTCCTCCGCAGCCAAGCGCTTCCACTCCTGAACCCCCCCGAGCGCAACCAACAGGTTCCCCAGAAAACCAAGCACAAGTACTCGAGGCGATTGAATCATTGCGTGCGTTCATAGACATGAGAATTGGGGAGTTCAAATCTGAGCTGCAGCTTGTGCGCCAGGACGCCCGCAACTTGACGGAAAGGGTGACCTCCGCCGAATCCACCATTAAAGAGACGTCGGGAGACACAACGGAGCTGAAGGCCAAGGTGACGGACCTAGAACGGAAGGTACTCACACTTGAAGCCAGGGCCGAAGTGGCCAAGGGCCGAGCCAGACGCGCCAACATCCGAATACTGGGGGTACCGGAGGGAAGCGAGGGCCCGAATCCGACGGCCTATGTGGAATCCCTGATACAACAGGAGGTGGGCGCAGGAAAGCTGACGCAGGGATTCTCGATTGAAAGGGCGCACAGATCGCTGCAGAAGAAACCCCCGCCGGGCTCGCGCCCTCGCCCTATAATTGCCAAAGTTCTGAACTTCCGAGATAGGGAGATTATCCTCCGACACTCCAGAGAGGAGGGCCCTATCGAACGCAACGACTCTAAGATCACGATCTACCCTGATTACACCCCGAAAGTTCAACGGGAGAGGAACTCATTCGTGCCGATCAAGGCTCGGCTCAGACAACTAGACCTAAAATATATGTTGCTCTACCCCTCCAGACTAAAAGTGATCCACAAGGGCAGGGCGATCTTCTTGGAATCCCCGGCAGCGGCGACCATGTGGCTAGAGGACAACAATCTAGCAGCGGACAATGACTCTCAACTTTCCGCGAATTGATGAACCCCCTCGCCCGATGCGAAGATGTCATGCCTCATATACTCAACTCGGACGTTAGGCACACGATCTAAGAAGAAGGTAACATCACCCAACAGTTCGCAAAGATGAAACGGCCCTCGCTCGGCCCCCGCCAGGCACAGGGCCCCACCCCCCACGAACAGAATAGGTCAGGCCAGTTGCCTGCCCGACCTTCCTCATGCCCGATACCCGGATGGGTCCAGACGGTACGAGAGCGCCTGAGCACCCGCAAGACTCTGTCGTTGCTGGGCGCACCAGTTTTAGTTTTGTTATTTGTTTTTGTTCACACCACAGCCCTCAGACTACTAATGAAGCAGAAAAATGGGACCGGAGGCTCTTGGGGGCGGCGGACGGGACGTCGCCAGACCCTGAGGGGGAAAATGTACCGCCCGGAGGCGGGGGAGGCATGGAAGACGAGGCTGAAACAATAACTCCATGGCGTCCCAAATCAAGGTGATGACGTGGAATGTGAGGGGCATGGGCACGTACATGAGGAGGAATCGGATACACTCCTATCTGCGTAGGAAAAAGATATCAATAGCAATGCTCCAAGAAACCCACCTCACGGACGAAGCAACGGCCAAACTTTCCGATAAGTGGGGAGGTACTGGGAAAGGGGCGCCTTATTCCAAATTCGCCAGAGGAGTGTTCACGTGGGTGAGCCCAACTGTCCCCTTCCACCTGTTGGGCCACAAAGCCGATAAGGAGGGCAGATATCTAATATTATGGGGCACCATCGATTCCATACCGGTGTGCCTGGTGAACTCATATTTCCCGCAACAAGGAATACCCTCACACCTCGCAATGCTCACTGCCAAAATCATTCCCAGGAGAGAGAGCGCTTTCATATGGGGCGGCGACTTCAATTCCGTCAGGAACGGCGCTCTGGACAGATCGGACCCCCCCTGTTCCCTGAACAACCTCGCGTCTAACGCGCTGAACACGGCAATAGAACAGCTCGACCTGGTGGATATCTGGAGGGAACAACATTGCATCGAGAGGAGCTACTCCTATTACTCGGCCCCCCACAAGGTCCACACGAGAATAGACTATCTGTTCATTGATCGTGCGCTGGCTCAGCAGGTGGACGACACACTTTACCTAGGTAGAACCATATCTGATCACTCACCGCTGATCATGCAATGGACCCCTAGAGGACCCAGGCCACCAATCCCGCTATGGAGAATGCCACCCGCAGCACTCACGGACCACGCATTCAGGGAGGAACTGGGTACCAAACTTGAAGATTATCTCGACATTAACACAGGTTCAGTATCACACTGGAGCACACTTTGGGAGGCCATGAAAGTTGTCACAAGAGGCGAAGTTATATCAGGTGCCGGAGGTATTTGCAAGCAACTGAGACTGAAACTGGAGAAATTGGAAGACAGGATCACCCACCTTGAATCCGAACTCAATAATGCGCCCGATGCCGAAACAGAGTTGAAGGACATCCGGGAGGAGTGCCTATTGGCATGGAACAGACTGTCCAAATTCGACTACGCGACCTACATAGCCAGAACTCACAAAGAAGCGGATAAGCCTGGTAGAATGCTTGCCTGGCTGTGTAGGCGCGAGTTCCCAAGACACCTCCCAACCGAAATAACGGATGAAAGGGGGACGACTCACCGGACGCAACGAGATATCAACTCAGCTTTTGCGGCCTTCTACTCCAGGTTGTACGCCCATGACGCCAAAATACCAGTGGACGACATCAGGACCACACTGGCCGAGATTGAGCTCCCAAGTCTGACGGAGGCCCAGAGAGAGTCATTGGATGCAGAGATCACCGCTGAGGACGTGACATATGCGATCCAGTCGCTGACCACTTGTAAAACCCCCGGGAGCGATGGACTCCCGTCCGAATTCTACAAAGCCTACGCAGCGACCCTTGCCCCGACACTCCACAGGGTCTATATGGAGGCATTTGAAACTGGGACCTTACCTGACTCCATGAAAGAGACAATTATTATGCCTATACTCAAACCTAACAAACCCGCCAACAACTGCGAATCATACCGCCCGATTGCCATGCTGAACTACGACTGTAAAATTCTGACCACAATTTTAGCTAAAAGGCTGGCGAGGGTGATTGGAACCTTGATCCATGAAGACCAGAATGGTTTTGTGCCAGGTCGCAACACCACTGCGAACCTGAGGAGGCTCCAACATATCATGGCGGAGACCCACGACCGAGATGAAGACCTCGCTGTACTCTCTCTGGATGCCATAAAAGCTTTTGATTCCATCTATTGGGAGTGGTTGATTGAAGTACTAAAGGAATTCGGCTTTGGAGCGAGCTTCGTGAGGTGGATCGAGGTACTGTACAACACCCCGACAGCGAGGGTGAAGACTGGAACGACGATGTCCGAGGCCTGGCCGATACAGCGCGGCACCCGACAAGGATGCCCACTATCCCCAATGTTATATATACTGGGCCTGGAGCCAGTGGCTGCCTACTTCAGGGCACAACATTTTGACGCGGGCATCGGGCTGGGCAGGGACTATGCCATAATATCCATGTATGCGGACGATGTCCTCCTGTACTTGAATAACCCCCGGCTCAATGCACACGTCGCGCTCGATATCCTCGACAACTACTCCCGATACTCCGGAATAACATTCAGCAAACTGAAGTCTTGTGCGTTCCCGCTGGCGAGACTTAGGGGCCTGGCTGAGTCAGACCTCCCAGACGTCGGGATACGATGGCAACTAGAGCACTTTAAATACCTGGGAATTGACGTGTGCCATACCCCAGCTCTCACACATGACCATAACACGGAAAAAGCTGTTAGGACCCTTCGCAAATCCATGAACTTTTGGTCGAAGCTACCACTGGCGGTAATGGGCAGAGCCGCAATAGTCAAAATGATAATTCTCCCCCGCCTCTTGTACCACTTCACGAACGTATGCTTCTACATCAGGCCGCCTTTCTTCAAAAAACTGGACTCTCTCATCAAGGACTTCATATGGGGGTCCTCCAGACACAAGATCTCCATCCCCACACTCACGCTCCCGCACAAAGAAGGTGGGATACAACTACCGGATCTGCAAAGGTACTATCTGGCCGCACAGCTCAGTCACACAACGAAATGGCTTTCTGATGAACTTTCATCGGAAACGAAGCTCCTCCGTAACCCGACTTCCAAGCTGTTCCCCAAGGAGATGCTTTGGAACCCGATGAAACAAGCTTCAGGAGTCCCCATGATTGTCACCTTGGGCCGGCAGGTGTGGGCCAGAACCGGCTTTCTCCGACACCTGGAGCACCCCTACAATCCCAGTGCCCCCATCCTGGCTGACGTGTGCAAGACCCACGCAGACTTAGCGACAGCGAGACAATGGGAGAGAGCTGGAATCTACACATGGGGAGATCTGTTCGAAGACGGCATGTTCAGAGAACTCGAATCCTTACAAGCCAACGAAGGCATTTCAAACGCCCAGTTCTTGTGGTACCACCGCCTCAAGCGGACGGCAAAGGCACAATGGCCCGTCTGGCCAGAGGAACCCCCACCGGACCCCCTTCTTCAGGAGATGTATGACCTAGCAGATGGCTGGAGACCGGTCTCCCGCTTATACGCCAAGCTGAACGACAGACCCAACCCAAAAAGCGCGCCCCTGAGACAAAAATGGGAATCCGACCTAGGGGTCCCGCTCACCGACGGCGAATGGGAGCGAATACTTCTATACCCCAAGGAGGTGTCGAGGAATACCAGATTTAAACAAGTCCAGTTAAATGTCCTATACCGGACATACATGACTCCGCTAAGAGTTGCCACCTTCAACAATCGTGCACTCCCGCACTGCCCCTGGTGCGGTAACGACAAGGCGGACTTGATCCATATGTTTTGGACCTGCACCAAAACTGCGTACTTCTGGTCCATGGTGGAACGTACATGCACTGAGGCGGGGCTCACAAGATACGAGTGGAACCCAAAGGAATGCCTGCTGGGAGCCCATCCCAGACCCAGCAAACACAAGCATCAGGTCAAATTAATGGACCTTGCTTGCATCCTTGCGAAGAGGTCCGTAGCGATGGCATGGAAATCCCCAAGGGGCCCTAGACACGGACGTTGGCTCAAAGACCTGGAAAAGTGGACGGAGGCGGAGACTAGGGCCTGGCAGGATGGTATCCGCTCGAACGATGACGACTCCAATGAAGCTCTGGACTCATGGAAGGCCCTGGTGCGTGACATTCAATTTGCCTCCGACCACAAACCCCCCTGAATTTTCGCTCCTAACAGAATACCGCCTGTGACTGGTTTCCAAGAATGGCCAACCCCATACCCAGCCCCCCACGACCACGGATTTGCTGCACACCGACCCCCCCCCTCCGCCCCCCATCACGGACGATACATTGCTCTATGAAGGCTGTGTAAGTTAAGTAGTTAATTAGTTAATTTGTTTTAAGTTGTTTGCTGAGTCACTGTTTGTTGTTTGTTTCGCACTTTTACAAATGCCAATAAAATGTTTTAAAAAAAAAAAATAAATAACGCACTTAATAACGAGGGGTTTGTAAGCGCGGACCTGGGGATCGAACCTGTGTTGCTCTGCATCGTCTTGCTTCCAAGGTGAGCGCATTGCCCCTGAGCTATCCTCCCGAGACTTCCCGAGATGAGAGGAGAGAGTGGTCACACCAGAGTGTAACACTCACCTGGTATCCACGGGGACATCACTCAGCCTATTCTGACCTCTCACGACCTCGAACCCTTCCCTGGAGTCTACTCGACTGGAGACTGGGCCTTGTTTTCTTGGAAAGTGTGCTCTCCGTCCTGCTTTCAGCGCAGGGGCGCTTTGATTGATGCGGGCTCGTTGCTGCCTAGTTACTTCACTGGCAAGAGTCTGACAGGTAAGTAAAATGAGTCTTTTTAACAGTTCTCTAACTTCGTTCCTTTCCTTCCTTAGATGATGTCCGGCGTCCGGGGATGGCGACGTGCTGCTGAGATGAGTAGCGCTGAAGGTGAGTGAGACCGCGATGCGCAATGCGACCCTTTGTATTTGTATTGAACTGAGTTCTTTTTCTGTGTCTTTTAGGTGCCGCAATGTTTTCAGCATGGATGCCGGTTATGAAGAAGAAATGCGGTGTGTAAGCGCGGTATACGGCGCCTCTAGATGTTTCCACGCTAACCTGGAGTGTCTTTTCCCTCTTGTAGATGGATGAGAGGTTCCGGAGACAGAGTTCCCCCAGAGCAGCTGGAATTCAGGTAAGCGTTTGAAGCTCGTACAGTCTTTAAAAATAAGCTAAGATTTGCTGAATGCTTACTAATGCCTTTTTTCTGTTCTTTTCTCTTTTCCTTAGGAAGCGGCGTGCCGGGATGGAATGACACCGCCGAAGATGACCACAGAACAGAAGGAGTGATGAATGATGGGCAGAAGCGCCGCAAGGTAAGGCTGTTCCTAACAGTGTTCTTGTTCTTGCAGGAGCTGAGCGCAGAAGAAAGATGCAGGCCTACTGGAGACCGATCCGAACACGGTGAGTGTCACGCTGCAGGTGCAGAAAACACAAAGCATGTTTCTCAGCCTGGGCGTGGCTTAAATAGTTTCTGGGTATCCCAGGTGTCTCTGGGCTGAACCACACCCAAAAGACTAGACTGCACATGCAGTTCTGGGAACCGAAATATGTGGGGGCATCCATCTTGTCCCCATCAATGCACTACAAGTCCAATCCCCAATGTTATCCTATGGCAGTGAGTGAGTCTGGTGCCACAAGCGGCAAGTTTGACTCCAAGTGGGTCTTTGGAGGGATGGAGAGGCCCTTGAGGGCCATGTAGGTGATCGTGGCCTGGCTCCAGTCTGACATCTTGGAGGGCTGGGGACATGAGGGGCCGGAATCATGACACATAGAGAGGGGTGGTGAGAGGGTTGGGAAAAGGGAGATCAGTGGTGATGAAGGCATCAAGAGTGTGTCCGGCAGAGTGGGTAGGACCATAAGGGAGAATGGTGAGCCGGAGAGAGAGGTACAGAGATCATAGAAGAGTATAGAGGCAGGAACAGTAGAGTCAAGGTGGATGTTGAAGTCACTGAGGAGGAGGAGTTTAGAGGTAGAAGTCAAAAGATGGGCCCATTCAGGAAGAGGATCTCTTCTCTGACAAACCGTCTGCATAAGCTTGAACAAAGTTGGGTATATTTTTTATCTAACCACACCACTGGCCTTACTGAGGAGATCCATTGGCCATGGCGCTGTTTTGTGTCATTTTTTCATACAATATGGCAACCGGGTAGAGCCTCGGCACTGCCGGAATCAATGGTCTAGTTTCTAAGACAAACTGTCTAACCGGTCTCCGATGCGAGCTGTGTAGTTTTTTAATGCACAAAGTTATCTGGATGTGAGAAACAGGAGCAGACAGGTACAACTAAAGCTAAAAATAAACAAAAAATATGCACCAGTTATGTTTTTCCATGCAGTTACCAGATAAGTTGAGTGAATTATGCAGTGTGATACATTTTATTTGCATACACGCTTGGAAATTCACATTAGAACAGATGTCCGTAGTGATAATATCAGAAGATGGTTAGTTGTTGGGCGATAATTCATATTGGATGATTCTTCATAAGAATGACAAAGCTTCAGATTTGTAAATAGTATCAAAGAGTTTGAGATTGGTTCCAACTTGTTGTGGTCCTACCTGTTGTGGGCAATGCCGCCGGGCCGCCCCAGGCGAGACCCGGTAACTGCTTTCACATGGCAGCAGGTTCAGGAGAGGGGCAGCAACCCTCCCCCTAGGGTCAGCTCCCCTCTCCTACAACGGATAAGGGAGCAAGCAGTCTCTGGCGCTTCAAAGCGCAGGAAGGATGAGCTAATAAAAATACCTCACTCTTCCACAAAACAAATGGGTGCATTGCACCCAGGGGAACCAAGAACAACCTGCCAGGGAAAGTACAAAGAGATGCCCCCTCCCCTGGGGGCGGAGACAGTCGGCCCATGGCTGGCCTGGGGTCTGGCCTCGTAGCCCCCACTGATGTACTACAAAGACCCAGGGGCTACCCTGGGTCCCATATAGTGAACTGCTTTCAGCTCAGGAAAACACAAACTGTTTCTGGACCCTGCACGGGGATCCAGACACTTTAAGGAAGTTTGCTGTGTACTCAGCATCGTCCTGCTCTTTTTCTTTTCCGCAAACCCTCCCACCCTAGAAAAAGGGGAGAAGAGCAATGGAAGGAAAGACAGGACACTGTACGGTGGCCACAACAAGTCGTGGGACAAAGAAGGCGGCACGGGCCTGAGGGGGTTACCTCAGGACTCGGTGCCCAAAAGTATTATATTATTATGATATGCGATTATTGTTTATGTTCCATAACCATATATGTAACAATAAAAACCTACGGCCTTTTATTGCCAACACATGACCAACTGTTGTGGTGTAATATTTCATGGGGAAGTTAAGGGTCGTTGAGACATGACACACACATCCCAACACAATAAATGTAAGTTGCATGCATATGGGTTCAGCAGTTATGACTAAAGCACGTCACCACGGGTCACGTGTGAATTGCTAGATATAAAAGCGGCAAGCGGCAAGCAGCTTCCTGCTTGCCTGTTGCCACCCGATTCCAGCTCCAGCAGAATTATTGCAGCACCACTTGCACAGCGCGTGCCATGCTTATGGAGCTGCCGCTCTGCCTCCCAGCACCCATATAACCATGTGGGCCTGGCACCCCCAGGCCCTAAAACAACTGAAAACAAGGATTGAATGGGATGCGGACCTGTGTCAATCCCGGCCATAGAACCAACCACTCCCTGCATTGTGGAGCCCCGGGGGCAAAGCCTACCCAGTGCATTGCAAAGCTTGCTCCTGGAGTCATGCGACCCAGCTTTGGAGCATGGCACCTAAGGGGCCAGAGCCCTCACCATTGTTGTCCTCCCCGACGTGGCGCGCTACACCGGCCTCGCCGGCATACACTCCTTGACTGCTCTCGACTTGAGGAGCCCAGACACAGCGTCGATCAGTCCACTGCAATCAGCTTCCCAGGCTGCCGAAAAATAGCATTACTTGCTGAGCCAGTGGGCTCCCTGCCTGCCTACCGCCTACGCCTACATCGCCCAGACCCCCGGTGAGTGAGAACAGAGGTTGGGAATAACAACAACAACAACAAAAAAGTGGACAGCAGTGGGACCCCAAAGCCTGCTCAGGCAGTTCATCTTGGCAGGGGAGTGAAAAGAGTATCCTCAAGTGCGCCAAGAGCGGGTTCAGTGCCGGCAGCGCAATAAAGCCTGTGGGCTGGCCCTCGGCTGCTGGCATTCCCTGCTGTGACTCTCGGTCAGAGGGTGCTTGTGGGGTGGGGCAAGGAGTCTGGGGAGGAGGACCCTTGAAGAGGGGGAGTCTCAGCATGGTGTTGGTTGGGCACTGCCGCCCGCCCCACCTGCATGGATGGGGAAGCCTGAAGTGGAGCGGCCCGCGAGCCCTTGCCTGCAGCCTCCAGCCACTTTGAAAATAACTCCAGCCTAGGGGAGTCATGAACTAAGGAGCGCTGGTGAAACTTTTGTCCTGCACGTATCCCATGCTTAAAATTGAGTCAGGGAACGAAAGCATTTATCGTCACTGTCAACCCCCCACAGAAGGAACACTTTGACCCCGTCACTGCTGCCTCTTCGACGCCCCACGCAGCAGATTTGGCCCCCGTTGTACCTGGGTGTGGCTTTGTCTGCATTCAGAGTGAGCGCCCTTCACATCGTTGTGGTGCTGGCCCTTTGAGGGACGCGAATGCGGCGGTGTGACGTTGGGCGTTCCCAGCCGCGACAGTGCGACCAGGGAGCCGAACTGAACGGACGTGTGTGTGTGTCTGTGAGGTTGGGGGCTCACGGGAACGCTGCATGGGTCACAGAGAGATCCCCAACAGTGGCGACGATGTCGGTGCGTTACCCAGGCCCGGCGGTGAAGAATCTTTAAATTTTTGACACGGAACGGATGACTTTGAAGATTCGTTTCACGCCATAGGCCGTGCAGATGCCACGCGGCAGGTGGCCATTTGGGATTCCTGGCAGGGGATACTCGCGGAGCTCCGGTAGGGGCCGTGAGGGACATCCATGCCTAATTTTTGGAAATACGGAAATACTGATAGCAGGCAGCTATACTTGCCTACACATGCCCAAATTTTGAATTTCTTGGATTTTTGGGTGAACTGCATCGAGTGAAGGCGAGGAAAAGGGGGAAAGATGGCTCAATTTTTGGGACATCCATGCTGGGAAACAGCACTTTGCAGCTGAGGATTCCCATCCCCATTGTCATCTTCATCATCATGGTCAACTGCTGTGCGTGTGTGTGAGGCACATGTCAGTCTGGAGTTCTGCCACCCATCATCATCATCATCACCAGGTCTGGACTTGTGCTTCCTGTGTGTCTGGACTGGTGTCATTCAGGGCCCCTGGTGGGGACCGGACTGTGTTGGTGGGGTGAGTTGCGGCCCCCAGTTCACGCTGGGGGTGCCTTTGCGCTCTAACCCATGAATGTGCCTGTCGACCAGGACGGTGGGCAGCCCGCGGACCTGCAGCAGCCTCAAGCTAAACCCCAGCCTGTGGCGCAGCCTCAGGCCCAGCAACTGCCTCAAGCTCCACCTGTGGCGCAACCAGTCATGCAGCAGCCCCCTCCAGTCATGCGGGCCCTGGCAGCGCTGCAGCCTATCCCGGAGTTCGATGCCTCAGGCCCACCATCCAGCCTGGGGCCCAGGTGGAATACGTGGATGGACCGTTTAGACATGTACTTCAGGGCCACTATGGAAACGGATGATGACAGCAAGCTTGCGACCCTGCTGTATGCGGCTGGACCTGCTGTGCAAGAAATCTTTGAGTCCCTCCAAACAGCTAACGCCTCATATGCCGCAGCAAAGACTGCTCTTCAAGATCATTTCTTGCCTCTAGCCAATGCTGATTATGAGAGGTTCGTAATGGTGTCAGCACGGCAGAAGGAGGACGAGACGCTGGACACCTTCTATGGCCGCCTCAGATGCCTGTCGTTGGCATGTGCCTGGGTTGATGCAGAGGACATGATCAGGACTATGCTCATTCAGGCCTGCTCGTCAGGTAAACTCAGACGACAGGTGCTGAGAGAACCAGGTACTACACTGGCCCGCATCCTTGAGCTGGGGCAGTGCCATGAAGTGTCGGAGGCCGGGCATCTACAATGGAAGCTGGTTCGCACCCGGTAAAGACTGAGGAGGTATGCGCCATGTGGCAGGGTTGCAGAGGAGTCAGAAGACCAGGTACTGGCCCCCGTGACAGGGGCGGGAGAGCTGGTGAGTCGTGCCAGAAGTGTGGATATGACTTACCCCACCCTGCTGAGTGCCCTGCGGCAGGGAGAACCTGCAGAAGGTGTGGTCTCGCAGATCACTACTCCCGGGTGTGCAAGGTGGCCCTGCTAGTGATGGTGCCCAGAGGCCCGGTGCGGTCGGGGTTCCTCTGTCAAAATCGCCCCCGAACGTGGCCCAGGCTGACCAGGGCAAGGAGAGTGCCCACGCAAAAGAAGAGGAAGAGGGAGAGGAAGATAACATCATTTTCGTGTCTAGTGTGTGGGTCCTCAAGTCAAAGAACAGAAGATGTGTGTGGTAGAAGTGCACAAGTCGCTGGTCCCGGTGCTCGTGGACACAGGGGCCTCGGTCAACGTGATGGCCCATGGACATTATGATGCGATGGACACACCTCCCAGGCTGGTCAGCCCGAAGGCCCACATCTTTGCTTTCGGTGGGTCGGAACCCATTCCTTTGGACGGTGCTTTTGTGGCAAAGGTGGAGCATGATGGCTCCAGATCACGGCCCGCTTCTACGTCACACCGGTGAGCACAAATAGCCTCCGGAGTTGTGCCGCGGCAGAGGCCTTAGGCATTGTCAGCTTTGCCTACTCGGTATACCTCGGGGACATTCATGATCTGCTGGACAAGTATTCCGCTTTGTTGCACGGAATTGGACAAATGTCCGGTGACCCGGTGAGGCTGCATATTGATGAATCTGTGCAGCCCATGGCCCTGAAACATCGGCGGGTGCCGTTTCATCTTCGGGAGCAGGTGGACAAGGAATTGGACAATCTAGTGAATCTGGACATAATCGAGAAGGTGGAAGGTCCGACACCTTGGGTCTCACCTATCGTGGTGGCAAGGAAGCTGAAACAACCTGACTCTGTCTGCATTTGCGTCGACATGAGGCTACCCAACAAGGCCATCAAAAAGGAGAGACACCTGACCCCAACTATCGATGATATCGTCGCGGAGGTACAAGGTGCTTGTTTCTTTTCGAAGTTGGACCTCCGGCCCGGCTATCATCAAGTAGTCCTGCACCCGGAGTCAAGATACATAACCACGTTCACCACCCATCGTGGACTCTACCGATACAAGAGACTCCGTTTTGGCGTGTCATCGGTAGCGGAGGTGTTTCAAAATATCATCAGAGGTGCTCTCTCTGACCTGGATGGCGTCTTAAACATTAGTGATGACATCCTAGTGTTTGCCAAGACTGAGGTGGACCATCTGCGCAAGCTGGCTAGGACTTTTGAAAGACTGCAATCCCTGGGCCTCACGCTCCACAGGAAGAAGTGTGAGTTTCTGTGCCCGACCATCGAATTATTTGGGTTTGTGTTCAAGGAAGGAGGTGTGTCGTCAGATCCGAAGAAAGTGCAGTACATTAAGAAGACCCAATCACCCGAGTTGGTGTCAGATGCGAGGAGTTTCCTCGGTATGGTAACGTACTGTGGTAGATTCATTCAAAACCTTGCGTCCAGATCTGAGCCCATGAGGGCCCTCACAAAGAAGGAAACGACCTGGGATTGGGGCCCTTTCGAACAGGCTGCGTTCGAAGACGTTAGGAGTGCCCTCACGACTGAAGACACTATGGCGTTCTTCGACCCCACCCTGCCATCAGAAATCATCATGGACGCCAGCCCGTTCGGCATAGGGGCCGTGCTGACACAGGTTGATCGGGATGGCGGCGTTCGCCCCGTGGCCTATGCCAGCAAGGTGCTGTCCGACACAGTGCTGTGGGGTTGCAGGCACTTCTGGCTCTACATCCTGGGCCGCCCGGTGACTGTCGTGACAGACCATAAACCCCTGCTGCCCATATTGGCGGGGTCCTCGTCCAAACCACCGGCGAGGATAGAATGATGGATGTTTGCCCTCCTCAAGTATGGTGTCACCCTAGTGTACAGGCCGGGTGTGAACAATGTGGCGGACTATTTGTCCAGACATTCCGGGGTGGACAGCAGAGAGGAGCAGGACACTTGTGCCGTGGAAGCGGACGACCAAGTTCGCATGGTGGTGGAAGCTGCAACCCCCAATGCCATGCCCCTCGAAGATCTGGAGGTTGCAGCGTTTTAGGATGAGTGCTTCCAAATGCTGAAACATGCGATGCAACAGGGCTCATGGAAGACTGTGCGGGAGTCCCTGGCTGGGTGCACACAAGAGGACAAGGTGGGGCTAGAACGACTGTGGGAGGTAAGGGAGGAGTTATCGTTCTCGGCATCCAGCCTCCTATTAAGGGGTGACCGGATAGTCGTGCCTCAATCAAAGATCAAAGAAGTGATCACTCTGGCCCACCACAGACACCAAGGCGCTGCCAAGACCAAGGCCCGGCTATGCCTCAAGGTGTGGTTCCCTGAGCTGGAACAGAGGGTCGATGACTTTGTTGCTGCTTGTGTCTGGTGCCAGGCGGTGTCCACACTGCAAAGAGAGCCAGTGATCAAAGCAATGCCCCGGGGGACGCACCCTGGGAAGTGGTGCATGCAGACTTTGGATCCACCACACTGGGCATACATTTTCTGGTGATCATGGACGAGTACTCCCACTATCCGGAGGTCGAGTTCGTGGACTCGGTGGCTTTTCAGCACGTGGTGGTGGCCATCGAGAAAGTGTTTGCCTCCCATGGATTTCCCCACACCCTGTGTTCAGACAACGGGGCGCTGTTTCAAAGCGAGTGCTTCTCGGAGTTGATGGAGAGGTATGGGGTCCAACATCGGAAGATCACCCCACTCTGGCTGCGGGCCAACGGTGAGGCGGAGAGGCTGATGAGGACGTTGAACAAGATGTTCCGGATAGCGCAAGGCCAGGGGCAGTGCCTGCAGAGGGCTCTCTACTAGTTCTTGCGAGTCTATCACACCACCCCCCATGCCTCCACGGGTGTTGCGCCAGCTGAGGCCCTGTTCAAATGGTGCCCCCGTGGGCTGCTGCCGGAGGTGGGGGAGAAGGAGCCCGGAGTGATTGATGATCAGCAGGTGGAGCTGGATCGCCGACTGCGGACGGAACAAGAGAACGCAAGGAGAGGACTCTGCCCGCAACGCCTGGAGCCGGAAGATGAGGTGCTTATTAGGAACAGGCATCCCCATGGAAAGCTCTCTCTCCCATATGAACCTGAACCACTTGATATGGTGGCCGTTTACGTGGTCCATGGTGACGGCCTCGGACGGGAGGTCGGCCGTCACCCGGAACATGAGCTTCTTTAAGAAGCTAGGGGACCCCAGGACTCAGCCTCCCCTTGAACTGGACCGGATGGAAGTACCAGACGAGGGTAGAGGCCACTCCTCCATGCCCGCATCCCCAGCCCGGGGAGTACCACCAGATGGACTGCCTGTGCCGGAGGTAAGCGGGAGGTACCCCCAGAGGGCTAGGCGAGGGAAACCCGCTTACCTCAATGATTACCTGCTGGGACATGTTTCATAATTGCCCTGTGGGCCTCCTGTGTTAGTTATGGGGATACAGGGTGGTTGTGAATAAAGGGGTGTGTGGGGAGTTCATCTTGATATTGTTTTGGTGATTGTTGTTGTCAGAGACTACTAGAATATTGTTGTTTGTCCTCATGGAAAAGGAGGAGTGTGGTGCCACCCCCTTGAGGGACGCGCACGCAGCAGCGTGACGTTGCATGCCGTTGCGTGCATCATAAATAAAGAGGGCGTTCCCTGCCGCGACAGTGCGACCAGAGAGGCCGAACTGAACGGACACGTGTGTGGATGTCTGTGGGGTTGGTGGCTCACGGGAATGCTGCATGGGTCACAGAGGGACCCCCAACAATCGCGATAATGGATTAATAAAATAGACCCAGTCCCAATTAATGTACTTTTCTGCTTGTAACAGTGTATGTGCCCCGATGCTACAAATAGGCTCACTCTTGGCTTATGTGTGCATTTTCCCTTGTGTCCGTGAGCAACAATGCATGTGTCAGACTGATGTCCTGCAGATTTGTTCATGCTTAAAATGGACCCTCTGCACCTGTTTCCATATACATGATCCAAATATATGGAATGTTGCATATGGTCATTGTTTTACCTTATACCCCTGGCATGGGATGTGACTACAGCACGTCACCACAAGGGTGTGTGCTGGGTCACATGTGAATTGCTAATAAAAGCGGCAAGCAGCTTACCGCTCACCAGTTGCCGCTCAATTACAGCTCCAGCAGCAGCATTGCAGCGCCTCTTGCACAGCGTGCGCCATGCTTATGGAGCAGCCGCTCTGCCTCCC
This sequence comes from Ambystoma mexicanum, assembly GCF_040938575.1. NCBI lineage: Eukaryota > Metazoa > Chordata > Amphibia > Caudata > Ambystomatidae > Ambystoma > Ambystoma mexicanum. The sequence continues at coordinate 1,496,647,953 of NC_090921.1, forward strand.
AGATCCCCTCTAACCACGTGGGCCCTACAACACTACCATGTGAGCCCGTTTGGAGGCTCATTATTAAAAACTTTTGAAAGAATAACGAAAATGAAGGATTGAAGCAATAGAAGTCTGGTCCATCTTCAGGACTCCTTTAAATGAAGGTATGTGAACTTAGCTACAGCTATTACTTTTTAGTATTTCATAGCATCCATTTGAAAATCAATATATGTTCTGAGACAACATTACTCTTTGCTGTTTAATTTTAGATCTACCTTTGAACTAGAACATAGCATCCAGAAGTGTTGTCTCGCCCTGAGGAAGGGTGAGCCACGGAATGAATTGGCTAACTAGGACAAAACTGTATTGAGAAGTTTACAAATGTTTAGTAATTAAAATTGTCCTATTAATGTGACTGTAAGATATATATGAGAATTAAATGCCACCAGAGGTATACAAATCATGATTTATAAAGGATTAGTGTGTAAAAGCATGTCGCTTTAAAACATTTTTTTACAATTGTATTTTATTAAGTTCACGCTTGAGCTGTGCCATCCTTGCACAACAACAAATAACAGAATAAAGGTTGCATTACACTGAATATTGTCATTAGAACAGTATCAGCACAAAGAAAAGAAAAACAAGCGCCTTGTGTCCAGGATATTGATATCCCATTCGGTTAGCACTCCTCTACCTCCCTCGCCCAACCTCCGGGTGCACTTTTGTAGCTGGAGTCAACAAACAGAATCTTCTTCTGCTCTTGTTGATTACGATCATTATTTCAGCACTCCACCTGTCACATCCTGAAATGAAAACATACATCCACGGCCTCATCACGAGTTGGATGGTAAAGCCGGCGCTATTAGTGCCGGCACTAATAGCCCTACCGCCAAACCCCCCGCCGGATCACGGGTTTGGCGGAACGGTTGTTGCCCATTCCCCATTGGGCCCATTCGGGAATTCCTCAAAATTTGCGCTATTACCGCCAGCGGATTTCCTACCGGCAGTAAACGCGCCGAAAATCGTCAGATTTGCCGTGGATTTCCACCCAGCTCAGAGCTGGGGGAAATCCACCACAGTCATGGTCTGACGGACCCTTAAATGCGGCGGTAATAGCGCTACCGCATCATTTAAGGGTTATAGCTAAACTCGTGATGAGGCCTCCTGTCTAAGTCGTAGCTTCCCTGGATCTTCACCTTCTAACAAATTTAATGAGCTGCATGATCCCTCCTCCCTTCGGCCCTTAGCCTTTCAGCCCTATAATATTCTATAAATGGGAGCCATTTCATGCCCACATGTCCGTGAGATTCCAACTGTGAAGCTTTCCATCTTTTCCATCTCGATTGTTAGACACTGGTGTAATGGGGGCCTCTGCAGATACTGTGTTGTGGGGGGCCCCATGCCCAGCAGGAGGGGTGAGGGGGTAGTGGCGGTGAGGCAGGCACCCTCAGCAGGGCTTGCAGGGGGTGCCCCCACTGTTTGTGTTATGCCACTGTCGTTAGACCAACACTGGCAGCTGTTCCTCGGCGTGTGGGACAGCAGTTGTCAAATCTGTTCACATTGTAATACCGCACGCACTACTACGAAGGTTGATTTCAATCCAAAGAACTCAACATCCTCTCTGCTGAAGGCAAATCAACGCTGAATAAACGTTCATAGCAGTGCGTGCGATATTACAATGTGAACAGATATGACAGCAGTGTATTCTCTTCCTCCCTTCTTTCCAGCCAAAATAAGACCAGTTAGAGGCGTACTTATCCCATCTATGGCTTGTATCCACCAGAGGGCTTCTTTCCAGGAGCACCGTACCAATGGGCAGCCACACCACATCTGCAAATAATCACTCACTTCATCACAATTCCTCCAGGAACAGGGACTTACTCCTGCATACATTTTCGAGAGCTGTTTGGGAATAAGGTGCCATCTAACCCGCAATCTACAATTATGCATTTTGTGTTTAACTGCAATTCTGGAGGATCACACCGACCTGCAAATTGATGTCCACACTTCTGCTTCCTCTGGTAGCCCCAAGTCTATCTTCCAACGGTCTAGTGTTCTAGGTGTAGCCAAGTGGCCCCTGTCCAAGAGAGAGGCATATAACTTGGAGATAAGCCCCTTTGATCCCGGGTAGGAATTGAGTGTATGATCAAAGCGTGCTGTAGTAGAGTGCCCCATTGTGCATTCTGCAATACACCCTTCAGCTGCAGTTATGTTAGTGGCAGTATTGTGTCAAAATGCAGGGCCTGTTCTAGCTCCATTTTGGTTTGGAAGCCACCTTCTTTCCACAGTTGCCCACTCTTACTAACCGTGCCTCATAATATAGTTGAAAGCGATTGGGATCTACCATCAGGCCATGGATAGGAGGCGCCCAGATGCAGCTAAGGGGCGACGGCCGCGTTGTCACTCCTTTAATATACCTTGAGTTCCGCCATAGGGACCAGAGTACAGAAAGAACTGGGTGTGTGTGTGTATCTTACGTGGCAAACACCTATAAGGAACCCACAACCATTCCACTAAAGTCACTGGGGTGAAGAGAACATTTTCTAAATGCACCCATTGTTTCTCTGGGTTCTCCCTGCCTCTCTACATTTTTATTTATGTTGTGTTGAATTGTCTTGAACGTTGTTTGTTTTGTATAGTGTAATACGAATGGTTTTAAATCTCTGTTTGTAATTGTTTACAGAAACTGTATTCTAAGTGACTGTATTTATGAGTTGGGAATTTTTGATAATAATTAAAAACGTGTTTTATAATAAAAAAATGTTTAGGAATGTTTGTAAAACTGAATGAATTTCTATTTTAAAACGAACATAATTGTTCTTTTGAGAATCATAACTGTTAAGATTTGTAGAAAAGCTTCATGACCATCTACTCTGTTTATTAGCACTCTGCCATAAAAACCTCTTTTATCTGGCATCCAAAATGTGTTATCTGGCCGTTCCTTAGGTGCTATTACCAGAAACAGACGCTCCAAGTTATTAGTGTGTTTCAGTTAGCAAATTGCTGGATAATAAAGCTCCTTCTCCAAGTCGATTTTCTTTTGAGAAGAGGCAATTGAGTGTATTCATTGGGCGTGGCCTGCACCCGTGTAAATTATTCATATGAATGGCACAGGGCTCAAGTTGAGGGCACACACGGACAGAGTACCCCCACTTTTTTATAGGGCACCTTGATATGCTAATTTCTGGTGACACTGTAATCAATTGCTATGTTAATGAGTCCCGCTACTTTTTTTTAAGGACTTAAGCCCTGGACTTGCAGTACAACTCAGAAGCGGTTTGGCCTCCTTGCACACATATATTACACACCTACATTACTCGCTGTACAATGAGAAAATGAGATTTTGTCTGTACACTGTATCATG